>NC_132783.1:36972960-37285313 GCF_048418805.1 Vulpes vulpes
AAGTTAAATGCCTCGGTGCTAGATGGTGCTAGATGGTGCTAGACGGGGTGGGGCCCGCCTTCGCGGGCCGCGGAGGACACAGCTCCCCGGACGGGCGCGCCCCGGGCGCCGAGCTTGGCCCGCGTCCGCACGAGCGCGGGAGCCGCGGCGGGAGGGCGGGGCGGGGCCTCGGTGGGCGGGTCCGCAACGCCGTGCCGAGCTGCGGGGGCCCCGGGCGCGGGCCTCGCCGACGCCGGGAGCCTGCACGCGGCCGGATCTGGGAACCACATTTCCGCGGGGCTGCGGGTCGTTACCGCGGCGAGGGAGGGGGTTGCGTCGGTCTTAGGAGGAGACCCGGAGAGGCGGAAGAACCCCTGGGACACAAACGGCCCTTTAGCTCGCCCCCCGCCCCGCCCCCTCTCCTCTCCGCGGAGTCCCCTAAACTGGAGCGCCCCGAGCACTTGGTCTCCTGGCGAGGCCCGGGGCGGGGAAACCGAGGGCGCCGGAGTCCCGTGCGTCTCTGCGATCACAGTATTCGTTTTTCTAGTTCTTCATCGTCCTTGCTCCTCGGGCATCCTCGAGCATCCGCTTGGTTAGGCCCCCGCCACCTCCTTCTTTTGGGATCCCACCAAAGTTGTAGCTGGGGAGAGAGTCCAGGCCACACAAAGGGGAAAACCCGGAGTCTGGGCGGGAGGTGAGGACCGAGGGGGCGGAGGGCGCTCCCGAGGGCACCGCGCGTTTCTCTCCTCCCTGTAATTAAGGACCCACTACGGAGTGTGCAGCCGCGTCGACTTGGCAGCAAAGTCGCGGGGGGTGGGGGGGAGGTAGGGGTCTCTCCGTGGGGGGGGCATCCTCCCAGTCCCCCGGCCCCGCGTACCCTGCGGACCTCGGGGCCCGTCTCCGCTCCCACCCACCTCCACCCCCGCCCCCCGGTTCCGGCTCGGGGTGGGCGCCGGGTCCCCCACGCGCAGAGCCGGCGACGGCGCCCGGCACCGAGGGAAGTGTCGCTATCAAACAAGTCACCGTTCGCTCCCAAACTAAACCCAAACCAACCAAAGCCGCCAAGAGGGGAAAAACCAACAGCGATCCAGCCAGCCCCTAGCAATTGTTTCACGGTCAGAATTAAATCACATCAAAACGCCCCCTGAAACCCACATCCTGAAGGAGTGAACCTGCAACAGCCAGCCCCAGTCGTTCGCTCGGGTTCACACGAACAACCCGCCTCTACATCCGAGGGAAGGGGGCGGCGGGCGGCGGCCTGTCTCCCGCGCCGCGCCCACCACATCCCGGACTGCCTGTGCACCCAAAGCAGCTGCATATGTAATAGCAGCCCCCGCACGATTTCGGAAGGACCTCCCGGCGGCAGAAATGCCTTTGGCTGGTACATCGCCGAACCTGTTCGGGAAGAAGGACCGTCTCTCCTAGGGTTACTTCACCCCTCCCGAAGGGGCCCAGCTTCCCAGCACCCCCCCCCCACCCCCGCCACCCCCACCCCAGGAAAGACAGACTTCGCGGGGAAACGTCCACCTCTCTCCCAGATAAAGCTTTAAATGAATTTGGACGAATGCTTCCTCGCCTCGCAAAGCCCCCGTTAAGTTCAGCCCATCTCAAGATTTGCAGCAGGGCTAGGGACACCCGCCAACAACCGCACGCCGCAAGGAGGACAAGCAGCCGCAGAGAGAGCAAAGCGCTGGTGATTTCGTTAGAAACGTTTCGGTAAGAGAGGGTTACCGAAAAATTCCAAACAAAGCCACCTACCCTCGGTCCTTCTAGTGAACAGTTCCTACTAGTCATTATTCCCCAAACTCCCATCTATCCTCGAGCTCCTAATCTCCAGGACACCTGGAGCTGAGCTCCCCAAAGACTCCGGGAGTCCAGATAATTAACATGGAGGAGAAAATGGGATTCGAATTAGTTGCAACACTTAAACAGGGAGATGTAGGAGTCGTCATTTAATCTCTCCTTGGCTCCCGGAAAATATTCTGTGGCCATTCTGTGTGCCCCCGCCCCAATTCCACGCCCTCTCAATATTTTGATGAAAAGGAACCCTTACTCCGGCTCCTTTGGTGAAACTGCATTTCCCAGCTCTTTTCCTACCAGCCAAATTGGCACATTTATTGGGAGGACTTTTGACTTTGCTTTCCCATATTTCTTTTAGAACAGAGGGTATTAATGTCTGACATAGCTACATGTTCACATCACTGGTACTTTACACTCACATTGGTGCATGACTTCAAGGGAAGTTGACTACTGCCATCAATTTAAAAAAAATGGTTTCTTTCCGATCTTTTTTACTATTGTCTTACAGACATATTGTAGTAGAATATTCTTTTCTTCTTTAAGGCTTTGCATTGTCAGCTATTTAGAGTGTGTTTAACGTTTTACTCTTCCTGCCTTCCATCACTAGCTCCCTAATTTTACCCCAATCCCCCAACTAGAATATGTGTGACAACTGACCATGCTGTATATGACCAATAGAACCCTTTGATAGTATTCAAATTTGCTTTTTAGTAAATTTCCCATCCTGGGGCAAAGTTTTAAGTGCTCTTTTGGAGCACTGTTAAGGTCTTTACTTATATATAATGCCCAGCAGCATGCAATTCTCTCCTTAGGAAAAGAGGGACCTTTGCATGACTATTCCTATAAAATAGAGCTAACGTCTGATTCTGTAGTGTTTTCCTTATTTTCAATTTAAGGTAGATGGAGACACATTTCTTCCTGCCTCTTGTTTACTGTTCTGAGGTTTTACAGATGGCTAGTGTATTAGGTATAATAATTTTGCCTGGATTTTTAACTGAGGGGGTTTGGGAGCCAAGGAACAAAATGTAATGTGTTTTCAAACTTCAGCTTCGCTTATACTGTAACTTTCACAAAGCATCTCCTTAAAAGTCCTGTCCTTGCACAAAATGCATCAAAGAGATGGTGGTGCCTGGGGAATTTTTGAGGTTGGATTTCGGATTTGCATCTTCAAGGGTCCCTTTGAGTGCGCAGTCCGAGGTGCCAGAGACTGCCCAGTCCTCCCTCCCTCTCTCTACTGGCATCCCTCTCCTGGGTCCCTTTGCCTTCTCCCTCCTTGGGTTGATCTTCCATTCTCTATGAGGTTCCCATACATTGTAGCGTGTATCTCCTGAAATCCAAGAGAGACCTAGCGCAACTCTCTCTGTACATCTCCTGGTGAGGATGCACAGAAAGAGATCTTGTTTTAAAAGGCGGTAATTAACATCCAGTCTTCAGTTTTTTTTTTTTTTTTCTTCTTTGTCCTATTTTTCTCGGTTAAGACCGGAGATTTAATTTTTGCTAACATGTGCTCCCTTGTCCTTTGACATTATAGTTTAGGAAAGTCACAACTCTCTTCCTTGTCCTCGTTTCCGTTTTCTTAGTTGGGCAATCTCTGTTATATTTTCCCCTTTTCCTTCTCTCTGTCCCCAATTCCCGCCTCATCCGCTCTGTCAGAGCATCTATCAATGTGGTGTCGATCACAGCTGCGGCGGCTTCTCTTTCATCTTCTTCGCCCTGCCAAGGGGAGGGAGGGAGAAGGAGGCGGGAAGGGGGGGGGGCGGGCGAGACTGGCAGAGGAAGGTGCAGGGGGTACAAGAGAAAAGATACTTAGATGATGAAGTTAAACCGTTCTGGCAGAGTTTCTTGTCAATTTCACGCGGGCAAAGGGTGCTTCTCCGTGGGTTACAGGAAGCGCCGGCTCCTTCCTCCTCTCAGCGAGTTTCTAGATCCTTTAGGCGCGCGCGCACTCGCTGGCGCGCGCGCAGACACACACACGCGCCGACACACACACACCACTGGGACTCGTCCTACAGGCTCTGGGAAAAGAAAAAAAAGTCCTCAATCACCACCTCCTTCTCGCCGCCCCCCCCCGCCCCCCCAGCGGGCGGCCAAGGAGAGCTGGAGGCGGGGGAGGGGAGAGGGAGGAGAAGCGACGCAAGTGGGTAGCTCTGAGCGCCAGCGAGGCGCGGGAGGAGGAGAAGCGGCGGGGAGGCGCAGCCGCTCACCTGCGGGGCAGGGTGCGGAGGAGGGACCTGGGCTCAGCGCTCTCCGTGCGAGGGCCCGGGACGCGCCCGGAGCCTCGGACGCGGCCAGGCTCGGGGCGCCCCCGCTCCCCTCGGCCAGGCGAGCCCGAAGGGCGCAGCTCTTTGCTCCGGCAGAGCGGCCCGGCGGCGGCGTGGAGAGCGGCGAGCGAGAGCGCCAGGCTGAGAAACTCGAGCCGGGAACAAAGAGGGGTCGGGCTGCGAGTGCGTGTCTGTCGGCTCGAGCGCCCGGCAGGAGCATTTGGGTCCAAGGCCCCCGCTGTGACTCCCCGAGACCCCGCCGCATCCTCCACCGCCGACTCCCAGCGCTCGCCGGCACAAACTTTATTCTTGGCAAACTTCTTCTCTTTCTCTTCCCTCCTCCTCCTCCTCCTCCTCCTCCTCCCCCACCTCCTCCTCCTCCCCCACCTCCTCCTCCTCCTCCTCCTCCACCAGCAGATTAAATGCGCCTGGAGAAGGAAAACTGAAGCGAAAGGGAAGGAAATAAGAAGCTTTACAAACGGACATCTCAACCCGGTGGCTCTTTAATTTTTTTTTTACCCTCCAGGAAGCGGACATTTCGTTATCTTCTGACTCTCCTTCGCACCCTGTGTGCCGGGGCAAACGGAGCCTTTGCGCCCAGGTCGCCTTTCTCGGAACCCAAACTCCCAAGTCGGCCACCGGGGAAGCGAGGGTGGAGAGGTTCGCGTGGAGACGCC
The DNA here is from genome assembly GCF_048418805.1 of Vulpes vulpes. NCBI lineage: Eukaryota > Metazoa > Chordata > Mammalia > Carnivora > Canidae > Vulpes > Vulpes vulpes. The sequence continues at coordinate 36,977,678 of NC_132783.1, forward strand.
CCGACGGACCCTCCGCGGCGCGTGGGAGAGTCTTGCCTCCTCCGGCACCGGCGACCTCCGCGCAGACCCTGGAGGCGCCGGGGGCGCGGGGTGGCCGCGGGGGCAGCCCAGCCTAGCACGCGCCCCGCAGCTCAGACGCGCCCAGAGGCGCGGGCGCCCGCGGCCTTAGCAGCCCAGCGCCCTTCGGCCGCGAGGGCGGGCGCCGGGCTCCGCGGAGTGGAGCGGAGCGGGCCGCCGGGGCTCGGGCACCGCCGCAGCTGCTCCGGCCTCGGGCCGCGGGCCCGGTCTCCGCCCGCTCTTCTCCCTCGCGCATCCCTCCAGTTCTCCTTTTCCTCCTCCCCCTTCCGTTGAGCCTCTGTCTTTCCTGCCGCCGCCTCGGGGGCTCCTCCAGCGGAGCGGAGATTACAGAGTCGTCGGGATGCCCCAACTCTCCGGGGCCGGCGGCGGCGGCGGCGGGGGAGACCCGGAACTCTGCGCCACCGACGAAATGATCCCTTTCAAGGATGAGGGCGATCCTCAGAAGGAGAAGATCTTCGCAGAAATCAGCCACCCCGAAGAGGAAGGCGACCTCGCCGACATCAAGTCGTCCTTAGTGAACGAGTCCGAAATCATCCCAGCCAGCAACGGACACGAGGTGAGCGGAGCGGGCCGCGGCCCCGAGGTCCGGGGGGCGCAGAGGCGGAGGGAAGGCGCCGGGCAGCCGGGACCGCCGCCCCGAGGGGGTCCCCGGCTGGCGGGGCGGGGGCGGGGGCGGGGGCGGGGGCTGGACGGGCCCCGGGCCACATTCTTGGTGTGCGTGTTGGTGGGAGGCGGAGGCGTGTGCAGGGAGGTTATGGGTCAGTGCTGAGGTTCGAGGAGGAAATTGTTGGCTTGCGGGCGAGACAAGCCGCCCTTACCCCGTAGCGTGTCGCCCGCGGACTTTTTAGCGGGGTCGAGAGGGTGCGACGCATTAAAGCGGAGATGCCCGAACGACACTAAGAAGTTCTTCCGTGGGACGGAACAAAGTGCACCCGCGCTCCCCCGCGGTAGATGTGTCTCTGCAAAAGTGCGTTAAACCACCAGAGGCTTAGGTAGAGATGAGCAGAGCTGCAGGCGGAGAGGAAGAGGAGGCGGGCGTGGGCCGCGGACAGGCGGGGCGGCCCCAACCGCCGGGGAGCGCGCGCCCGGGTCTCTGCGGCCGCCGCAGTCCCTGCGCCCCGGCCGGCGGCTGCTGGGAGCCGTGGGCGCCGCGAGCCGAGCGAGCCGAGCCGAGCCGCCCTGCAGGGGGGATGGGGGGATGGGGGGCGGGGGGGGGCGCCCGGGACCGCGGGCAACACTCGGTCTCTCCAAACCTGGTCACTTAAAGTAAAAAAGCGCTTACACTTGGTAAGTGTGAGTGCGGCTCAGGCCTTGAATCTTTGCCGAAGAAAGGGGGGTCGGAGGCGAGAGGTGGGGAACAGGCGCGCGCTCAGGGCGTGTGCAGACGCTTTATCTGATCTCCTGGGCCGCCGCGGCGACCGCGCAGGTAACCCTGGCGGAGTAAATAGAGACACGTGAGCGCCGGCCAGGGCCAGCCGCGAGCAGGGCCGCGCCGAGGGGCTGTTTTCAGGCGGCGGGGAGCTCGGGGGGGGGGGGGGGGGGGGCGGGGTGGGCGGACGGACCCTGATACCCGACACTCCGCCGGCCACCCTCGTTTAACAACTGGGAAACAAACGCTTTGGAGGAAATCCGGTGGAAAAGTCCTGACGCTCAGATGATTTCACCAACGCTTTTTCCCTCCAAAGGAACTTGGAGGGTATACCCTTTTCCCTTAAATGGCATCCTTCTGCCCCCAAAAAGAAAGCCTGTGGTTTTGGGGGCGGGGACATTTTGGGTTTTAAACAACACGTTTAAGAACACTTCAGACTTACCTTCTTAATACCAATGGCGGGGGTGAGTACGCATTTGGAAGCCTGGGGGGCCTGGGTTCTAAGAACACGAGGGCGCTCGGGGTCCTGACCCTCTTTCATTACAACATTCCAATTTGAAGGCGGGGGTGGGGGGCTAGGGTGCACGCAACTCCACTTAAAGGGTTTGTGAATATGCATTTGGGGGAGAAGGTTACCTGTAGGACATATGTCCAAGGAACCAAATAACATCTGAAACAGAAGCAAACTCTTGCATTTATAGAGCAGCATCTTTTTCTGCTCATTCTGCTTCTCCTTTCCTATTCCATGAATAAATCTGCCACCCACTTCACATTTTCCGTTTTTGCTCTGGGAAGAAGGGTCCTACAGTTTGAAGCATAGAACCCAGGGATTAAGGCTCTGTTAATCTTTGCCACGGTAGTAAGTGGGCATGGGGCAGACCAGGGAAGATGGTGAATGGGTAATACCACTGATTTGCACGTGGTTGAGTCTGGGTGGATGGTGGTTACCAGAACTGATATTAACTGGGCTACCTTTTAGATGTTTATAACTCAAGTCTCGAATTTTCCTCCCTTTAACCGCAGAGTAGTTCACTTTTTTCTTGTCAGTTTGCACTCAGCCAGTTGTGGTAGGTTTTAGGGAGGGGGTCTCCTGCTGGGACTGGCTTAGGACAGTCACCTTAAGACCCCTATCTGTAAGTGCCTAGTTTTTATTTTATTTTAGTTGCAAAATGGTATTTCTGCCCAATTTTAATTGGCTCTGATCGACCGTTCACAGTGGTTAAAGAAGCTATCAAAAGGATGAACCCCCCCATTAAGTCAAACTCCTATCATACTAGGTATCTAAGTAGCCTTGATGTATTGTAATAATCAGCAGTCAGAGGAGCATGCGGATCTTTCCCAGATTTACTATACTGTTACTGTTTTTCTTAGTATTATTTATACTTTCTAGTCTTGGGTATATAATAATCACTTTAAAAATATGTGTTGAAAAGAAAAAGCAAAAGATTTCCAGGTTCTCAGCCCTAGCCTATCCCACTTAGGTTGATAAGATAGGTAGGTTGAGCCTCACCCAGTCCTCCTCCTTTGAATTACCAGTGGATACACACTTAATCACAAACTCAAAGTTGGTTTTCTTTTTTTGGGGATGGGGATTCTTGCTGTTAGGTGGCCAGACAAGCACAAACCTCTCAGGAGTCCTACCACGACAAGGCCAGAGAACACCCTGATGACGGTAAGACACTAATTCTATTTCTCCCAAGTTTATCATTTAATAGGTGCAATTTGTGAATATAGGTGTTTTTTTCTGATTTTTATTTGAGCCCAAGAAACAGGAATCAGATGTGATAAGACGGTGCCCACTATTTTAACAAAATGGGAAAGAAAACCCAGGAAACTCACTGCCTATTTCTCATGTATGATTTAAAAACTGTCTCTGAATGAGTTAGGGGTCTTTGGATTTTAGTTGGCTTCTAGATTCTCTGTGGAAGAGGAAATGTCTATAATTTTTCCTTTTTTCCTTTTTTAAAGCCCAAGTTCTAATTGGCTTAGAACTTTAGTATTTTTTTCTGCATTGTACAGAGTGACAGTCTATACCAATTTATTTTCCAACAAGAATAGTTTCAAATGGATTTTCATTTGTAAAATTGCTGTTTCTTGTAGTGAGAAGGCAGGCAGCGAACGCATAGACTAAATATGGCTCAGTAAATCAGAATCTAATTTGTAAAAATATAAAACTTTATTCTTAAAATTAGGACCTTTGCATGTGGAACATTATTATAGACTTTCTCCCCATTTCTAATTCTTACTCAAAACTTTAAAAATTGCATGTATTTTTTAGATTTAACTAGAACTCCTTGTGACTTTAGAATAATCAAGTAATCTGTAGGGCTTTCTTGTTGAGTAGTCTGCATTTCTATTTTCCTTTGCTTACAGTTGGTTTGACCAGAATGGAGTGTTCATATACAATAAGTCAGCTAGGAAAAGAGGGAAGAGAAGTATAATATCAGACTTTCTTCAGAGCTACAAAGGAGTTATACAGATTAAGAAATGTATATGTTAAACACACAGATTTCTTTGGCAGAATGGTGTAGTATGTAAAAATAAGTCTCCTGGAGTTAATCCTTCATGAGTTTGGGTAATTGTCCATCTACTAGATATAACTCTTTCTCCCTCAATAAAATCTAGAAATTTTTTTAGAAATCTAGTAGCACAGGTAGAATTTTTTACTTTGTTGCTAAGGTGGAGCATAACTTCAGGTGTGTAAATATATGTGTGTGTGTATGGCTAGATGGCCTAATATGTTTATAAGACAGCTTTAGGTTTTGTGTGTTCTTTCACATGTGTATGTTTCTTGGTCCAGTTTGTTAGTTTTAGAACAAATTAAGTTAGTTGAATAACACTTATTTTTGTAAAAACACCAGTCAGTAGTGGAAGTAAATTGAACCACATGTTTTTAAAACATCTGTTTCACTGCTAAGCCATTTAAGAGAATAAATGCTGTCAATCTAAAATAGAGCATAATAATCCAGTTACAGTATTTTGTAAACAAATCCATTATGTAAGGTCTGGTTTGTCATAGAACTATTAGATTTTCAGATGAAAAATACACTGATATAAAAAGAAAGTCAGTGCATCATTGATTGTTATTTGGATTCCCTCAGGAAAGCATCCAGATGGAGGCCTCTACAACAAGGGACCCTCCTACTCGAGCTATTCCGGGTACATAATGATGCCAAATATGAATAATGACCCATACATGTCCAATGGATCTCTTTCTCCACCCATCCCAAGAACAGTGAGTAACACAATGATGATGCAAATTATTTTCAGAAGCGCAAGCTAATTTATATTTTAGCAAAATAGTTGTTTTTTAAAACACATTGGAAGTACATTCATTCTATGTGAGGAGTTATTAATAAATAAGACCTGCTGTGAGGAATGGCTGCCTTAAGAGAGTGCTACCTTTGATGTCTTACACTTGGAATCTTAGCTTTTGTCTTATTGGTTAAGATGCATAAATAACAAATCTCCAGTTATCATGAAAGCAAGCAAAGTTAAATCAACAAATTCATGATTTTATATGTATTGTGCTTTTTATGCTGATGAGAGGAAAAATTGATTTAATTTTTTCAGTTAGCTATATACTGTATAGCTTTCACTGCCCATAGCTATCTAGAATCAGAACTACTTTAGCTTATTTGGGGCTGAACATTTAGAATGTTACTTCAGCTTTTAAGATAGTGTCTCATTTTGTTGCATTACCTGATGTTTTTTAAAAAGTAATTTGGGTGGTGGTGGGGGGATGCCTGGGTGGCTCAGTCAGTTAGGCGATTGACTGGGTTTCAGCTCCAGTGATGAGCTCAAGCCTCTGGTCAGGCTCTGTGCTTAGCATGGAATCTGCTTGGGACTCAATATCTCTCTCTCTCTCTCTTTCAAATAAATACATTTAAAGAAAAACAGTTGGCAAGGGGGTGGGGATAAGTGTTGAGAAAATACCACTTGAAGATAACTCCAATGAATATTGTTCTTTTTATCTCATGGCTCAGTTAACTTTCAAAGTTCTAAAAATGCAATAGCAACATAACTGCATTTTGCAAATGTTTAGCACTGTGAAGAATTTCAAATATATCATTTGATGATATTTCTCTTTTGTTGGGAAGTGGAAACATCATTTATATAGTAAGAAAACACCTAAAGAGTAACTTACATACTATGTGAATGTGAAATGTGCTGGCGATGGAGTTCTCCCTGAGTATCGTCTCTCTCATGGTAGTGATGGATTTTCACCGATCTGTCAATATATTTACCCTATTTCAGCCTTTTTCTCCCTCTATCACCTAGCCTCCAGTGAAGAACGTGTGTGTGTGTGTGTGTGTGTGTGTGTGTGTGTGTGTATATACAGGGTCTTGAGGATTAGGGTTTCAGTATGGCTGGCCTTCTAAGGAAACCCAGGATTGTGAAGATGGAACCCTATGGTCTTAGCCTTATTAGTCCAGTGCTTTCACAAAGTGAAAAAAAAAATTCAGTCATGGACATCTAGGGAAAGTACTACTAACAATACCTCAATGAACAGAATCTGGGATCTAGAAGATCCATCAAAGTAGCAGAGAGGAATCAATTATCAACAAGAGTATTTGTGTGATTATTTGTAGTCTCCAATTGTTAGAATGATAGGTATGTGAAATAAATATACTCTATGTGGGCACTGTGATTTGGAAGTTCCTGTAATTATTTTTCCATAAATTTCAAAAAGATACTTGAACTTTCAAGTAGGGAATAAGATATTTCTGATTTTCATATAGCAGTTAAAACGGTGACCTTGGAGATTTTATGACGGTTGTCATAGGAAATAGTGTTTTCACATTTTATTTTAAAAGGCTTTTCAAAAAAAATATTTGAAAATATTTAATGGTAGAAGTGTCTGTGTTGTACATATGAATGTCCTGTCTAAGAAGTGACTAATAAAAGCAAATAATAATTAGGGACTACCCCCAAATAAATAATTAGAGACTACCCCCAAATAAATGCTTCTGAGTTTTAAAATTTGTGGGAGATTTTTCTATTTGTTGAACTAAATAATGCAAACGTATCAGATACTTTTTTAATAGTTGGGACTGTTCTTTTTTTTTTTAATGGTGAAGAGGAGAATATGTTTTAGATAAGGAATAATTGAAGATTTTTGTTGAAAGGCTTGAGAACAACAAATAATCTTTCTGACAAATCTAAATTGTAGTCTCTGACTTAGTAACGTTAGAAAATAGCCCCGAAAATGATCTTAAAACATTTTTCAGCTGTAAACACGGTTAATGCTTAATAAGTATCTGTGGGCTTTATTCCTTAGTTAAGGCACTTCTTTCAAAACAATAATCTATTAAAAGTCAATGTAATAAAAATCTGGTATAAATTATCCCTCAGCATCTTGAAAATTAAGCATTTCTTCTTTATTTATTTTAAAGATTTTGTTTATTCATGAGAGACAGAGAGAGAGAGTGAGGCAGAGACACAGGCAGAGGGAGAAGCAGGCTCCGTGCAGGGAGCCTGACATGGGACTTGATCCCGGGTCTTCAGGATCAGGCCCTGGGCTGAAGGCAGTGCTAAACCGCTGAGCCACCAGGGCTGCCCGGCATTTCTTCTTTAAATCAGGATTTTCGCCTTTAGGTCTCTCCAGCCACCTGCCCCCCCCCCCCCCCCCATACTAATCATTTTGAAATTTTGATAGCATAGAAGGTATTTATTGTTAGTACATATATTAAAATTTTGAGGTCAGTGAATTGAACAGTCATTCATTGTTTAGGAAAGATTTTGTGGCCAGAATAATGTTGGGTGTAGGGTGGAGGAAAGGGGTGTGGTCAGGAAACAGTTACCTTACCTTGTTATCTGCTTTGGTTTATTCTGTTACATTTTAGAATGCATTTATTTTAGACACATCGTCTTGCAATATTCTGCAGTTTGCACAGTTACAGAATCTTTTCCGTTTTAACCACAAGGCTACATCCATTTTTTTTTTTAAAGGTCCTACCAAAGTGAGTTGCAGTCTTTGGTTCTTAATACCCAACAGCTGTTTTTAATGTGTTTGAGATCCAAAACACTAACCGGAAGGCAGCCTCTCTTATTCACCCCTAACCATGCTTCTGCCTTCTAGCTCTTTAACTCTGTCCTTAGCAGGACTTGGTGTTTGTATAGCTGACATCCTCAGTGTTAAGTTTTCATCTAGGGTGTCAGGAGCAGGGTGACCATTTGTGTTTGAGCTTAAGGTGAGACCATACTTGAATTTGCATTACAAACAACTGCTTGTTTACTACATCTGCTGGTTGCAGGTGTTAGGGCCCGAAAAACATCTGGGGGTGGGGGAGGTCCCTGACTGTCCCTTCCTCTCATAGAATTCTCTTTTTATATGTAACTGCATATAAATTGAGTTACATGCAGCTAGGGTCGATTGGCATGCACAGAAATGTTTCTGTTGGTAGCTCATTTTAACGACTCTATGTGCTTTTGCTCAGTTTTAGACAAATACTGACCTATGTATGCTTGCGCAGCTTTTTACTTATGACCTAAGTACAGTATCACCTACTCAAGAGAATGAAGCATTTTTACCAATCCAGCTTTTTCCCTTCTGTAGGAAAATTTTAATTGGTTAATTATATCCTTCAAAACTGGAATTCTTAGAGGTGTGTTTATACCAAAAATCTTATGAATGAATGTCTCACAGAGTTTTAAATAAGAATTCTTAGTTCAGATAAATCAGGCCTAACAAGAAAGTACCTATAATAACACATTTGGTGTCAGTTCTCATAAAGCACAGTGAACCTTGGCTTGAGTTGGTGGTTTTCATAGACAGTAAGAAGATGCCGAAGCTTGTTAAATATTTCAGAGCAAGGACCCTAGAGAATTTATTAAAAGCGTACTCCCAAGCCTTTCTTTCCGCGAGTGTTATTTATGGCAATCCCTGTAGGCCAATGGTAAAGTATTAAAAGAAAAAAAATAATTTGTTACCTCCGTTGGGTCCTAGCACTTGGGTGCCTGAATACCATGTGAGCAGTGAGTTTGTCTTCAACATAGTGAAAGTTCCCACTGGCCTAATACGCTGTGGTTATTAATCTTAGGTGTCAAACTTACATCTGTCCTTTAGGCAACCCAAGTTTTTAACACCTCTGAAGGGAAACATCCCGTTTCTCTTCAGACGCTCGGGGAGGGCCAAGCAGCAGACTTGGTGCAGGAAGCTACAGCGAATGTTGCAGCGGGGTCACACCAACCGCAGTAACACCTGGCCAGCCCGTGCTGCTGACTTTATTGTGTTTGTTTCTTTGTGCTCTTTCTGAGGATCGATTTTTAGGTGGGAAAGGAAGATGCTGTTTTTTGTCTTTCCTGTTTTCCTTCTTTTTAGTAGACATTGCCATTAAAGTGTTTCAGGGAATCTTTTTTCATTATCTTGAGCATCTCAGTTTTACTGTATGGTTTTTACTTAAGGGAATCATTAATTTGATTTCTGATGAACAGAATTATACCATTATAACTACATCTTAACCTACCTCCATGTTTGTATTTGCTTATAAACAGCTGAAATTTGATTTTTTTGTTATTGTCATATGTGAATTAGGAACTAAATATGCTTACGCTTATCAGGATGCTTATGTTTATGCCACTGTTAATTCCACTGTACTTCACATTGCTGCATAGCTTTGAAAATACAGAAATAATAAGGAATAGAGGGAGAGTATGGCATATATTTTGAGCAAGATTTTTAAGATGGAGTGTCTTCACCTTACTACAAGAAGCTACTTAATTTGACTTAGTGATAAATTATTTTAAATTTTCTAATCTAAGTTGCATACTTCTGAAGCTAAGTATATTAAATTTTCCTCTTTACCCCAAGTGTGGGAGAAGCTAAATTTTAGAAGGTGCGTTTTATCTCAGATTTGAATGTGGATTATCAGGAGAATGTGTGGGAAATTCCTCAGAGCCTTCAAACTCTTCTGTTTGATTCATTTTTAATTGTACTGCTGCTATAAAGTTGGGAAGGATCTCAGTCAGAATAATTGGAAGCTGTTGCCACCCCCATGACCATGACCAATCTCATGACCAAACAGTTTGCTTATGCAAGTGTCCCAGGGAGCCATACTACCTACATATGATCCTTCAGGAGCTAATACTGTACTTGTATGACTTGTGTGGCCAGGGTATGATCCTCATTCATCAATGCTTTTTTTTTTTTTTTTTCAGAATGACTCTAGAAATTTCTTGTTCATTCAAAAACATGGGAATAACCCAATTCACTAAAACAAGACCATTAAGCCAACCTGCTGAAAATCTTACTCTTTGAAGTACCCCTCCCCCTGCTGGCATATAGGTCCTGAACTTGCTCTCATCAACCCCAGTATTTTGACCCAGTCTCTCTTGCGGTCAAAGACTCCTATGATTTAACAGGACAGAAATAGGTCTTCACAAGTGGGTTCACCTGGACTTGAGCTTGTAGCCTCACAAATATTTTTCCATAATATCAGTTGAGAAAATTTTTCAGCTTTTGAGTCTTGTTTTGTTGTTGTTACTGTTTTTAACAAATCTTGTTTGTTCTTTAAGCAGAACCATTTTTGGTTTATGTGACTGTTATTTCTTAAGGCAGTCAGATCATTCCATTCCTCTCTGACTCCTTTGTTCCTCATTTGTATATTATAGACATGATTGGAATTTTATAAAACTAATTTCCCTTTGATTTCAAGATAGACTCGGAATTTAAAGAGAAAATAAGGCAGCACTGTCCGTAAGTGAGCAGAAAAGCATATATGTTTTATTCTTAGACAAAAGTAGAGCTCAGCACATATAGATGCTGCTGTCATGGGAGTGAAGGTGTTTTTCTTTTTTTTTTAAGAGTTTATTTATTTATTCATGAGAGACACAGAGAGAGGCAGAGACGTAGGCGAAAGGAGAAATAGGCTCCACGCAGGGACTCGATGTGGGACTCCATCCCAGGACTCCAGGATCACGCCCTGAGCCAAAGGCAGACATTTAACTGCTGAGCCACCCAGGCATCCAAGGAGTGAAGGTTTTTTTTTAAAAAGAAGATATTCATTTAAAACTTGTGTATCTTTAAAATTATTACTTAGGGGGGTGCCTGGGTGGCTTAGCTGATTAAGCATCCTACTCTTGATCTCAGGTCTTGATCTCAAGGTCGTGAGTTCAAGCCCCACTACTTAAAATAAAATAAAATAAAATAAAATAAAATAAAATAAAATAATTAAGTAATTATGCCAAACTGAGAGAGTCTATAGAAAGCTAATATTGGAGGTGGCTGTGTGGCTCAGTTGGTTAAGCGTCTGCCTTTTGCTCAGGTCATGATCCCAGGGTTCTGACATTGAGTCCCACATCAGGCTCCTTGCTCAGCAGGGAGCCTGCTTCTCCCTCTCCCTCTGTCTGCAGATCCCCTGCTTATGTGTGTTCTTTTTCTCTCTCATAAATAAATAAAATCTTAAAAAAGAAGAAGGAGGAAGCTAATACTATAGCAATCAAGAGACTTATACTACTTTGTATTGTCCTGACAAGTCCTTACTCATTTGAAAAAGACAGCCATTGGACTTTGTTTAAATAATTTGTAAAATACATTTTAGATCATGATGACTTTCTCAATATTAATTGTGACTTTATGAAGTCACAGTATAGGAACTGTAGACTTTGCTATAAGCTCTTAAGTCATTTTAAGCATATAAATGATTCAATCTTTATAAAATTTGGAAATGCAAAGCCAGAAAATGACCTAGAGACCAACCACAAAGGTTAGATGGAGTATAGGAGTAGGCAGAGAGGGGTATTAAAATACACTGAAGTAGAGAGTGGGGAGTTGAGTAGAGGATGAATAGGAAATAGGGATTCCTAATTCCAGAGATTTTGATACTATAGCCAATCTAGCCTGGACTATTTGCAGAATATTTAACAGGATGTTCAAGGGATTTTAAAGTCTTTGTGAAATGACACATTTACACGCAATACCCACTCTAGCTAAATTTGTAAACCTGCTGAAATTAACTACTTGCTATATGTAGATCACTCACAAAGGCACTGAGAATTTGTGTGGGGAATATTGCAAGGGCATTACAGAGCAAACAAGAATTTTGCATACCTGTCCCCTTTTTCCCATCTATGGCGGAAATATGACTGGAAGAGATGTTGCATCACAGGGAGTCTAGAAGTATCTTTTATTCTTGCAGCTAATGAGGGGCAAGTAGACTCTAAAAAACTTTTGACTGTTCACCTTTGTTTCTAGTTATGCCCACAAATGATTCTGTATGAAACTTGATGATAGTTTTTCAGAATCAAGTTTTGATCTGCATCACAGTTGATGTTATGTTCACTTTAAGGAAGAGGCCTATTGCTACTTTACTCAACATAGAGAATGGTTGCATGAGGGACAGATAAATGGAAGTCTCTATAATATAAAAAGAGGAGTGGCTCTGGTATAGCTTTAATTTTCCTTTATTATTGTCAACTTCTGAAAGAAATAGTAACCAAACAAAAAAACTTTTTTTTAATTTTATTTTATTTATTTATGATAGGCACACAGTGAGAGAGAGAGAGGCAGAGACATAGGCAGAGGGAGAAGCAGGCTCCATGCACCGGGAGCCTGACCTGGGATTCGATCCAGAGTCTCCAGGATCGCGCCCTGGGCCAAAGGCAGGCGCCAAACCGCTGCACCACCCAGGGATCCCCCAACAAAAATTTTTTAAGTAGGCTCTACACCCAGCATGGAGCCCACTGCAGGGCTTGACCTCATGACCCTGAGACCAAGACCTGAGCTGAGATCAAGAGTAAGATGCTTAACAAACTGAGCCACTCAGGTGCCCCTCAAAACAAATTTTTTATGCTAACATACTAAGATTTTTTTTTCAATCCTAAAAAATTTTATAGTAAAACCTATCAACTGTTGATGATTGTTGAAAATCTAGTCAATTGGTCAGGGACTACTGATGAACTATGAAATAGTTCTGTTTAGCCTAGCATAGAATAGACACTTTAGTCAATTTGCTGAATAAAAAAATGTACTAGAAATTTTTCCATGTATGTGTTTTGGATATTTCCAAGTGATCTTTCTTTATCAAACCAAATGTTAAGTGAAAAGCAAAATCTGACAGTGTCTACTACATAATCCTTAGTATTTTGTTACTTTTTCTCTGACTTTTTGCATCAGTGAAAAAAAGAGAGAGAACATTAGACTAGAGTCTTTAATGCAAAAGTTAAAGTTGCTCCTTATAAACTGTTAAGTTTCCAAGTAACAGGTAAAAACAGTCAGCCAGGAGCTTGCTGCAATAATGAAAAAGAATGGGACTCGGCCCTCATTTAAGGACTGGTCATAAGAAGTACTTTCTTACTTAGTCCTAGAAATCTAATTGAAGGAAAAGAGGTGACAGAAACACTTTCTTCAAAAGGGTGCTTGAGATCCAAATATGACAGTAATAAAAAGAAAACCACCTTCAATTATGTTTTAATATCATATGATTAATGCTCTTCAGTTCATTTTTATTCTTTCCCAGATAGAAAGGACTTTTTTTTTTCAGTAACACTTGAGGTATTTTCAGATATTAAAAAATTCTGTGTGTTCTTTCTAAATATACGTGGCAAAATCAGTGCTGACTTTTCTAGGCCAGTGGGTACTGTAAGTTGTGTCCTGCAGTGTTGAGAACATGTTTGAATCCTGGGTAGGTGGAGGTAGGTAGTCCCCTGTGAAGGGGAGCCTGTGGAGAAGAACAGTACTGGGTGAGATGTCAGAGACCTGGGGGCTTGTCCTAAGTCCACCATTCATCCCAACATCCATGGGGGGGGGGGGGAGTATTTAACTTTCATCACCTTTGTTTCTTCATTTATGAGATGGCCTATTTGTATTGTGCTTGCCTACTTTATGTGATTGATGTAAAAATAGTACAAAGCCTGTGAAAGTACTGTTTTCTGGCGAAGGGAGCAAAGCATGAATGTCAGATGATGTGAGCCGGTGTGTGGCCCCCACCTGGTGGGAATTGTGTAGCCACAAGAGGTATTTGGCTGTAACAGGAAGCTCCTGAGAAAGGGGAAGGTTTTGGGTTTTACTATGCCATCATGCTAACCTGGAATTTGGACGCTGTGTGAAGGCCTTCCATTCACCTTTAGAAAGTATTTGCACAAATAAATTTGGGGATTGTCATTGCATCCCTTACAGAGGTGGCTTTATTCTCTCAGGCTCCTTTTTCTCTCCAGTCATGTTAGGAGAGACCTGATTTTTCTCTTTAGCACCATAGAGAATGAGATGTGTGAAGGAACAGATTTCTAAATCTCATATCCGTGAAAAATCTCATGTCCTTCTAATACTTGATATGAAATTGCTAACTCCTAACTCCTTGGCTGGAGGTAATATTTTTTTTTTTGGTTAGGAGACTTTTCTCCTTAATCCTTTAGGAGCCACGTCTCTTCTCTCCACTGCAAAAATTATATATAGATAGGATATCCAAAAGCCATGTGAATGTAGAGGGTAACAGGCAAGTTATTTTTTTCCCCTTTGAATTTTCTTCTAACTTAAATCTTTCCAGCTTTCCTGGCACCTACAAGGATCAGGTCCAAGGGGATATGTTGGCCTAGCAGCAAGGAGAAATCAGTGGTTTTCTAGCTTCATGGAAAAGTCCAGCTTCCATCCTTTCAAGACTTGACTTTTTCTCTCAGTAAAACCCAGTAAATGTAAAATGTATTTCAACATGGAGTCAGCTTTCTTGACAGAGAATCCTTCCATTTTTAACAGTATGTATTATATCTTATAATAATTATGATCACATATCATCATGGTGCACTGGTACAAATGACTTGGATCAAGAAAAAGTACTGTAATCTTATCTCCAGGATGTTAGACTTTGTCTTTGACTCCAACACTTAGATTTTTTAAGTCTGGAATAAACCCAAAAGTACCAAAGCAAAAAGTTGTTTACTGTTTAACTTCAATTGAGCTAACCAGTTTGCTAGCTAGGGTTGGAGAAAGAATTATAGTCACCCAAAAATAATACTTTTATTTTAAAAAGCAATAAATACATGGTCACTAGAAAAGTTAGAAAGCTCAGATAAACAAGAGGAATAATTGTCAGAGATGATCACTCTTAAAACTAGCTATGTAGCCTTTTGGACCTCTTCCTATGCATATATAGAGATATACATAAATATATATTTTATACATTCATGGCAATGGGAACATAATATACTGTCAATGTAATTTGCTTTGCTTTTTTCTTACCAAGATGCAGGGGATATCTCTTTCACTTTTTTTTTTAAAGATTTTATTTTACTATTTATTCATGAGAGACACACAGAGAGAGAGAGAGAGGCAGAGACACAGGCAGCGGGAGAAGCAGGCTCCATGCAGGGAGCCCGACGTGGGACTTGATCTCGGGTCTCCAGGATCACACCCTGGGCTGAGGGCAGCACTAAACTGCTGAGCCACCGGGGCTGCCCTCTTTCACTCTTTTGTAACATTTTTAATGATTGCCTAATTTGTGTAATCAGCCTTTTACTGAAGACATTCAGATGAAGTCACCTTTTTCCCTGTCTTAGACAATATTGTGATGAAATGCATATTTTATAACTAAATCTTTGCACAGATTATATTTCGTTGGAATAAATTGCTAAAAGAAGAATTTGCAGAGTCAAAGGCAATGAATGCACTTTATTTTTAATTTGGGATTAACCCAACATTGCACTTTAACCTTAAAAAAATACATTCATTTAAAAATCAGTATTTAGGGACACCTGGGTGGCTCAGTGGTTGAGCACTTTGGCCCAGGATGTGATCCCGGGGTTCTGGGATCGAGTCCCATGTCGGGCTCCCTGTGAGAAGCCTGCTTCTCCCTCCCTCTGCCTATGTCTCTGCCTTCTCTCTGTGTCTCTTAAGAATAAATAAATAAAATCTTTAAAACAATAAAGTTAGTATTTAAAAGTATGTACTTGATGATGTTCAGGTTTGACTATGGTTGATGTTTTGAAGCTGGTAATTTTCATGCCTCTCCAGTCAAGAATCAGTCCAGTGCTAGTGATGAAGTTGGACAGATGGAAAGCCTTATTGATAAGGCTAGATGGGAGAATGTAGCTTGAACCGTGAGATGAATTTGGACTTCCTTTGATTTCCCCAAAAGAACAACACATCACTAAGCCACAGGCTTCCCCAACAGAGGTGGGGAGCTCACCTGTAGAACCGGAGGTGAGAACAAATCCATGCTTGGAGAAGCTGACCCCAAAAGACAGAACAAAGAGTCAGTCTGTTCTTGCTCACTTTCTCCAAATCACCAGAGCTGAGTAGCTCTCCCTTGGTGGAGAGTGAATGAAGGAACAAGAGAGGTAAAGACTACAGTGGCTGCCCAGAGACCAGAAGTTCCTACTTTACTGTCCAAGCTAGGGAGGAGGGAAGAAGAACAGAGTGTGTATCCGCTTAGTCATAATCCTTGATAGGCTGATGAGACTGTGGGCCAGGGATCGTAATAACATACACACATGGGATGGGAGTTACAGCAGAGTACTGCTGATGGAGTCCAAAGATCTAGATCCCATTGCTTTCTTACTGATACACTGTGTGTTCTTTAGCCAGTCACTTATTCTTCCTGGACCTTGGTTTCTTCACCTGTAACAGAGTGCCACCTGTTCTGTTTGTGAAAATATACAGTACTGTTGTGTTAGTGGTGGTGTTTCTAGAACAAGGACTGACTGCATCTGAATTACTAGTGTTCTTGTTAAAAAAGGCAGATACCTGGGCCCCCTGCAAATGCTCTGAACCAGAAGTGGCAGGCAGGTCATGCTTATTTACTTTTAACGTATTACTTTTTTGATTGTTACCTAAAGTAAGTTTTGGAAAAACACTGATCCAGTTGATGCTTAAAAATTTAACTGGAGGGATCCCTGGGTGGCTCAGCGGTTTGGCGCCTGCCTTTGGCCCAGGGCACGATCCTGGAGACCCGGGATCGAGTCCCACGTCGGGCTCCTGGTGCATGGAGCCTGCTTCTCCCTCTGCCTGTGTCTCTGCCTCTGTGTGTGTGTGTGTGTGTGTGTGACTATCATAAAAAAAAAAAAATTTAACTGGAGTTCAGAATACCTAAGTGACTTGCACAGGTCTCAAACCAAGAAAGCAGCAGTAGAGTACTTTGGGCAGTTCAGCCCCAGAGTCCACATTCTCTCTGCTCAGCCCTATCCTTCTTCACAGACCACTGGCACTCAGTTCACTTCTAGTCAGAGTTCATCCCCAAGTGCCCTGCTCCATTGGCTACAGAATAAAACCCATATCCTTTAGCATTATTTTCAAAGCTTTCCACAGTGGAACCATCTACCTTTCAAGGCTTGTCTCCTCACCACCCTACCCTGCAGCTTACTGTTTAGCTACATTTCTAGACCTGCCCCTTAAAGTCTTCCCAAATTCCCATCTTCCCTGCCGGCACAATCTTGTTCATCCTGAACGGTCCAGGCTAAATGGTACCTCCTTCATAAAACCCCTCCTGATTCTACCACCAGTTTAAACTAAGTACTGTCTCCTGAGGGTGCCCACAGGATCAGGATCTTCTTCATAACGGTTACCATGTCTTTCAATAATAGTTGGTTGTCTCTGTGTCTGTATTTCTTACTAGTTGTTGGTTCCTTCAGAATAAGGCACATGTTTTATTCATCTCTGTTGCACAGAAACTGTTACACTACCTGGCATAGAGCAGGTTACTTCCCAGATGTTTGTGGAATAAATTCAGAAAATTTAAATTTTCACCGATACAGTGCAATGGTATCAGATGTCATTCCATATTTAAACGAAGACTCTTAAAATAAACTCATAGGGGCACCTAGGTGGCTCAGTCGGTTAAGAGTCTGCCTTTGTTTGGCTCAGATCATGGTCCTGGTATTGAGCCCCACATCCAGCTCCCTGCTCTGTGGGGATTCTGCTGCTCTCTCTCCCTCTGCCTTTCCCCCTGCTTGTGTTCTCTCTATGTCAAATAAATGAATAAAATCTTTTTTTTTAAATAAAAGCTTACATATAATCACAAAGCTGAAATTGAGCTTAGAAATTGTCTGAGATGGGATGCCTAGGTGGTTCAGGGGTTGAGCGTCTGCCTTTGGCTCAGTTTGTAATCTTGGGGGGGTTCCTGGGATCAAGTCGTGCATGGGGCTCCCCTCAGGGAGCCTGCTTCTCCCTCTGCCTATGTCTCTGCCTCTTACTCTGTGTCTCTCATGAATAAATAAAATCTTTAAAAAAATTCTCTTTGAGCATTCAACGTGGAGTCTATGGACTAGATAGTAGCTATCAGTTTTGCGTATATCCTACATAGGAACTGTTGTAAGTACTTTGTATATATTTGCCCACTTCTTCCTCAGAACCATCTGATAATTTCCCAAATATCCCAGTTTTACAGATGAGTCTAGGTCATAAAGACGACTGAGGCATAGAGGCTCTAGAAAGGATTAAGAACCACTGTAATACAGATCAAGAAGTGAGAGGTTGAATAAAGTAGGTCATTTGCTCCAGTCACACAGCTAGTAAGTAATGGTACCATAATTGGAGCTCCTACTGCTGGGTGCCCTCTGCACCTTCAGTTTCTTATTATCATCACTGTCATTGGCACACAGATGCCAGGTGACCTTGTGATCAGTTAGCTTCTCACCAGTAAAATGCAGCTGATTCTTTTTTTTTTTTTTTTTGCAGCTGATTCTTATAAAGGTTTTATGAGTATAAATGAAATAGTATATGAAATTCTAAATTTCTTTAACATTGTATTTGGTATAAATAGCTATTGTGCTCAGGGAGAATATGGAGTTCAAAGACAAACCAGTTAGATGCCCAGGGACGGGTGATGTATTTAAAATGATGAAAGTTCTAGCTTGACGATGAGGGGGACAGCATTAGTGGAAATAATGAATTTAGAAAGAGGAGCACGTTTCAGGACAGACATCCATGAGTTTGGCTTAAGGATTATCCTGGTTTCTCTTTCATGCTAAGAAAACAAAAAATTAAGCAATATCTGGAACCAAACATTTTATATTATGGCCAGGCTTTGGTCCCTGATTGATTGATTGATTGATTGATTTTTCTTAAAGATTTATTTTTTTGAGATAAAAAGAGAAAGCATGAGCTAGTTGGAGTATTAGAGGGAGAGGGAGAGAGAATCTCAAGAAGACTCCATGCTGAGGACTGAACACAATGTGGAGCTCAATGCCAGGACTCTGAGAACATGACCTGTGGCAAAACCAAGAGTCGGATGCTTATTAACACACTATGCCACCCAGCCACCCCTTGGTGCATGATTTATTTAAATCAGCAGTGCCTCACAAAATCACTGCACTTACCTTTGAAGGTGTCTGGATTTTGAGCAGAAGCCTCTGTATGATTATAAGACATAGAACTGCATTTTGCCCAGAGGTGAGGAGTAATACACTTGTATGTAATATCTAATGAATGCATTTACATGCATTTTTTTTTATTAAATCCTTGAAGTGAATATTACTAGGCTTTCCATATTTCCGATAAAGAAACTGGGGCACAGAGAAGTTGTTTGATTTCTATAGTTCCAAAGTTAAGTAAGTGGTAGAACTTAGATTCAAAGCCAGATATCCCAGGAGCCAAGACCCAGTCCATGAATTAGTTCCTCCCTTGAAAAGGTGTTGAGAAAAATTCTTAGTCAATTTCAATAAACTACTTTGAGGATTAGAAGTATCTATTATACATGTGTTTTATTAAACAATGGAAATGGTTCGGCTTTAGTGGTGGCTTAAGTAACAGGTTCTCAGAATATTTAGAAATTGTCTTCTGTTTTTTTTTTTTTTTTTTTTTTACACATAGCCATGTGATTGCTTTAAAGCGTTCTTGAAGATTCCTGGGAAATATTTGTTCTTTGGTATATCAGACACATTTTGATAAATGTCTGATTTTTTGTTGGAATCCCTATTGCTCACTTCTACGACCCAGTGTCCCCAAGTCACATGGACTAAATAGATTAATAGTTGGGTGGCCAAAGGTTTTATGACTCTTGGGATCTCTTTGATAAGTGATGTTGCCTCTTTATTCCATAAGAACTGAGCATTTACAGGCAAAAATCTACTGCCAAAGTGCTCTTTGCACAATAAGCAATTAAAATGTGGTATGTGCTTCATTTTTAGCAGTTGTTAGTGGTGATTTTTGTGGTATCATGATGTTAGGTTAAGTAAGAGAAATTAGTTTAGAATTAACTGGAATGGTGATCATTCCTGAGAAGTTGCAACAGTGGGTTTCCTTTAAAAAGTGAAGAAACTTTTCTTATTATGGAGATACTTATTAGGAACAATCTTCTTTCACTCAAAAAAATTGTCTTTTATTTTTTAGTTGTTTTTTCAATAAGTAATATATCTTTTGTTAAAGTTGAGAGAGCTCATTAAAGAGTTTAAAAATCTGTATTTCCATCATTCAGATATAATGGTTTCATTCATATATATGTATACACACATACACATGTTTTCAGATTTCTTTCTGCATCTGTGCTTATTACAATACAAGCATTTTATAAATGGGCTCATAAAGGGACACCTGGGTGGGTGGCTCAGTGGTTGAGCATCTGCCTTCAGCCCAGGGCCTGATCCTGGAGTCCCGGGATCAAGTCCCACATCAGGCTCCCTGCATGGAGCCAGCTTCTCCCTCTGCCTGCATCTCTGCCTCTCTCTCTGTTTCTCTCATGAATAAATAAATAAAATCTTTAAAAATATATACATACATATGTATATATGGTCTCATAAGATAGTTTTATTGTAATCTTTTTACATAAAAAATGTGTCATGTGTTTATCTTTTCATGTGAATATAGATCTGTATTATCAGTTGTTATGGTTAAACACTATCCAGTTTTTTTTAAAAACACTATCCAGTTATAAGAATATTTCAATTTATTGGTTATATCCTCAGTTATAGACGTTAAAGTATTTTGGTTTTGCTTTAAACAATGCTAAAATGAAACCTTGTTAAAAATATACATAATCGGGATCCCTGGGTGGTGCAGCGATTTGGCGCCTGCCTTTGGCCCAGGGCGTGATCCTGGAGATCCGGGATCGACTCCCACGTCGGGCTCCCGGTGCATGGAGCCTGCTTCTCCCTCTGCCTATGTGTCTGCCTCTCTCTCTGTGTGTGACTATCATAAATAAATAAAAAAAACATACATAATCTATAATTTACTTTTTATAGATTATATAGATTTAAATAGATCTAAAGTTAGGTTTTCTTTGGTTATGTAGATTTAAAATAAAAATTAAAAAAAATAGCAATCTAAATAGATTGTAGATAAATATGTGTATATATATATTTATGTTTATATGTTTACATATTTATGTGGTTTACATGTTTATGTAGATAAACACAATTTTGTTTTTTTTAAGATATTTATTTATTTATTTATTTATTCATGAGAGAGAGAGAGAGAGAGAGAGGCAGAGAGACAAGAGGAGGGAGAAGCAGGTTCCATGCCGGGAGCCCGACGCGGGACTCGATCCCGGGACTCCAGGATCGCACCCTGGGCCAAAGGCAGGCGCCAAACCGCTGAGCCACCCAGGGATCCCTGATAAACATAATTTTGATCAACTACTCTTGAAATAATAATGGTTCAAAACAATTCACCAGAATTAACATTTTTCTGTTTCTTCATAACAATACAAATGATATCTACCTGCTGGTTTTTGTATAAACAATTAGCTACTTAATTAAGGAAATTGTTTTCCAGCATGAGCTTGGCTAATTTCTTGTATTTTATTTCAGGAAAGAAGATGCTAATAAAACTCTTTTGTCCCTGATAGGATGGTACAGTAACCAGAAAGGACATTTTATCCTATTTGACTATTCAGAAGAAGATACCTGTTCTTGTACCTGTCTCACTTGTCTCTGAACTAACCCTAAAGTTCAGAGTTAAGCAGGTATCCTGGTAGAATGAAGACAGACACCAGAGCATGTTTATTTCAGGGATGATTTCTCATTCATCTGAATAATTATTCATTGAAGGTATACCTATTTTTAAAGTCATTGTGCTGAGCCATATTGTGGATATATGTCCGTGAAGACAGCACCCTAAGGGAGCTTACCATTTATTTTAGTATTTTTTTTGAAGATTTTATTTATTCATGAGAACCACAGACATATGCAGAGGGAGAAGCAGGCTCCCTGTGGGGAGCTCAATGAGGGGCTCAGTCCCAAGACCCCGGGATCACGACCTGAGCCAAAGGCAGATGCTCAACCACTGAACCACCCAGGTGCCCTAGGGAGCTTATCGTTTACATGTGAACTTGCGTAGACACCTACAACTTAACACAGAAAGTGAGCAGGAGCTACTTCAGTTGTATAGAACCTGTGGTACAGGAGGGGCTGAGATGAGCCAGGTCTCCTGGAGGAGTACAGCCTATTACAGCAGTTCCACACAACTACAGGTTGTACACTATGCCATTCTTTCCTTACCTGCTTGCAGTCCAACATGGCCCATTTGCAGTATGATAGAGAGTATTATACTTGTTCAAAATGGTTGTGTAGATAGCTCTGCTCTGGTCAAGCCAGGAAAGTTGCTTAATAAATACTTTTTAAATTAAAGGTCATGCTTATGAAGTGAATTAGACCAAAAAAATAACTATTTCTACAGCATTTTATTTTTTTAAATAAAGTTAGTTTAACTCATCCATCCTAAAACGTTTTAAATGAAAAAGTTTATAAACATTGCTGCCAAGTGAACCAGTGGTTGGTGAGAATGAAAGCTAGGGGTTAGACCTTCTTCTGTTTCACATTGTTGGTACTGTGGCACTATTTTGTTAGCACAGACACCAGAAACCTTTACTTGTAAGACATTTGCTCTGTGTGCTCTTTAACCATATTTTAAATAGTAGTTGTCAGATTTGACTACAGTTAGACAAGCAGAATCTGATGAAGATAGACAAGAATCTATTTATTTATATCATGTAGTGGCCTGAGCCCAAATCCAAAAACAGCCACTTGCTAGGTGTCTAATGGGAAGATTACTCTTATCTTTATTTTTGTTTCTTTACTCACAATTTGAAACATTGTATGATGGTTGCAAACACAGCTTTGAAAATGATGTCACCTGGTTAACATAGGAAATAGGAAATACTTGATCAAAATCCATAGTAGGGAATCACTGCCTGCTAGGGCTAAGGTGCTAAGATAGATCTATGCATTGTAGGCCTAAGGATGTTTGCTTTCATGCCTTATATACCAAATAATTCTAAGCTAAAGCTGAAGTTAAATAATGCAAAATCATGCTAACTAGATTTTATGAGGGATTCTTATGTATCTAATTGAGGAAATTAGTTAGAAATTAAATTTTTCAAAAAGAAACATTTCCTCCCAAGATGGCTGGGTATCAGAAAAGAACAGACGTCTCTGTGTAATGGCAAGAGAAGACCTTTAACCTACAAATGAGAAAACAGTTAATAGTTCAGAAATATCTGAGATGCTTATTTTGTATTTAATAGTTTTTGAACTCAATAATATGTATGCAGTGCGAAGTTTGAAAATACGTGGCTATATGAGGAAAACCGAATTTTAGAATTTTTTTTTAATGTTGATAATTTCATGGTGGGGCAAAATTACTGATGTGAAGTTAGACAAGTCATTCACTAGCTCTGTGTCTTTAAACATGTTCCTAATTTGTTTGAGTGTTAGTTTTCTTATCTGGAAGAGGTAATAACAAATTGTTGTGTGGACTAAAGGCACAATCATGTTAGTGTGTTTTTCTGGTTTAGAAGCTACCAGGCTTCCTGGTGCCAGACCTTTGAGCTGTGTCAGAGATAGAAACATTTGCATTTCTCTCTAGTTGTTTTATCAGTACTGAAAGCATCAGAATTGACTTTAGCACTTTGGCAAACGGAGGTTTTTCTGCTGTTGGAAATACAGCAAGGTCTGACGGTATGAGAAAGGTTGAAAATTGTCCCAGTACTGCTGTTGCATCCTGTGTGATAGTAACTTTCTGAGGACACCAAACCTGCAAACCTAATACCAGGTGAGATCTGGACATCTAACCGGAGTAATTCACGGGGTTGAATTGCTTACCATTAGAGGTCTGCCTTCAAAGTACCAGCCCATACCTATTTTTTGCTTTCCTCCTCTTCTCACACCCCAATATATTTCTAGAATTCATTGCATGAAGTTCTCATCCAGATACTGCATCTTCATGAGTAAACGTTTTGTTGTTTTAAAGTCACAAGGTACCTCTGTGGACAAGTATTAAGCACATCCAGGAGATTTTTCCCCTTGCCTTTATTTATTTATTTTTTTAATGGGGGGAGGAGGAATATATTTACTTATTCAGCATTTATTCAGTATTTTATTTTTTAAATAACTTTATTGAGATAAAATTCATGTTACCGTACAGTTCACCCACTTTAAGTGTAGAGCTTATTGGTTTTTAGTACATTCATGGATGTTTGTGACCATAACCACAGTCAGTTTTGGAACATTTTCATTATCTCAGAGAGTAACCTCATACGCTTTAGCTCTCACCCCCGTATCTCCTCATTTCCTCACCTCCACCCCAGATCTAAGCACCTTCTGATCTCTTGTTTGTCTCAATAGATTTACCTGTTTGGGACATTTTATAAGAATGGGATCATAATATGTGGTCCTTTGTAACTGACTTCACTTAGCTTAGTATTTTCAAAGTTCATCCATGTTGTAGTACATATCACAACTTCACTCCTTCTTCTCTGCCTTTTCATAGTTCTTTATCTTACCTCCCTTAGGTTAGATCCTTTCCCTGATGCATATATAAGTATCAGTGCAGTGAGAAAAGGAGTTGGTTTACTCTATTTGGAGAAGAAGGAAGTCAAAGTTAATTGATAATTCAGATATATAAATCAGTGGTGAGAATTTTTTTGATTGTAGGTCCCTATCAGCTAAAAAATTTGACAGTTTTATAATTATTTATTAATTAAATGCCCAATTGTATAATTACCTACTAACTCAGAGTACCATATACACTTAAGCAATGTTTATGGTCACTGATGGAAGCTGAAAATCTGTATTTCAAATGAAATTGATAATTTCTCATTATCTTGGTCAGCTTCTTATCAGATCTTGCTATAGATTTTAGCTCTAATGCAAGCTCTTAGAGAGTTGGTATTAGACGTAGGATAACTTCGTTTTGCCATTTTTTTTGATGTTTGCTTACACTTGCATTAGCATTATTTTCAATCCACTTGGCACTCTTGCCTATCAGAGCAAATGGGGGAATCTCAGCGACAATGTATATTAAATATTTTTGTAAAGCTTAAACTTTTTAATATAAAAATATGTATTGATGTTGTAGTGTTTTATTCCTCTACCCCAGGGGATGATGCTGTATACTCTTTGTATAGTACATTAGAACCCACTGATGTAGATTGATGGCGAAAGTAAATTAGAACTACATTCCTATTTGTTCCGACAAGATTCTTCTGACAGTCTGGCGACTGTGTTTTGTGTGAAGGTGTTTATGAGACCAGTAGATTATGCAGCACTATGAAAATACTTCTCTTTTTGTCTGGTTGTGTCAGTTCTTTGCTATGTAGGTTACTTGCAGATTGCTCAAAATCACCTGGATTTCTCACGCCAGGCTCTGGGCTGAGGCTGTATATGACCCTGGTGTGGCCCAGCTAAATCACATCATTTGAGGTTGTGCTTCATGCTGACCTCGTGGTGTCTCCTGCTTATCCTTCTTGTGGCCCTGCCCTCTAGCAGCTGTGTGGGAATTCTGCTGCCTTCCTTTCCCTAGATTAGATGTCTGTGTTAGGGTGTTTGCTATTTTAAACCAAAAATGTACTGTGTGTGCAAGTGATGAAACCACTTGGAAAGAAAGCCCTATGCTATCTGAGACAGTTCTCAGGCTTTGACGAGCAGGTTGAAAATTGGGCACTGTCCAAATCTTGACATGTCCTTGGGGATCTTGATGGGAGAACTCTTTGCTAGTCCCCACAGAGATCTGCTCAATAAGAAGGTGGTCATTTAACTTGGAGAAGGCAGAAAGGCGGTTTGAAACATCTCTTAGTATAAGACTGTTTCTTTAACAAAAGTTTGTGACAGCTTTGTTCTTTGCTGAAGAAATATCCAAAGGAAATGGGCTTAAATTGTTGAAAGAACTTAGGTTGGAAGAATTACTTCAGAGGGAGGGATTAATAAACACTGGAATGGTTTATCAAAGGAAAGCATGGAATCTGATTATTTAAGGTTTGAAGAATAAATGTTTATTTGTATCAAGCGATTTAAATGCCTCACCTGGAGGGATCCCAGCCCTTGGGCTGTGCCTGTTGGTCCTGTTTCTTACCCAGCTCATCCCCTCCTCCCCCTTATGCCCCCCAGTCCTTACCTCTGCGGTAGTTTTATTTTCTTTTCAGTAAGCAGCATATAAACCCTCCAGGTCCTCTAAGAGATTATATTCCTTCCTGAAGGGAAAAATAAATAGGCCAGCATATAGATTATGCTATATAACGAGTCTCCTGTGTATTATTATAGTGTTGTCACCGCAATTCTCAATTATGGCAATTTTTGCTGAGGGGTAGTCTTAGGAGTACATGGGGCCCACGGCTAGTGAGGCTACTGAGATTCCACGTGCTTTCCGTGTGTCTATGCTTCTCCGCTGTGGTGTCTGTCTCAAGGTTAGTGGCTAAGCACATGGGGCTGCTGTATATGGTGCACCTCACATGCACTTTAGGTGACTACAATTCTAAAATTCTGAATTCAGGTCTTCCTGAGGAGAGTCTTGAAGAATATTAGATTCACTGTAAAGAATCAAGGAAAAGTGGAATGCTTGTTTGTGAGCAGGGGGCCTGGGTTCAGTTAGCCTCTACTGTACTGACTTACTTAGGTGTGAATGAGAAGCCTGGGATGCTTCTAATGGTTATTTTGCTTGTTACTCTGCTGGAGAAGGCTAATGATAGAATCATAAAAGAAATGGTTTTTGCCTGATATTCCAAAATTAGAATGGGGCCTTGGGATATGAAAAAATGTGATAAGCTTATTAGGAATGCAACCTAGAGAAAAATATTTAATAACTGGAACTTATTTCTGGCCTTTTCTGAAAATGGCAAAATTAAGGAAAGAGCATTTTTCTAAAAGAAAAAAAAATCTAGACTTTGAAATGTTATTCATATTTTCTTGCTGATTTTTGCCCTTGCAGCTCTAAATTCATGTAGTTGGCACCCCTTCCTCCAAAACAAAACAAAAAAATGAATCCCAAATAAAACAGACATTGGAACTGTAACTCAGTAAACTGAGGTAGGCAAGCTGCTAAGAGTTTTCCAGTTCAATATAGTTTCAGATGAATTTTTCAGAGAAAATTTACAGTTTGGTACCTTATAATCAGGCATGTTGATTCAAAATCCTATCGAACAGACAAAGGCAGCTTTTGTTCACCAATTACTTGGTGTTTCAGAACCAAGAGATTTTGTGCAAAATGAAAGGCAGTTCTTTCAGAGGCACTTTTTCAATGTCAGTAAATTTCAGAACTTCATAGGCTAGGACAAGTAGAAGACTAATAGTTCATTGACTAATATTTACATAAGCAATATTAATTCTTTGTGTAAAGGGGGCTTTAATAAATGTGATGCATTCAATTTTGTAAATTCTTTAAAAATTCTTCTGCTTTCCCAGTCTCTTCGTCCTAAAGCATTGTCATTTATTAGTTTGTAGTTCCTGTATGGAGCTACATTTATTTATTGGGGCAGACATTTTCAAAAATAGAAATTTAAGTATTGGAATTGAAATATCAGAGGGTGTTCTGATAGCTAAGGAGCACAGATTATGTAACACTAGAGATATAGTATAATGATATATAGTTGACCTGCTTGTTTTCTGTGTTGATTTGTAAATGCAATATTGGATATATTTATACAACATGCTTAATCCTAGCAACCAAAATGCCTTCATTTGTTTTTTAGAAATCAGAAATACCGTCACTCTTTTTTGCTATTTTAAGAAAGAATAGTATACTGGTATTGATGTATTTAGGTTACTGTATCCTTAAGAATTTTTCTGCCTTGTTTAGTGGCTTCAGGTTTTGATTCAAATATCATGGCAGACTGAATTGTGCCTGTGTGTTTGGAGCTGGAATTGAAAACCTTTTCTGACTTTTCTGTTCTTTCCTCTCTTATTAATTAAAAATTATGCATTTACAATTTACAAAATAACCTGTGATTTATTACAGATGCAAATTTTAGCTCTGGTTAATAGATTGAAAGGGCACAGGGGAAGGGGGAGTAGTTTTTGAGAAGCAGCACCAGTGGTTCACCTTGCATCAGGTGTCTGCAAAGTCTTCAGACTGAAAGCATGTTAGAGTCCCTTTCCCAATTGGAATCACTTACCCCATCATTTTCGTTTTACCCTTTAGGCTTGAAAAAGTGTGTATTTAACCATCAGTTCATTTTGTGTGGTCTGAGTTATAAAAATGCCCCTGCTGGTTTTTCCATATGAAAGACATGTTTTTCATTTGTGGAAACTTATATAATTTTTTTTTTTTTTTGCTGGCTTTCTTTTGTGCTGCTTTAAATTAAAAGCAAATGTACTTCCCTCCCCTTCATTCTTGCTTCCCCACCCCCATCTTTGCATGTTCCAATTACAGAGTTGTGAAAATAAGTCATCTTTCGGCTTTTGTTACTTTAAAACAGCTATCGGTGATGTCAGAGTCAATACTAAAAGCATTAAGAATGCTGGCAGAATGTAATGCAGCTGCAATCCAACATGATGCTGGAAATGGGGTTGAGAGCATAAAGGCTTTCCATATTCCCAGGGCGCACAACTGCTTGCGGCCTTGGCTTTGATCTCTTCAAAGGCTGCTGCCTCCTCCTAGATGGAGAGACTTGGCTGCCACTAGCATGCATTGAAAAAAGGCAGAGGTCTCTATTCAGGCAGAAATCAATCACTGTGCAGAAACAATTATGTGTAATTCAACCATCATGAAAACAGGACGAGATTACGGGTTTGTTACCTGAGTGACTGTGTGGAGACGGGGAGCAGAGAACACTGGAGTCCTGCTGACATGCCACATCTCGATGACAATTATAGACATATGAATGATGTGGCAGGCGGGGGAGGCATGATGACAAATGCTGGTCACGCTGTCCAGCAGAGCAGAAAATGAGGTTACAATTGGGAGATAATGTTTGCATATGTAACCATATTTCAGCAAGCCGAAGAACTTCAGGGAACAGACCCTCAAAAACTCTTGTGGGTATTTGTATCTGTGTATACTAGCATTGGAATTTGATAGCTGAATTAAGGCAAAAATAATCCTAGTGATTTGAGAATTATACTGGAAGAGAGAAAGAAAGTGAGCTTCACTTTAGTACATTTGCTGATTTGGAGTATATCCTCCTGACACCAAACTGAAAACACAAAAGTTTCTAACCTCATATGTGTGATTCTTCCTAAACATCTTCTTGTTCAAGAGTAACATTTTTGTTTTGAGTTCATATATCTGCCTCAAAAAAGCAGTATATTTTTTTCATTTTGATTTAAGCCCCTTGGAAAAATGATTTTGTCAGTTGTACTATCTTCCCTTGTTTTCAAGTGTTATTTTTCTAAAGCAACCTTCTGAAATGCATTGAAGTTTCCTTTCATTGTGCATAAAAGCAGGGCCTTTTTTTTCTACGTAGGAAATAACTTTTTGCTTTAAGTAGAAGTATATTTAATCTCAGAGCCCTGGCACGCAAAGCTGTCGAGGCATTTATTTTTATTTTAACTTGCTCTTGTCACCTAACAAAGGCATAGGAGTAACCTCACACTTTGCCAGCTAGCCTGGCGACGGGGGTGGAGTGGTGCGGGGGTTGGGGGGACAGGCAAAATAAGATGAAAACCTAGATGGCTGATTATAAAATGGTATTGCTGCCGCTCAGCTTGCTATCCAGGCCCGGGTTTACCTTTTATGCCGCTCCAGCTTAGACATCAGAGGCGTGAGAGCTGCTTTGAGTTACAGATCTTCAAACAATAAGTCAAAACAAAAAATCAATCCCCTCCGGTCCCTGGGTGCAGTTATCGAAAGATAAAAGAGAAAAATAAAGTTATGCTAAAGTAGATAGAGGAAAAGAGCAGAGATGCCAAGGAAACTCTGAGGACAAGCGCAGAGTTGAAGTGGGCCTCGTGTGAGCCAACATCAATGGATTTTTATCTTATCAAAAAGTTTTAGGGTTGCCAGTTCTTTTCAAACCGGATCCAGTCTGCTCCAGGGCTGCCTGGAGCATGGGCTTCAGTAAAGTTGCCCCTCTCTCTTAAATATAACCACATAGGAATTAGATTGCATTTCACTCAAGGTATAAAACTTGCCATAGACTTCAACAGCAAATTAGAGGTTTCAATAATCCCTCGATACTTTGACTATAAATTGAGGAGAGGGTTTTTTTTTTTTTAATGTTTATTGAAAGCTGTAGATGTACATGAAAAGTAAGGCAAATCTCAATAGTGGGTGTACTTTCTTCAAGCCAAATTTCTAAGGAAAGCAGGAAAGCCCCCAGGAATTCTTTTTGAGGTAAGAAATCTGTGTTTTTTCCTCTGTTTCTTGTGGATAATGTCAGATATTTTTGGAGATTAACTTAACTATCTGTCTGAGGCACTTTTGCTAGCGTTTTGCTATATGAGCCAGTGTGCATTTTTATGAAACCAAGTTACAGGAAAAAGGGGGGGGGAGGGTATCTTATGCTTTTAGATATCTGTTGCGGCAAACATTTTTGAGATTATTCAAAATCTACTTCCTTCATTAGCTTCCCTAAATGTTTTTTGTAAAATGGCAGCTCAGATTTCATTCTTCCCCTTTCCTTGGTTTCTCCTTCTTTTCCTCACTGATAGCGTACCTGAGCTTCTGTCAAGGGAGGGCCAGCTCAACATCCATCTCCCTAACCACATGCGCAGTTCTCTCTGTCCCTTGCTGGGTAATCAGTTTCCAGATTTTAAGGGGGAAAGGGTAGTTAGCTTGGCATTGTAGAACTGGATACCCTGCTATTTAAAGAAACTTGTTATATGTATAACTATAGTTAATCATTTGAGTAAAACCATCATAGCTTTCATTTGCATAGTTCAGATGACTCAATGTTTTGAAAATTAAATAAACTCAAATGGAAAACAACCACACACTGTGGGTTGCAACTTTTATTTCCTAGTAGAGAGTTAATGAACAGAACGATGGCAGAACCATTTCCACACATCTAAGGCTAATTTTTTTTGAACTATTAATGAATGTACTTTATTATAAACATTGAAGCTTAGAGTATGTGCTGCAGGCCCTCAGAGAAGTGGAATGAAGATTTTTTATAGTTTCTTAATAATTAAGCAATGGTAGGAAATCACAATCTGTATTTTTAGGCCTTTGTCCTCTGACTCTCCTTCAGGCTAGGTTCAGCTAGCATTTCCACGCCAGGCTCTCTCTACCATTTCCTATCTTTAATCCCTTCTTGTCATTCTTCCAGGCTACTTAGAGGATGTAGTTAGAAGTGGCTTCATGTTTATATCCGAGGAAGGGAAGAAAGGCAGGGGAGGAGAATGAGGCAGTGGTGAATGCTGCACAGAGGTACCATGCTCCAGCAAGCTTTGGCCTGGCCTGCGTGGAAGAACCTTTGAATTCCTGACATCCAAGCCCTACCTTCTGAACTCTTTTACTATCATCATACAGCCAGCAGCGGCTGCAAGGGCTTGGTTGGGAAGTGGGGTGGCCAGGATGAGGGAGCCAGCCTCCATAATCTGCAGCAATAGTATCCTTAACCACCCGAAATAAACACTTATGTTAAGTAAAACATTCTTCAGGATAGAACCTCTGATCTCTTTCAACCAGGTTGCTGTCTCTAACCAGCCCCCCCCCCCTTTTTTAAAGATTTTATTTATTTATTCATGAGAGACACAGAGAAAGAGAGAGAGAGAGAGAGAGAGAGGAAGAGACACAGGCCGAGGGAGAAACAGGCTCCACGCAGGGAGCCCGACGCGGGACTCCATCCTGGGACTCGATCCTGGGACTCCAGGATCTCACCCTGGTCTAAAGTCAGGCACTAGACTGCCGAGCCACCCAGGGATTCCCTAAACCCCTTTTATGAAAAAATATATATGCTAGGTAAACTGTCAGGAATAGTCACCCGTGTGTGGATACATGTATATATGATGCAATATATCCAGCTCATGAATCTGATTGCCTGTACTAGAATCCTAGCTCTACCACTTAATGGCTGTGGGACCTTAAGCACATTATTTAAGTATTCTAATCCTCCTTTTCCTTATCTGTATAATGAGTGTAACAGTAGTAGCTACCCATGGGCTCTGTGTAAAGGCAATGCCAATGCAAAGCGTATTTGACATTTAGATGCTAATAAATATTAGCTTTTATTGTTGTTAGAAAAGAATAGTCTGTTCTGCACTAAATTAAAACATTATTTGCATTTTCTTACTAACCTTTTGAGGTGTACTATCTTATCTGTTTATGCACTTTTGATATTTGAATTTCTTCATGTCCCATACCCAGAGTAGAGCCCAGGCTCTGAAGGGGAATATTGAGTCTGGCCTGTTTTATCTAAGCCTGAGTTTCTATTGAAGATGCAAAAATAGGTTTTAGTGTGGTGGTCTTAAGGGCTGCATAATGTGGGAAAAGATATATGGTTAATAATTCCTTAAACTCTAAGGCTTCAGTAATTTGGAATTTAGGGGAAAAATAATTCATTTTTTTCTGGCCTTTTAATATACCAAAGGAAAAAGCTTATCTCTTTCGAAGGAAGAAAATTTTTAAATTATATGAGTGGCATATCATATTTAGCTGTATTTTGTAGGACAATATTAGGTTCTTATTACAGAGTATGTATATATGTAATTCACTAGCATTTGGAATGGTAAAAAGGAAAGCCGTATTTCAAATATTTTGAATCAAAATATGGGTTAAAGATCTAAAATTTATAATATTCAGGGATATGGTGGATGACACAAGCAGGATTCAGGTTACTAGATTGTTATAAAAGCAGACTCTGGGCAGCTTGATAAGTAACTAATACCTGTCCTTCCTGTATTCAGACTGCTTCCTTTACCTGCCAGCACACCCAACTCATGCCATCAGACAGGCCATGCATGCAGACAGGCCTTTCTCTCCTCAGGTCTTTGAGGGCCGTTTTATCACATGCAGACTCTACATTGGAAATCTGAGTAGTAGTGTAAAGGTGATTTTATGTTTTACAAAATATTACTTGGCCCTTCTGCTTTGGTAAGAAATCTCTAACTTTGAGATGCTTTGTGTTATTTTTGAAAAAAATAATGCTTTTAAACTTATTAATTTGCCCCTTTCTGCACTGTTTGAATAATAAAGACTTAGTCTGAGTTAAATAGCTTTTCTTTAGCAGAAATGATCAGATAACCTTTCAGATTTTTTCCATCTTTATTGAGGTATAACTGACAAATAAAAATTTTATATATTGAAGGTGTACAATGTGATCTTTTGATCAACCTTTTAGAACTTTAAAGGAATGCTTAGAGCTCTTTTGGGGGGCTATTTAACTTTCATTTACTACATACCTCTGGATAGGTAACTTCATAAAAATTATTGAAGGATATTTTTCATTTTACTCTTCACTATTTGGAGTTAGAACGTTATTTCAAAATAAGCATAGCAAATAGTCACAAACATTTATGCTTTTGAAAGAAAAAATATATATTTTATTGCAGGGCACATGACTCCGTATTATTTTCAGGCATGATTTAATATACTTTACAAAACATGTAAATCATAACTCTAATTCTGCAGGTATGAGTACTAAAAGGCATATTTCTGGCATTCCATCCAGCAATACACATTGCTGAGCTCTTGAGATTTGTGTGGGATATCCAAACCTAGAATGTTACTATTGTGGTGTAAGTATCTAAAGCTTAAAAACAAAACAGGTGTACCTGGCTGGTTCAGTAGCTACAGTATGTGACACTTGATCTTGGGGTTGTAAGTTCAAGCCCCACATTGGGTATAGAGTTGGGTGTAGAGATTACATAAAAATACAATCTTTATGGAGATCCCTGGGTGGCTCAGCGGTTTAGCGCCTGCCTTCAGCCTAAAGCGTGATCCTGGAGTCCCAGAATTGAGTACCGCATCAGGCTCCCTGCATGGAGCCTGCTTCTCCCTTTGCCTGAGTCTGCCTCTCTCTCTCTCTCTGTCTATCATGAATAAATAAATATAATCTTTTTTAAAAAATACAATCTTTAAAAATGAACAAATAAACCTTATAGAAGCAAAACAACCAAAAAAGAAAAGGAAATTCAAGGAGATGTATGTTATTTCATTAGAAGTATTTGAACTGGGCAGCCCCGGTGGCTCAGCGGTTTAGCACCTGCCTTCGGCCCGGGGCATGATCCTGGAGACCTGGGACTGAGTCCCGTGTCAGGCTCCCTGTGTGGAGCCTGCTTCTCCCTCTGCCTGTGTCTCTGCCTCTCTGTGTGTGTGTGTGTCTCTCATGAATAGATAAATAAAATCTTAAAAAAAAATTATTTGAAGTGACAATTTAGCATATACAGGTTTCTATAAAGATTAATCCTTTGATTCTAGAATAGCCAGTGCAACTGAAGTATTGAAGGCTTGAGGGGAATATTTATAGCAGAAGGACAAAGCAAAAATGGTAGAAAAACGTAAATTTTGTAAAATGCTAAACTAACATCATATGGAAGTTTTAAAGAGTTCGTTATAAAATTTGTAGAACTTATGCATCTTAGAAATGATGAACTATGCTTTATTAATTTTTAAGTTTTTAGCATAATCCTCTGGAAATTGTTTTGCCTTTCAGTTCAGAGGGGCTCCTCCCACCTTGTATATCATGTTTTGTTTTTCTGCCTGAATTTTAACCTTTGGAAGATTTAATTAAGTCTTTTTGCCTCAGATTCTCATTTTCCTATGAGCAGTTGCACTGCTTTTAGGTAAGATGAGGCCAGTTTTGGTTCAGTTTGCCTGTTTGTCTAATAATTTTGTGACCGGTTTTCTTTATGTATGGGTGAAGAAGTCAGCCTAAGGACTTTAAGGATGTATTTAATCACACATACTGTTTTGATGTACATTTGGGGGTGGGAGGTGGCTGTGATGAAACCAAAAGGAAGAGATTCCTTGGAGCCAGCCCATGGGGTGAATGGAAGGACGGCAGAAGGAATTGCAGGCTCCAAGCTGGGTTAGCCCCTGAAGGATTCAGAGTGGGTAATTACCTACACTGTAGGGCTTGAGGAGGGCTACAAGTCAGTGCTTGCCTAAAAATCTCTCCCCTGCTGGCAGTCCATTGAAGTGTCACTCAGGCAGCCTACTTGTTCCCAATTCCCTCTGTTAGAGGTTTTCTGCAGACAAAGCTGGTGCGTTGTTGCCTACAGGCCTTTCAAGGCCTGTAACCTAGACACAGCACTGGGAAGGGGAGGTGGGCCGGCCTAACTTTCTGGCTGGTAGACTGGTCTTGTAGCTTTCCCCAGGTGAGGCCAACCTTCTGCTGCAGTAATTCCCTCACTTCTCACTCTCCCCCAATCCTCTACCCTGATGGGAGGGGCACCTGCAGTTGAGGGCCATCCCTGAAAATAAATGGAGTCACTCATTTGTATTTGAGATTGCTATGATTGATTGCCTCCTCCCTCCATCCCCTTTTCACTCTTCCAGGCCACATAAACATACCTCATTCTTCAAACCTCTGGTTTCCAAAGTTTTGCCAGTCTGGTCCCCCTCCTATTGCATGTTTTGCTTTGATCCCATAAAAGCTTGAGGTTTGAACCATGCTGTAACTTCAGATTGGGTTTGACCACTACAGCGTGGTGATGATCTGTGTGGCAACTTTTCTTCTGGGCATTAGAGTCCTTTTAATGTAGCCACAGGTTTTAGAGTTTTAATCACCTCTTCACTCAAGGTTCACTCAAGGCTTGAGTCCATCATCTGGACTCAAGGTTAACTTGGGGCAACTGAAATCTCTGTCTTCCTCCAACATGTTAGTGTATGAACCCATCAACTTGCAAAGGTTTACATTAAACTTCCTCTTCTCAATGTCACTTGAACATTTTTAACCATTGTGGATCCAGTGGTCCCATCGTTTTTATTCTTCCTGTTTTCTTGTCCTACTGGACTATGAAAGGGAAGCATCTTCATTCTCTTTAAAGTCATTGGTTAAAATGTGTGTAGAGGTGGGGCTAAGAATAGACTTACTGAATCATTCATCTTCAGTCCCTTGTGGATATTTTGGAAGTATGCCGTTTAAACTTTGAATCAGAAAAGAAACTTGGTTTTACTCTTGGCTTGCTCTATGACCTTGAGAATTTAATTTCCCAAGATGTTAATTCCTTCATATATAAAATGATTGTACCTCCTACTTATAGAGCATTGTAAAGATTGGAGATCAGGTATCTAAATCCATAAAAATAGTACTGAAACACAGAGTTGTGATCAACAAAAGATAAGTTCTCCTCTTTGCTTTGGAATCACACAGGTAAAATTTAATCCTTCATCCCTATGTCTTGAATTAATTGAATCATCTTGCCTATCACCTATAAGTCTTCTTTTTTCTAAGATTGAGTTTTGACTTCTTTTGACTGCTCTTCCTTTGACTTCTTTTGACTGCTCTTCCTTTGCTGTCCGTGACTGCACATTTGAGCTTTAAAGAAAGAAGTAAGGCTGCTTTGAACTATTTCCCTAGTCCTCTTTCATTACACTGAATTAATGTATCAGTTGATAATTTAGAAAATGGTGACATGGAGGAGGCATAGTGGGTGAGGGAATGGGTTAGTGGTCTTCAGATCATTGAAGGATCTGTGTGTGGAAGAAGTAGATGTGGAAGTGTGGAAGAAGTAGATGTACTTTTTTTGTGATCACAGAAAACAAAATTTTATGGATCCACAGTCCTCTATTCATAAAATTGGAATTGAAAAATATCTGAAAATTGAGCTTTTTGGTAAATTTGGTGGCAAAATCTGACCCTAATATGAAGTATTTATAGTCTTTATTCCACTAACTATGAGTATTCATGTGCCTCACTGAAAAAAATAAAAATGTGTCTTTTAAAGAGTACTGCCCTGGATCCCACTGAGGGAAATATGTAATATACAGTGTGTGTCCTATATTACTTTTCTACTTCTGAAAAATCAAGTTATAAAATATGTGGCCCCAAGACATTATGGGCCTCTAGCGATTGGTAAATAGAAGTCTTGGAAAGACCAATACCAGCCTAGTTTAAGAAGACTTTCTCACATACTTGATGATAAAGTGAGATTATTTTTTACCATCATGACATCTCATGCACAGATCATTTAGGTGGGGGTAGGGAGGTGCATTCCGCCATCTCTCAAGGATGTTGTCAAAGGAGTTTATTGAGTCGAAGACCTCTAAAGCCTCTTTAAACTTTACTTCAACTCTACATTTATTAACTTAAAAGACATAATTGAGGGGCACCTGGCTGGCTTAGTTAGAAGAGCATGTGACTCTTGATCTCGGGGTTGTGAGTTCCAGCTCCATGCTGGGTGTAGAGACTACTAAAGAGGATAAAAAGGAAGACACAGTTGAGTTAGCCCTAGGAGGATGAGTTCCAACAGAAGTTTCTCTGGGAGAGTGAGCCCATAGCCCCAGCTCATTCTGCTAATTAGGACGTCAGCTAATGGGGTGCCATGCCAAGAGTGCAGGCACTGATGATGGAGGAGACTGTAATTGCTTTACATTTATTAGTTAGTCTCATGATTACATAGAGTGCTGTAGTCATTGTAAGGTTTAAATTCTAAATAAAAGTTGTATGATAAACTTCTTTTTCATGAGGTATCAAAGTGTGATCCCTGGATCAGCAGCATCAGTATCACTTGAGAACTTCTTAGAAATGTTAAATTTCTACTCCCATCCCAAATCTACTGAGAACTCTGTACATGAGGTCCATATTTTTATTAAGCCCTCTAGGTGATTCAGATGCATGCTAATCCAGTAAACATTATTTAGTACCTTTCATGAAGAAAACACCTGGAGGAGCCCATGGTGTCTGCACTCTAGGCTTCAAAGTATGAATGATAGATAGACCCAGGTTACTCTATGCCAACGTGCTATTTTAGGAGGGCTATAAATGAAACTCAAAAAGCAGAAGAAAAATAGGGGAGGAGTAAAAGGATTCAAACTGGGTCAATGAGAAAATCTCATTGGGAAGAGTGTGCTTTAAGACCTGTATAATACTTTTGGGGCTACAGAATGGGATAGCATTACAGGCTCAGAGGAAAGAACAGTTAATCTCCCCATTGAGGAACTCATTTGTTTCTAGAATGTCAGTGGAGATAGAGCATCAACAAGGAAGAGTTAAGACAATACTATCAGCTAGACTACTGGATTACATTTTTCACATAGTTTGGGTATGAAATTCTCTTTGGACCCAAGTGCCCTACCTTATTTATCCTTGTTAAATTTCATCTTGCTTGAATAGGCACATCAGTCTAGTCCTATAATGTTTTGGATTCATGAATCTGTCAACCCCATTGCCTAATTAAATCATCATCCAAGTCATCAATAAAAACTTTAAACTTGCATTTGAAATTTCCCTTCTGTTTAACCTAAATCCTAACACCATTTCAGTACTTTCTGAACTAGAGGATATAATCCTGATTTCTTGTGTGGTTTTTTAGAAAAAGTCTCGTTCTGTCATCATACCATATGCAACACACTCCTTTATTTTTTACTGGGGACCCTTTACATTTTAAGCTTTTTTATAAGATAAGCTTTATATGATAAATTGTACAAGGGCAGAATTTGCTTGATTTTTATCCTGTCAGAAATTTTTAGATTGTATTTGTATTCCCAGAGAGCTCATCCCCACAGAATCCATAATTGTGACTAGTAGCTAGTAACATATACTGGGTTTTGCCAGAATATCACCCCAAAGAGTCAGTCTTCAGCAATCTCCTTTTTAGACCACTTAACGAAATTTGTGGAGATAGACTTCGATGCTGTTGATTGAGAATTCAGTGTTTCCAAATGTCTTTCTTTTGATCAAAATTATATCTAATGATATATGGAAGTCTATTTTTATGATAGCCTCATGCATAATTGTGTAGACATTGACTAGGGACTTTTGAATGGTTTAAATTAGGGAAGACGATTTCTATATAGCACCCACCACCACCATATAATACTTTAATATTGCTTAAGATAAAAAAAAAGGTACACCTTATTAATTTTCTTTTCTTCATTAGATAGGGAAAAGGCTAACTGAGTTCCAGGAACTTGGGGAGGGTAACGAGGGGAACAGGTTATTTTTACTGCACAGAAAATTAATTGGAAAGCCTTTTGATGAACTGTGAAGAATTAATATAATCATAGGCTGATAACAGCATTATGGGACGGTTGAGTAATAAGAGTATTCTTTGCCTTTAAGGATCTCATCAGCATTATCCAGATAGGTATTTATCTGTCCAGCTCTTAATGGCTTCATTTAAAGAGAATCATTTAAGCAGTTTTAACAACTGGTTCTGGTCACCTGTGTTTCAGGCTTTCCATCCTTTTTCTTTTTTAACCTGAATTCCAGCTAAAAAATCCTTGTATGAAGGGAAAGATTTGAAGGACTATTTCAACTCATCCTTAACCTCAAAAGGAAGTGTATGAAGTACTATTTTTCTGCAAGTGATCATTGGGACTGATGATGTTATGGAAGAAAAGAAATGAAAAATGGGATCACTATTGAATACATTAGTGACTACTTACTCTGGAGATAGCATTACCTCCAATAAGATGGCTTACCATATTTCTTTCTTTAAGAAAAGTATTTCTTTTTTAAATAGATACTATATATTACTGGTACTTTAGACAGACTAAGAACATTATTCACAATATATACACAGTGTTGACTCCTAGTTATATGGGGGTAGTTGCCCAATATTGCTATCACAGTTCATGTGCCTCGGATTTGCAACTAGCTTTTACTAACATAAGATTAAGTACATTTCGGGCAGCCTGGGTGGCTCAGTGGTTTGGCGCTGCCTTCGGCCCACGGTGTGATCCTGGAGACCCCGGGTCGAGTCCTGTGTTGGGCTCCCTGCATGGTGCCTGCTTCTCCCTCTGCCTGTGTCTCTGCTTCTTTTTCTGTTTGTCTCTCATGAATGAATAAATAAATAAAATCTTTAAAAAAAGATTAAGTACATTTCTAACTTTATAAAACAATTAGAATACCAAGATAGGACCTGAATTAATTGGGAACACTTTATTGTTGGATAGACTTATGGAGAATGAGGAGAAAAGCCATACCTAAGTTTTGTTTTTTATTTTTATTTTTTTAAGATTATTTATTCATGAGAGAGAGAGAGAGAGAAAGGGGGTGGGGTGGGGGGGGGGGGGCTCCAGGATCACGCCTTGAGCCAAAGGCAGGCGCTCAATCACTGAGCCACTCAGGTGTCCCATATCATTTGTTTTTTAGATGGAATACCTAGTTCAGGATTTGTTCTATATCTGGAATTTCCTCAGAATCTAGAAAAATGCTGTTTTACTTGGATTGTTCTGTCCCCTTCTGCCTCTCTATTATTCATGAACGACCATGTTTTTCAGAACAGAGAATTCAAAATTCATTCAATCCATACATGGTTTGAGCTTCTAACTACTTCTTACAAAAAAAAAAAAAATGTTGTGATTTGAGGCTTAGAGAAACTATAATTCAGAGATATTTTTTCCTCCAAAAATTATAGAATTTTCTTTGGAATTCTAGTGCTCTTAGAATGTTAGAGGCAAAGAGAGCATTTTTTAATTGACCGCTGGTCCTTGGAATTGGGAAGCGTTTGTATGTTTCTGTGCCTTTCCAGTGAGCTGGCTGGCTAATCTAAACAACTTGGAATTGACCAGAGCTCTGTAAAATCAGCAAGACTCTGAAATGGCAGGAGCCTGTAAAGTGCTCTGGAAACTTGGTTTTCTATAGTCCCTTCTTCCATGGGAGTAGCGGGTTGAGTATGTCAAGGATTGAAGAAAGAACAGAAATAGAAGAAATGTCCTGATTCCCTTTTAAGGGATTAGGGAAGGAGAGAATGGTGATGATGGAATCCAGTGGGCTTTTCAGGGTTTTACCTGGCCTTATTTTCCAAAACGAAGGTGTCACATATGATTTAATAGTTTCAGAAGTGCTCATTTATTTTTACCTGCGATAAGATTTATGTGATTGCCACAAACAACCTTTAATGATAGGCATTTTTATGGATTCTTTTCCTCTTTTTATTTTTGACCTGTATTAAAGCAACAACAAAAGAAATAAATGACCTAAGTTATACACACACACAGCCTTCCCACCCTAATAAATTACCCTTTTCATTATTCATGATCTTTTCTTTCTAGTCCTTGCCCAGACACATACATATCTTTTACATTTTTGTAGTCCCATCTGTTTAGATATTTACATTTATAAAAATAGGTGCTACATCTTATGTTTCTATTTATTTTAAAGATTTTATTTATTTATTCATACAGACACACAGAGAGAGAGAGAGACAGAGACACAGGCAGGGGGAGAAGCAGGCTGCACGAAGGGAGCCTCATGTGGGTCTCAATCCCGGGTCTCCAGTATCACACCCTGGGCTGAAGGTGGCGTTAAACTGCTGGGCCACTGGGGCTGCCCTTTATTTTCTTTTTTTTTTTTTTTAATTAATTAATTAATTTATGATAGTCACAGAGAGAGAGAGGCAGAGACACAGGCGGAGGGAGAAGCAGGCTCCATGCACCGGGAGCCCGACGTGGGACTCGATCCCGGGTCTCCAGGATCGCGCCCTGGGCCAAAGGCAGGCGCCAAACCGCTGCGCCACCCAGGGATCCCCTGCCCTTTATTTTCTATTTAAAGTGAACATACCTTATAATTTAGAAAAGGCTTTCTTTAGAGTAACCTTTAAAATAAGTAATATCTTTTTAAAGGGTAAAAAAAAAAAATCTCTTTACTTTCAGTCATCAATTTATCCTTTGAAAAAAAAAAACACTTTTTTTAATCCTTCTTTGATTTTCTAACAGTGACTGATCTCTTGCCAAGCTTTTATGGTTACAGTTTTTTAAATGACAACTAAATAATTTTGCTAATATTGTAAACACTGATATTTTGAGGTCTTGCTCCAGTTTTGTTCATCTTTTTATTGTTTTCTTGAACCTCTAACTTGTCATTGGAGGGCAAGACTGAAGGTCTTTGTGAAGGTCCTGACTGCTAGACTCCCATCTCCATTAGTTAAAGTTCCTTTGTGGGAACTCCACAACAGGTGAATATTCTCACTTTTGTAATATGGCTTGCTATATGTTTATTTTTGAGAGTAATACTCCCTCCTGATAATGGTACATAATTCATTTGCTACTTTTTCCCCTGCAGTCATATATTATGAGAATATTCTTTGCATGTGTTATATTAGCAAATCTCCAGTGACTGGAGAGTTAGAGAAATAAGGTTTGTGGCATTGAAATGTCCAACACAGACCCCACAGAGAAGATTCAGGGCCATGGTGGAAAACTTCAAAAAAAAAAAAGACACAAGGACAGACAACCCAGACTTTGACCTGGTTCTCTTTGCCTGACTGAAAATACTTAAAACGTTAAATTCTGTTCCTACCATCCAGCCTTTATTGTCTTGCACAAGTTATGCTCCCTACATCCAAAAAGTTCTCTGTGACTTGCTTTCTCCTACTATTTATTTTCCTGAAATCTCTGGTTCCTTGTAGTGGCAGAGTGTTGTAATATTCTATTCAAATAGGTGAAGTGTGCTGTAAGACCAGTAGAGGAGAATACCTACAGTCCCGTTGAGTTGGTTTGACAGGTGGTTTTCAAATACGTGGAAAGAAAGAGAACAAATTTGTGATAACATAATAATAATTATAAATAATTTCTTATCATTAGTAAATTCCTGAGCTTGCTTCTTTCTAGCTACCATTCCCTTCTGCTCTGTAGCCTGCCTCTCTCTGGAGGATCATGAGATTTAGCATCAGCAATCTATATAGCAGTCTTCAAGTGGTCAACATTTGCTTAGGAACACAGCTTTATAAATGAAATAAGTAATTTTTAAATCTTCCATTTCTCTGATAGTCCCTCAAATTTAGAGGGCTTTGAAATAACATAAGGATAGAATAGGATAAAATATTAGGAAAAACTGATTTGTCATGTGGGAAGTCCCAAGTGTAATTGCAGCCTATCCTTGGTTTCAGTATGCTATTCTTGGATTCTGGGCCTTTTCTTGTGCTATTCTTTTTGTCAAAATGCCCCCCCCACACACACAACATGAAAAACTTTTACTGGACCACTGACCCAATTTATATGTCTCTTCCCCAAAAAGTCCTCTTTGAGCCCTAGTTGGCCTTAATTACTCCTGTAGAATTTTATTCATGCCTCAATTAATAGCATTTTCCACATTGTGTCAAAAGTTACTAATTGGAACACCTGGGTGGGTCAGTGGGTTGACTGTCTGCCTTTGGCTCAGGTCATGATCCCAGGGTCCTGGGATTGATTCTTGCATCGGGTTAACCACAGGGAGCCTGCTTCTCCCTCTGCGTATGTCTCTGCCTCTCTCCGTGTGTCTCTCATGAATAAATAAATAAAATCTTTTGGAAAAAAAGTTATAATTTACATCTCATCCTCCTCATTAGATTGTGCACGGATTGTTCAGGACTGGGGCCCCCTATATATGATTAGCTCCTAAAATAGGGCCACCTATACACAAATCAGTGAATAATGGAGTAAATAAATGGCACTTTTACCTTTTTAAAAAATATTTATTTATAAAGTAAATTACTAAAAATATTCATAATATCTGCATTTTTGTCAGAATTCTAGAATGTCATATGTATTATATATAAAACTTTTTTGCAATTTAAGTAACTTAAAATTGGAGTTTTAAGTGCAAATGAGAGAGTTTCAGAACATAGTTAAGACCAGTGGACTCTGAAATAGGACCATTTCTTGAAACAAACAACAAAAAACTATCCCATTCCAGTAAGGTTGTTTCATGTCCATCGAAGAACTTAAACATTCAAAATTGGTAGATTATGAGTAGTGTTAATAGGTTTTGGTGGTTAAAAAAAAAAAAGGATCAGTGTTCACACTGTTGTAGTTAGTAACTTTTTGAACTTACAGGTTTTTTTTTGAACTTATAGTTTTAAATAATACAACATAATACATTTAGCCTCATGTCATACATGAATCACCATGGGTTTGACCAATCTTTATGAATTACATTAAATTGAAGTCTGGCAAGTCATGGCCTTTCTTCTTTGGTGGTAAGACTACACATTCACATTGCTGCACCTAAACCATCTGTTGTGGGTCAGTTGTTTCCAAAATTTAACTACTGTTTTCTAAACTCATGTGCTTAAAAAAAATTTTTTTTAAGAGTTTATATGATATGCAGTAGTAAACAAATGATTTTTAAAAAAACCTCAAAGTTGCAAAATCCCACTAATAGCATATAAGTTATCAGTAATGTGTACATATCTGCTGAACTTCCACAAATTTTCACTAGTTTATCAAGTAAATTCTAATACTAAGCATTTCACGTGTAACATTGGGAAATTTAAAAACAATATGTGTGGAGAGACCTTTTTAAGAGCACTGAAGTCTTACTATTGTAAGTAATATTGGCCTGATAATGGCTGAGTTATATTCAATTGATAAGTGCAAGAAATA
The DNA here is from genome assembly GCF_048418805.1 of Vulpes vulpes. NCBI lineage: Eukaryota > Metazoa > Chordata > Mammalia > Carnivora > Canidae > Vulpes > Vulpes vulpes. The sequence goes on from NC_132783.1 coordinate 37,021,612, forward strand.
CTCAGTGAACTAGTCCAGAGAAAAATAAGTGCCAGTCTATAATGAGAAAGTAAGGTGGTGTTTTAGAATTCTAATTTGAGAGGAGCTAAATCTACATGATTATCCTTTCAGTAAAGAATTCATTTCAGATTTAACAAATAAAAATTAATGTTTCCCACAGTTTGGTATCAGTAATGATACATTAAAGTATATGGAACAGATCTGGTGAGACCTAAAAAAGTTTCACTAAGAAAGGTTGAAAAAAAAAAAAAAAAAAAAAAAGGTTGAAAAACCTGTTTTAGTCCTAGATCCAAGTTGGACTCTAGACTCTGGATGAGCTCACAGATGAAAGAATTTGGAAATCCAAAAAAGATCTGAACCCTGAAAGTGTTCATAACTTTTTTGATAGCCAAGGCTGAAAAAGAAATTGCTGTGAGACTTTTTTTATAGCCTTTACCCACTTAGTATGACCTTTGTTGAATTTTGCTAAAGAAAATGTTTGTGTATCTGGTTAAGGGGTGCTTCCCCAGACTCTGCGGGGGTGTTACATATTGTGCAATATATATATCCTACATTACTTTTCATATATATGAAAATACTGAAAATTCAAAAGGGTTTGACCCCACAGGTTTTATATAACTAACTAGTACATTGTAGACCAGAACCTCCATTACCTCATGTAAATTAGGGTACCAATATGATGCTAATTGGCTAACAGAACAGATTTTGATGTTAGACCCAAATTTTAATCTAGGTTTGCTTCTTACTGTGGGACCAGGGACAGGTTATATAACCTCTAAAAGGATAATTCTTTGTGTGGTTGTTTTGAAAGTTTCTAAACATTCTGTTTGATAGGTGATAAGTCAAGATACTCCATAAATTATGGCTTTGATTATTAATGTTATATTTAAAACTGGTATTAGGCATCTTCAAAATTGATGTGGTCTTCTAATTCTGGCACCATAGATGAGATACTCTAACCAACCCTTCTATAAAATGAGCTGAAATTACAAAAATATGTTTTACTTGAACACACTCATATATACAGATATGTGTACATTTATAATATATACACACAAACATGCACACACACACACATCCATCCGTAAGTGTTTTTTTAAAAGTATACATTTTGAATGCATCCATGAGTGACTAGAAATGTAGGGGATACTATGAGACCAATTAAAGTATAAGTGGGATGGGAACCCAGTGATATAAATGGCTCATAGAAGCTGGCTTTGTTGAACATAGTGAATCAAGCTTCATTTTACATCTTGCAAGTTTCACAGGATAAAAAGTAGAGCCTAAGAGAAGAAAAATCCCAGCCCCTGCAGAAAGCTGGACCTAAAGGCTGTCTCTTCAGTGTAAAGCTGAACTAGAAATAACCCACTTGCCCAGGGAACTGCAAAGAAGATTTGTTGTCTCAAATATTAGCACTGACTAGAAGAGTAAAAACACTCCCCCTGAGAATTATAACCACAGCTGGCTTTCACTCAGGTTTACAACCTGAGTTCACATTATCCAGGTCGACTGAAAGATCTTAAATTGGGAATTTTCTATAAAGGAGTCCTAGTTTGGTAATGCTTCCCAATAAATGGCAAAAGCAAAGACACATCCACTCTGGAAGCACTTACCTTCAATATGGGCCTTAAAGAATTTCTGTAGATAAACTTGCAAGAAATGGATACTCTCAGTAAAAGAAAGAAAGGAAAGAAGAGGAAGAAAAGAAAGTCACAACACTCAAGGAAACGTGACTGCATGTGCCATAGTCAACAGATTCAGTTGAGTCAGACAGCAGAGTCTTTAAATCAGTGTTGTCTGTGTTTTCCAGTGTGGTAGTCACATAGTTGTATGTGGCTTTCAAGCATTTAACTAGTATGACTGGGAAACTGAAATTTTCATTTAATTTAAATTTAAGTAGCTACATAAGTAGTGACTACTGTAATAGTACAATTTTAGAAAAATAAATTATTACACATTTAGTTTAATGTGTTTAAGAAATAGAAAAGGGAACTAAAATATAAATAAAGATCAAGAGAATATATAAAAATGATAATATAGTTGTTGCCTTTTTTAAAAGATTTTATTTATTTCTTTTGAGAGAGAGGCATGCCAGTCCGGGGTAGAGGGGCAGAGGGAGAGAGAATCCCAAGCAGACTCCAGGCTGAGCATGGAGCCCAACATGGGGCTCATCCCACAACCCTGAGATCATGATCTGAGCCAAAATCAAGAGTTTGGTTGTTTAACAGAGCCACAGAGCCCCTCTACCATAACATAGTTTTGAAAAAGAATCAAACAATTTCTAGGAAGAAAAAGAATATTTCAAGTTAAAAGCTAAAATGGATGTGTTTAAGAGCAGCTTAGACTTAGCTGCAGGTGGAATTAATAAAATGGAAGAGTAATCTGAAGAAATTTTACAGACTATATATAGAAAGACCAAAAAAGAAAATTATCAAAGTGAAAGTATGAAAAATACATATACAAATATCAATCCAGGGCAGCCCGGGTGGCGCAGCGGTTTAGCGCCGCCTGCAGCCCAGGGCGTGATCTGGAGACCCTGGATCGAGTCCCACGTCAGGCTCTCTGCATGGAGCCTGCTTCTCCCTCTGCCTGTGTCTCTGCCTCTCTCTCTCTCTCTCTCTCTCTCTGTATCTCTATGAATAAATAAATAAAATCTTTTTTTTTTTTAAAAAAAAAAAAAAGATCAATCCAGAATAAGCTGATGGAACTATGGTAATATCAGACGAAGAAAAGTATAATTTTAAATTGTTATGCTTATAATACAGTTTCAAAATCTCTAAAGGAAAAACAAACACAAGGAAACATAAACAAACTTACATTCTCATAAGGGATTTCAATGTATCTCAGTAATTGATAAATTACCCTTCTCCTCAAGTAATTATAAGATATTTGAACAACACAGTTAACAAGCTTGGGCCAGTGGATTATGTGGATTGTATTCAGCAACTCCAGGTTATAAAATATTGGAGCAAGAATCAAATGTTATTAAACTTCAGAATGCTAGCAATCATACAAATATATTCTCTGATTATAAAGGCATTAATTTAGAAGAAGACAAATAGGAAAAACCCTCTTTTATCAATAAGGAAAACTTTAAAATTCCTCAAAAGAGAAAATATTTAGGACTAAATAGTAATAAAAAGTTTACATATCAAAATTAGTGATTTTCAGTCAAAGGGACACTTAGAGGGAAATTTATGGCCTTAAATGCTAATAATAGCAAACAAAAACTAAAGATACAGTAAGTATATAGTGGATCAAAGAGAATGAGGCATGAGAAATTATTGTCACACAGTGTAGGCAAAAGGCTACTCTTTTGCCACTAGCAGTCATTAGCACCTGTATTCATAATTTCATTAGAAGTGGTCTTTCAAGATGTTGGCCAGAAAATGTTATACAGGTTATCAGGAACAGATGGTCCAGAGGGAGAGAAAAGGGAAATGGTTACTCTGTAATGCCTAAAATACTAGGACATGCTTGGCTTTTACTTTGGTATTTCTATTCTTCGCCCAGAGCAAAAATAAAACCAGTTCTTTTAGTTGAGTGGATCAGTATTACAGGTTTGGTTTAGTAGACAGGTTCTCAAAGTATGGTCTCTGAACCCCTGAGTCCCTAAGGTACTTTGGAGGAGTCCATGGGATCAAAACTGTTTCCATGACAATATAAAGTCTTTCTCTCTCTCTCTCTCTCTCTCTCTTTTTTCTGTTTTCACTGTTATATTTGCACTAGTAGTATGAAAGCAATGGTGAATAAAACTGGTAGCAACTTAGCATAAGTCAACACATTGGTACCCACTGTTCTAGTAGTCATTATATTCTTTACTATCCTGTACTTGGTTAATAAAATGCTGGTGTCATTTGATAAAGCAGTAAAAGTTGTTTTATTAAACTTAGGCCCTTGAGTGCATGTCTTTTTAATATTCTAGTGATAAAATGACAAGTACACGTACACTTTTACTATATAGTGAAATGTCATGGCTGTTTCAAGAAAAAAAAAACCTATGTGATTAAGTTTTTACTTTAGAGAATGGTTGACAGATCAAATATGGCTTATCAGACTTCGTTATTTGGTAAACCTTTTATCAAAACTAAACGAAGTGAGCCTGTCACCTGAATGAAAACAACTGTATTTGTTACCAATGATAAAATTCAGACTTTCAAGGGAAAATTAGAATTTTGGAAATCTGTGTATCCCTCACCCTAAGATCGAAGTTTGAACCTTTAAAGACTCTTGGTGAGATCATTGGTGATATTAACAAATGTGATTTTAATATTGTATATGAAATGTGTCAGTATTTGGAAGATCTACATAACTCAGTAAACCAGGACTCACCAAATTACTGGCGCTTGTTATAAGATCATACATAGCTGAAAGATCCGTTTATTCAATGTGCAAGATAAACTAATGGATTTTAATAAAACAGAATAGGAAAGTTTACTGGTACGGTTTCAAATTCCATATTGCAGCTAACCTTTAAGGAAACATCGCTGTGTCTAGTGCAGTATCAAGAGAGAATATTCATAATTATCTTAAAAGCTACTAAAATAATTCTCTTTTCCAACTATGTATCTGTGTGAGGCTAGATTTTCTGCATAAACTTCAACTAAAACAACATATCACAGATTTTATGTAGAAGCAGATATGAGAATGCAGCTGTTTTCTACTAAAAGCCAGATGTTAAAAGGACTTTCAAAACTGTAGAATAGTGCCACTAATTTTCCATAAAAATATGTGATTTATGTTCACATGTAATGAATTTACTACTATGGTTTTTATAAAAATTAAAAAATGTTCTCAGTTTTAATTTCTAATATGGTAAAGGTTAATACATATATTCTACATAAATAAAAGCTCTTTGGAATTCTCAATAATTTTTAAGAGTAAAGGAACTCTGAAAAAGTTTGAGAACCACTTACCTATTAGTAAGTCAAACTTTTGGGCTCTCTCATAGGAAAGACTTGAGGCTGCCAAATGGAGAGCACAGATGATGAACCACAGCATTCAACATAATCCCACCTATAATATAGAGGCAAAGATTTTAAGACCTGTTTTTGAGCATTTGAGCTATTTTTTTTTGTGTTGTTATGGTGGGATTTTATTTAAAACTGTGGGTAATTCTCAGTGTCATTTTGTACACGACTGTAATATTCTTTTTTTTTTTTTTCGACTGTAATATTCTTAAGTGACATTTTGAGCACCATAAATCACAAATTTAAAGGAGACTCAGATTCCCTGAGTGAAAGTTTATGATGAGAATTGGACATGTCCTTATTTTTTACGTAATTAAAACAAAACAAAACTTCAGTATATGTGTTTAAAGTAGATCAAGAATAGAAATGATCTATTTTAAATGAAAGGAAAAGAGAAACTTTCCCCACGTTAACAGAACACAGAGACAAAAATATTTAGAACCCAAACACTTGCTTTTTTCCTCAGTATGTGGTGTTTGAGCCTTCATCCCGAATGTGGGAGTAGACCTTCGCTTTTGTACAACAGGGCTGTGATCACAACCTTTCCTCTTGGCCTTTAGACCTCAGAATTCCATAAATACAATTAAGAGAGATGGGAGGAGCAGGAGAGAAACAAACCATCTTGCCATATATCCATACAATACTACAGAAAGTGAAAAAAAGAATCTCACCTTTCTACAGTTTGTACCTGTTAATTACATAGCTGACCTACTGGGAAGGCAGTGAAATTGAATAAAATCCTCCTTTTAAAGTTTACTTTTGTATTTCTTTGTTTGATACAGGTTACTTGAATGTACTTGACTGTAGACCACATGCCATGAAGTATAGCTCCCTCGTAAAGAGGGATAGCTGTCTTGTATGTGTTAAAAAGTATGTAGTTACAATTTTTCTTCAACCAAAAAGCAGCTCAAGAACAGATTAGACCATCACAACAAATGTATGTCAAGCAAAAACCCAGAAGACAGGTTGGGTGGATGTTGTGTTATACTGTCTCATTAAAGAAAATGAGTCAAGATTGATCTAATTAACTCACACAGATTCACCGTATTTACCCACTAGCTAGGGCTGCAGTGGCCGTCTCCTGCCACAGCTGTTTGTTTAAATTGCTCACATGAGTCATTCTGAGAAGAGACTCTGCCTTTTAAAAAATAAGTAAACAAACTATTTGAAATCTTTGTCTCCTACCTGATAATCATCTAAGAGAAGCATTGTAATTATGTACTTGGGAGAGTCCCTGGCCTGAGGCCTTTCCAAGCCCGAAATGGCCTCACAGAGAAATTTAGAAGAAATGTCTTTTTTTTTTTTTTTTTTTTTTTTGTCATTCACTGGAGTCATAGTGTTTATCAAGTCTGTCACCTTCCTGCTAGTTAACCGTAGCTTCTTAGTTGGCACTTCACATTTAGCCTAAACTTGACACTCATGCTGTTATAACCATTATCCTCTAAACTATTTGGCGGTTGACTACCAACAGATTGATCTGTTGAGTGTTTCTATGTCACTGTTTAACAAATTGCAGAAAGTAGATTTGTAAAAAGATGACTAGAGAGATGAAAGCATGAATTCTTTGCCATCTTCTAAATTAGCAGTACTAATAAGCCCATCTTTTAAAAGACAATGCAGTGCAACTAAAAATGATTATTCACTCTTACAGCATGCTTGGAAGGAGCCTGTATTGTGGTGTCAGATCTAGATTTGACTCCTACCTCTACCACTTACTAGGTGTGGGATTTGGGGCAACTAATTTCGCCTTTCCAACCCTCATCACTGCCCCCTCCCTAAGATGGGGATAATTATAGCAATCTCACAGAGTTGTTATTGGGATTAAACATTTGTTTAGCACAGAACTTGGTGCATAGTAAATGTTCCAAATGGTAGTAATAGTAATTGTGGCTGTTATCATTGCTAATATTAAGTTGTATTTCACAAGTCTAATTAAGTCCTGTTATCTTCCTGAGCTTTGGTTCTCTTATCTCTAAAATGGGGAGTTGGTAAGTGAGCTCCAAGAATCTTCCATCTGGACCTTCTGAGTTGTGTTCGGGACATTGGCAAACTGCCCTTTGGAGGGTTCTCCCCTCCCCCATCTTCCTTCCCTCCCTGCAGCCACCGGGACCAGCTAGCGCCTGGCAGGAGGTTGCTAGATCAAAGCCCTGGGAAAGGTCAGGCATTCCTGGAGTGGAGAGACACTCAGCTTGCTGCAGGACTGCCCTTTCCTAATCTAGCCCTTGCAGTACTCCAACCCCTAAATGTAGAGGCTTTTCTAGAAGCCACTTTCTGAACATGGGCTCAGCAGAGCTGGGGAGAAACTTAAAGGAGAACCCATGTTTTGGAGTTGCCATCAAAAACTTTGATTGTTACGCTTTTGTTTTCTTTTGGGATACCTGAAAGGTGAGACTAGGAAGGTGGAGGTCCGGTCTCTTGATAAAGATGCTAGCAAGTGGTAAATTACAGTACAGTGAAACAGTGCAGCCATTGAAAATATTGTGATAAAACATAATCAACAAGGAGAAATGGTCCCAATATACTGATGAAAAAACTAATTACAAAACATCGTAGGTTTGTTTGTTTTTGTTTTTTTTTTTTAAATAAAGATATATGTGTGAAACTGTATTAGAGAAAGAAGATTGGAAAGAAATTTATCTCAGTTTTTTTCTGGGTGGTAATTACCAGGTAATTTTTTATTTAACTTTTATTTAGGTTTTCTGGATGTTTTACATGAGTTAAAAAGTCTAATAAGGAGAAACAAAGCTGATTTATTTTAAAGAAAGAAACCAAATTGTCTTTCAAATGAAAAGGTTAACCTTTTCAGAGAAAAGAGGATGTGTGAATGTGAATTGTGTGTAGTGACGCCTTGAAGCGACTGTGCCCTGTGTTCACATGTTGCCACCCTCAGAGGTTTATGGGCTTGAAGCCAAGGAATGTAACCAGTTCCTTTACTGGTGAACGCTTATGCAGTGCTTACTGTATTCCGAGCATTGCTCCCAGCACTCTAGGTCCATTAACTTCATGAAGTAGATTCTGTTATCCTTCTGCAGGAAATGAGGCAGAGGAAGGTTAATGCAGCCAAGTTCTCACAGACGGTGAAAAGGAAAGCTAACACTCGAGATCAGAACCCACACTTCAGCCACACACTGTTCCAAGTTGTCCTGATTGAGACTCTGACAACACTCCTAGCAAGCAGTTTTCAAGTTGGAGTTTATATGTGTAGCATGGTAAGGTGAATTGTGGTACTCTGGACGATTTCAGTTATAGGTAGATGCAGAGGGCTCCTTGGACCTTTTCTCTTGCTTATTCTCATCATCGTACTGTTTCTGCTTGCTCCTGGTTCTCACACTCAGGTTGGCCCTTGTATTACACTGTGCCTTTTGGTCTGATGTATTTGGACATCAGCTCATTTCTTTTTTTTTTTAATTTATTTTCTATTTTTTAAGTTTTATTTATTTTTTAAAAATTTTATTTATTCATGAGAGACACACACAGAGAGAGAAAGAGAAGCAGAGGGAGAAGCAGGCTCCCCGAGGGCAGCCCAATAAAGGACTGGATCTCAGGACCCTGGGATCACAACCTGAGCTGAAGGCAGACACTCAACCACTGAGCCACCTAGGTGCCCCTGGATAGTTCATTTCTAAATTAAGTTAGGTTTTCATATGACCAATAGAGACTTTTCTGTCTCTAGCAGAGGAATATACCAGTTATAGCAGTGTATTTATGTGCATATATATTCTATTCCATTCAGACTGTGGACAGGCACTTCTCTAAAATATTGCAAATGTGCTTCAGTTTGAGGTCATTAGATGGTGACAAATTATTTCTCATATGGCATGTACCTCTGACAGTGGTCCTAACTTCTCTCCTTTTCTAGAATGTAAGGTGTTTTCTTTGCCCTTCAGTTCCTGCTCACTATATTCCATTTTTTTCTCCCCAAATGTTAAATCTTGTATCTTCATCTCATGGTGTTTGCTCACCAAAATAATCTCCACATTTCATATTACTTTACACCATCTGTCTTTTCACCTTTGCTGTTCTCCTCATTTTGACCTTTCCCGTTTTACACAGGATCCTTGGGGTGGTAGTGGTGATGAAAGTCTTCTTTCTGCAATAACCACTTTCTGGAAGGGCTCAGTTGATACTTCTTTTCATCCTGCTGTATCGACAACAGGGATGATGATGATGATGATGATAGCAATGATGATGATGATGATGATGATGATGATAGCATTTGTATGGCTCTTTGTATACAAAAGTGCTCTAGAGTCTCTCATTGAGGTAAGCTTGGTTCTTCTCCCTGGCTTGTTTTTAAAGATTTCATTACTTAACTCTGGAAATATTTTTTACTTTTGTTTGCTTACCAAATGGGTAAAGGAGAGAGAAACTTTCTGAGGGACAGTTTTTCTTTATGTTTCTTGTTTTGCTTGAATGCTTAAATACTCTGAGCTATTTCAGAGTTCGGAGTCCTTGACTTGTGACTTGGTAGCTTGTGACTACCAAAATATGCTGAATTTCTACAATGAAAAAATGGGATTTTGATAACTTTTAATGAAATAGGTAAAATTTTGCATAGTCGAAACTTTCTAAAGTTTCCCTAACATAATTTGCCTTTTAAAACAAACAAACAAAAAAAGAAATCAGATTGCTTTAAACTCACTTGTTGCCTTTCTTTTATTCTTTGTCTTCACATCGTGGTCTTTAATGAGTTTAATGTCCAAAGCTGAATCTTTTATAGATGAAAGTATTGTAAGCAATGTGAAAATGACTGACCAAATGGTAGAAATAGCCATATATTGCTTTGTCTTCCCTGCCTCCCCTTCTCTCTCAACACACTTACCTGCAGTTTATTCATGTCCCCAACCTTGCATCATGGTTATTACTGTTTGCATTTGCCCTTCCTCCCGTTATAGAGTGCCAGGGAAATCTTGTTAAATTCTTCGAAGAGCAGATTTGTAGATGTCTTATGTTTTGATATTTTGATAGCAGTTAAGTGCAGAGTTGGGTTTAAGGTGCTTGTGATCTGTGGCAAAAACAGGATGTTTTAGGTGAGCCTGACTGTACAGGAGGTAGGCTTGTGGCAGGGTGGGTGCTCCCTGACTTTGGTCCCCATTTCCCCCTTCACGCCCACAACAATTCAATTTCTTTGTGTGCATATTAGTTTCAAGGACTTGTAAAGGGGCATTCATTCAGCAGATGCTCCCTTCTCCCCCTTAACACAGTTTTATCAGTACCCCATTCCCTGATGATTCCCTGCAAACCTGAATGGCTCTTTCCCCCTACTGTTGGTCAATAACAGCACCACTGAAGCCCCATGGACCTCTTTTATCTGCCTTCATCAGAACCTCTCTGGCGCATGTACTTTCTCTATGATTTTCAAACTAAAAATTCTTGGTTACTGGATTTACTGGCTTAATGTATTTATTCCTTTTTGGTCACATATGACATTAAACAAAGAGCATGGTTTCCATTGGTACCATTAATGTAACACATGGTGTATTTTTCACTTCAGTAATACCCCAACTTTGGATAGCGTTCTCCAGTTATAGCATCTAGGCTATAGCAGCACCATGCTTCCATTTCTGGGCTCCTGCCTCTTCTATGTTGTTTCCACTCCAACAGGGCAGTTTCTGACCATGCTTTCTTGACATTACCTAATGATGTACTTTAGGGGTCGCTATAGGACATCTTAGGAATAGATATCACTGTGGATGTGTGAGACCCTAGCTTGACTCTGCCTTTTCTGAGAGGGCTGTTTCTCTAAAAGGACTTAGGTTTAAATGAGAAGCACATATTAGTCATATTCATGCTAAGACATTTGTACAAGGTGCAAATGACATTTGGTTACTGTGAAACAGCTAATGATTTATTTTTACATTTTTATGAGCCAGGAACTGATCCAAAAACTTAACTAATAGTAGCTCATTTAATCCTTAACGACTCTATGAGCTGGATACTAATATCACAATCCTTATTTTTAGATGAGGCACAGATAGACAAGTAACTTGCCCAGAGTTATATAAGTAGCAGAGTTGAGATTCAGATTTTGGCAGTCTGCTCTAGACACCATCCCTTTCACCACCATCCTGTAGCTGTGAGCCTCCAAGTTGGGAGGTGGCTAACATAGTCCTGGGTACCATTTCAAGAGACAACATTCTCTTTGCCTGTGAAAAACCAAGATAAGAATGGTGTCTATACAGAGGATTGGAGCATACAGTGAAAAACTGACCCTCAGTCCAGGGAGCTCTTTGTACTGGCATTGGCCCTTCTTGGGCCTCTTCTAGAATAGAGTAGATATCTCAGGCTCTCATCTGGCCACACCACAACTATCACAAACACAGGGTAGGGTTCTAGAGATGAGAGTTTCTAAAGCCCCAACAACCATACAGTGTATAACAGTTCCTGACATGTCAACACGGTCTAGGTTGGTTGGTGCCAATCCACCATTCTAGCACCACTAAACCACAATTTCATGTCTTATCCCCATACAACCCAGCTTTTTGCCTACTCTGACCACTAGCTGATGACCTCTGAAGGGAGAATTAAGGTATGGCTTGATTTCATGGATAAGAAGATATAACATGAATAGTCCTCTTTAATCCATCTGCCATTCTTGTATGCCAGTAAATTACTTGCTCATCTTTTCTTCTACCTCATCCTTTTTTTAACATGCCTTCTTCTAAAGAAAGTGATGGGGATAAGTGACAGAGTCATGGCTGAGAATGTATATGCTAGTTGCAAAAGGGAAGGAATCTCATTTTGTAGCCTCTCTTGTTTTTCCCTCCTCTCCTCCCCTCAAGCAGTGTGTTGGGACTCTACAGCATGGCCTGATTGCTTCAAGGTGACAACCAATGGTGCAGTTCACTGGCAAGGTCCTCAAGCATACTTAGAAGGTGGTGTTTTCAGAAATTAGCTATAGGCCAATGTGCTGGGAATTGTGATGAAATACAGCTCTTGTGAAGTCATCAAAGCTTTATATATGTTCTAGGAAAAAATAGTGGGAATGGAAGGAAGGTAGAGAGTCAAGTCTGCATGGGTGCATCTCACAGGTGAAAGCTCTTCATTTACCTTCATAGAGGTGCTTTTCAGATTACCATCATGAATAATCTTTTCTTCTTGTTTTGTGACTCATGTGTTCTTTGGTGTATTAGGAGGAAATATTGGGGCAAGAGGTGTTAACAAACCGTATATCTGCTTAGGAGAAACTTGCCTGAATTTGTCCAATTGTTAGGAAACTCAACATTTAAAAAGATGACCCATCTTTCTATCAATTTCATAAATGCTTAATCCAGACAGATTTCAGAGACCATACAGTTAGAGGACCCATCTAAGGTTTGAAACAATATGAAAGGTGGTCATGTACTTACTGAGCTGCTACCAGGACCATGAATTCTATATATTTTTCCTTAAGCCTTACCATAACACTGCTGGGTGGGTATTAACATTTCCATTTTATAGTAGAAGAAACAGATTAAGTAAGTAGACAAGAATTATGAAGGGTTCAGAGTCAAGATTCGAATACAGATCTGTCAGTCTTGCACTATATCAGGAGGCCTGCATGGAGAGCCTATGCTAGAAGAGGGGCATAGATCAGCTAGGATGATTTCCTGAGAGAAGTGGAAAGGGAAGCATTCTTAAGATATAAAAGACATCGATATGTCTGGCTCTTTTGTTGGAAAATAACCTCCTGTGTTGTTTTGTTATTAAATGTTGGTAGCATGAGTGTCAATCTCAAATACAATTATAATCATCCTGTTAGCAACCTTCTAGGCAACAGACAAATCCTTGTATCACCAAGGACAGATTGAAGCTATTAAATTGTAGAGATAGAAAATGCCTGTACTGTATGATGTTCAGAGGAAATTCTGACTTCAGAGAAATGAGTATAAAATAATGAAATGTGTTAATTTTAGAAAGTGAAAACAGGCCCCATAAGGAAATGATTATAATATTTAGTGACCCCTGTTGCTGTACTCAAAATAGCAGACAAAAATCTATAACAAGTATTATTTGGAGGATGTTAATTTTCTACCTGGAAAACTGTTTAGCCAACATTGCCATCTGCCTTTCTTCCCTATCTCCCCTCCCCATTGGAGGCTACTTGCTCTTGCTGAATATAAACAATTGAAGGGAAAAGCAATTCTAATACAAATCCTCATTACTTTCCCTTTCACACCCCTCCCCCACTAGACTTTAAAAGTGATAATTGCTTGAAATACTGGGAGAAAGTAATTTGTATCGTTAAAGCTCTGGTGAACTTCAAACAAATCTGTGTTCTGTAATGGTGACTTCTTTTTAATTATGGGGCTGGGCAGATGGGTATTTCTGTGGACCTGCTACACTTGACCCCCACACCCCAAGAGCTTAGGACTTGATGATGGAAACTAGCTTGTCTGGATTTTTTAAAAATCTGTATACAGCAAGAGGTCGTAGTTTAGAACCTCAGAGAATGTCTTTGTATCCAGGACCCTAAATGTTTGGGCTCTATTTTCTAGATTAAGATTTACATTAGATACGAATAGTAATACCCCATGCATATTGGCCACCATTCTAAGCATGTTGCGTACGTTTATTTTTGTTTGACACTTACATAGTACTTACAATGTGCCAAGCACTCTTCTAAGTAGTTTGCAGATATTAATACCTGTACTTCTCACATAGTCCTTCAAGGGTACTCCTGTTTTTCCCCATTTTTCATTTAGTCTGGGGCACATGGAGGTAGTGTGAACTTGTCAAAGTCATCCAGCTGGTTACAGGTAGGCGTAACATTCAAATCCAGGCAACCTAGGCAGTCTGGTTCCAGAGTTCATGCCAAATCACCTGACTCTCCTGGAAGACAACTTATGCCCTCTTCATTTGCAGAGACGGGTCTAGATGACAGCCCCCAGGAAGTCAACAGCATTTAGTTTTCATCTGTTAATCATGGAAACGAATTGAGGAGGTGTTCAGGCTAAAACATTAAGGAGGAATAGTGGATGGCCTTACAGGGAATGGATTTATCTTCCCTTGAATTTAATTAGTTCTACCACGCAGGTGCTAACTCAAATATGCCAAAAGATTGCATGCCCACAGCAGATAAGTAGCTTCTAGAAGATTTAACAAAGTTTCCTTTGTCTGCCAAGCTCCTTTGTTATCAAAACATCCCTAGGTAGAAATGTAAGTTTTTGCAGATCAAAGTTTGCCTCCTAAACTGGGGACAGGAGGGACCCATTGAATTTGATACTTGGTCTGGATCAATCCTGTATTCCTGGTTGTAGATAGAGAATGAAAAACACACATAAGTCAGCTCTAATTATTAGTAAGATCTTTACTCCAGATTCTTTTAATGTAATTAAGAGGGTTAATAGGGCCATGAGTACAGCTCAACAGGAAGGGCTTGTTTGCTTGTTTTCTGTTTATTTTTAAACCTAATATTTAACTGTTAATCCTAACTTCATACCGAGTGTACCTTATAAATAAGGAAATTGAGAAGGTAGTAATTTATATGGGTTTCATGGGTGATCCTGTTTACCTCTTGGAAAAGATCTGGTAGGATGAAGTGGGACACCTTTCCATCACTTGACCTCAGTTTCTCCTGACCATGTGGCTGCTTGTATTTTGCTGGAAGTGTCCCCAGTTCCAAGGCCATTGGGTATCTCCTATGTTTTACTGTGATTGATTGTACACATTCAGAAGGAAAATACCTAACCTTTATGCGTGTCATTGCTTTAATTTGGATAGGAAAAAACCAAGTCCAGTAAAACATCGGTGCTGCACCTCTTAACCAGGTCAGGTTGCAAGGAGAAAGGATACACTATGAGTGAGTCAAATCTAGAAGAAGCCGAAAGTAAGAAAGAGGTGCTATGGCAAACTGATCACAGATAAGATGATGATAAACTGAGACCTTTTAATTACCAGCACAATGTTATAGCATGTTACAAAACTGTCATCTCTTGCAAAGCACCTGAAGGTTGATGTGGAAAATCTGAGCCATTTGGAGAGGAAACCTCAAAGTTGAAGCACACTGTTATAAAGCCACATATCAAGGTTGAGGTCCCTTGGAGCTGTACAATTTCCAGAATGATTGAAGATATGATTGGGTCCACTGATACTTCCATTTCTCTCTTAAATTCAATTGAAGAAGAGTTTCACTTCATGGCTCTCTTTGTCTTACCCATCTCTACCCAGAGGACCTGTCCCTTTCTAGCCAGGTTTACACTGTGGGTGTCTGGATATGGGTCATCAGAATGGTGTTTTCGAGGATATGTTGGCTCCCGTTGTAAGACCTTCATGTGGTAATTGTCCCCATGAGATGTGTGCCTCTACTAGGTTTTCTGTGTCTTGTTCTTTTCTCAGTAACAGGAGAAATGGCTCTGGATAGCAGAGGGGGCTTGGGTAAAGAGTGTTGCACTCCATGATGGGAAGGCATGATGCCCAGTTGTTCTACTTCAGTAGATCTAATAAAATGTTATCAAACTGTGTGTGTGTGTGTGTGTGTGTGTGAAGATAATCATGTACTTGGCAGAAACATAGGGGGAGATTGTGTTAAAAAAAAACTAAAAATTGACATGTTAGGCTGAGGCTGACTTCAGTGGCTATCTGAAATAAAATCCATAGTATAAAATGTCCTTCATACTAGAGAGCTCATGTAGCACTAAAATTTCCCTTCTGTATAGAATACATTTTTTCTTTGATTATAAGGCTAATGCATAATATTCTTGGTAAAAATTTTAGAACATACAGAAAAGTACGAAAGACAAAAAAACCACCTCTAATCTTAAAAGTTAACATGGTGGTTAACATTTCAGTGCATATATTTACATACTTTTCTGTTTGTAGACATTATACGAAATTTCATTTTTCCCAGAACTGAGACTGCTGTACCTGTGTGGTCTTTTAAAAAAAAAAAAAAAAAAAAAAAAACGTTTCCTTGTTTCTGCCTGTGAATGCCAGCACATTTACCTACAGAGAACACTGACTTCGGTCCTCCTTTCCGCGTGAGTCCGCACATTCATGCAGAATACAAATGGCGAAGAGCAGAGAAAGGGAGCTATTTATGGCCCAGTCAGCCTGTCCACCAATACCCACCAGCCTTTTATACGAAGGGGCATGAGAGGTGTGGGGTTGGGTTTTTCTTCGTTTCCAGGCCGGCTCAAGTTGCCAGCCCACTGTTGGGCTCAGGGTGACAAAACATCTGTGGTGGCCTGCTGGCTGATTGCTACTTGTCTTTCTGCCATTACCCGTTTTCTCAGCCTGTCCGCCTGTGCATTTCCTCTCAGCATTCACAAAAATCGAAAGAGAATAGAAATATGTATAAATTGACTTTCATCGTTGGGTGTTTTTTGATGATCATGTGATGTCACTTTTTCATACATACTTTTTACCAATATGACTGGGCTTTGGAAAATCATTTCTTTTTATGCAACTGAGCTTTCAAACTTACCCGTGTTAAGACGTAGCATTATGAAGTCTGTAGGATGGTTGGTGACCAGAAGAGGTCAGGCCTTGGAATCTGGCATGAGCTCTGCCACTTTCTAGCCCAGTGACCTCACACAGGTCACTTTGGTAATTGTGTTGCATGAAGCAACAACAACAGTAACCCTGGTCAGTACATGAATGTGTGGCATTATTACCATTGCAGTTTGTTTTCAGCAAATGCAGGAAACCTGGCCTGTCATCGTTCTTCATCCACCTCTCTTTCCCACTCTGATCTCCAAAGGCAGCCTCATGCCCTCTGAAACTTCTGTAGTTTGGAACTTTTTATTTATAGTGTTTTATAGTATTTTTCTCCTGGCCCTTCCTTTCACCACCATGTCCAGTCTGTCACCCCAGTCAGCCCATTGTCCCCTGCATCCTCTAGGGCACTCACATTTGTGACCATTCCCTCTGTTGGTGCCATCCTCCCAATCCTAATAGCTGCTGCTGGACTCGGTCCTCTCCCATCTGGTGTAGTTTTGCTTCGAATATTCCACATCATCGGGATGCCTGGGTGGCTCAGCAGTTGAGCATCTGCCTCAGTTCAGGTCATGATCCTAGAGTCCTGGGATTGAGTCCCATATCAGGCTCCCTGCATGGAGTCTGCTTCTTTCTCTGCCTACGTCTTTGCCTGTCTCTCGGTGTGTCTTTCATGAATAAATAAATGAAATCTTTAAAAAAAAAATTCCAGGGGGATCCCTGGGTGGCTCAGCGGTTTAGCACCTGCCTTTGGCCCGGGGTGTGATCCTGGGGTCCTGGGATCAAGTCCCACATCAGGCTCCCTGCATGGAGCCTGCTTCTCCCTCTGCCTGTGTCTCTGCCTCTCTCTCTCCGTGTCTCATGAATAAATAAATAAAATCTTAAAAAAAAAAAAAAAAGAAAAGAAAACATTTTTAAAAAATTCCACATCATAGTTGCTTGCACAAGGGTCTTATGTCCTTGAGTTAGGTACTAAGTTCCTTAAGAACGGAGATGATATCTTACTTATCTTTGCCCCCACTACCACGCTTCCTTGTCTGGCCCTGCACCAACAAGAGAGGTGCTCAACAGAAAGTTTAATAAAGAGAACTGCAGTGTTTGGATTGTTTAATCTCCCTGAGCCAGATTTCAGCTCACCTCTGAGTACTTTTGCTGAATCTGGTAGTAGCACCATGTCCAAGGTAGAGCACTGAATCCAGAGTGGGAAGATCTGGAGCCTGGCTGCAGATGACCAGTTACCTAATTCCCCTCCAGTCACTTTCCCCATCGGACACTGAGGATAGTAAGACTCGTGGGCCCTCAGGCTCCTTCCAGCTCTCAAATTCCACTTCAATAAACTGCTTTGCACTCGATCACTTTGAAGTGGCAATTTTCCTCCTCTTGTATAAGGTAAAATGAATATTTCATCTCAAGCCCAGAAGTCATTTTGCACATATCCTATGATGGGAGGCTAATGAAACACTGATAGAGACTTTGCAAGAGATGGGATTGTTTTCACTCCTCTATAAGAATTTGGCCAGATCTTCTATAGAGAAATGAAGTAGAAAGCTTAAAAATTTCATTCATAACAGTAAAAATCATCCTTTGAAACATTATTGAAGTTAATTTTGAAAATGGAGATATTTGGAGTGAAAACAATGTTTAAAATTCTGAGAGAATAGCCTTTAAGCTTTTTATTCCAACCCTAGTAGTTCTCTTGAAGAGTAGATATTACATTAAAGTAGATTCTTTGGGGCAGCCCTGGTGGCTCAGTGGTTTAGTGCCACCTTCGGCCCAGGGCCTGATCCTGGAGACCTGGGATCGAGTCCCACGTCAGGCTTCCTGCATGGAGCCTGCTTCTCCCTCTGCCTGTGTCTCTGCCCCACCACCACCCCTCTCTCTCTGTGTCTCTCATGGATAAATAAATAAAATATTTTTAAAAAAATAAAGTAGATTCTTTGTGTGCTTCTAAATTTTGAAAATCGTTGCATTTTTAAATAAGGGAAAAATATAAAGCACAGTAGCACTCCAAGTTAAAAATGTATAGTTTTTAGGTTACCAGTGACTGAAAACCTGGCTTGATGACTGGGCCAGCAGAACGCCCTTGAGCCTTTCTGTGCATACTTTGCTCAGAGTCTGCAAGGTATGATCCCTTTAGCTCCCCTGGCATCCGTCCATCTGTCCACCTGGCAACCAAGGGGAAGCTTAGCAGACCATGCCAGATCCCAGAAGGTTTGCACACACCCAAATCACTCTCCAGTAGGTTAGAGAATACCAGAAAAGGTGCATCTCCAGTTCACAACTGCCTGTTCACTGACAGTGCTCATGAGAATCAGGCCAATGCTGTTCATGGGACATCTCCAGAGAGCACTCCTGGAAGGGATGGGGGGTAGAGAGAGGCTAAGGGCAGTTGTGAGATAGGCCCAGGAATTGTGTCTGTGTGGGAAGGTGGGAGGCTAGCTGCTATTGAAGTCTCAATATGATAATGTGGATATCGTATGTGTCCCTAAATACACACAGTATGTCATGCTTTTGCTGTGGTCTGTGCTTTGGTTGTATATAATCCCAAGTTTGGCCTTTTGAGATTCCCCTGCCATAGCTGCACATAAAATTACTAGGTTCAAAGATACAAAAGGCACACACAGTAGAATTTCACTTCAGTTTGCCTTACAAGAAAGTAAAATTAGCTTCCATTCAATGCAAGTCAGTTTCTGTGCCTTTAGTGTGTTTTTAAAAATTAAGACATAATTCAGATAACCTACAATTCAACATTTAAACTGTACAGTTCAGTGATTCCTTACTATATTCACTAAATTGGTGGAACAGTCACCCCTAATTCCAGAACTTTTCTATTACTCCCAAGAGAAACCCTTCACCACTTAGCAGATACTCCCATTTCCCTCTCCCGTTGGATTCTTACAACCTCTCATCTACTTTCTGTCTTTAAGGATTTGCCTATTCTGGATATTTCGTCCAAATGCAGTCATACAGCATGTGACCTTTTTTGTCACTTAGCATAGTTTTTGTTTTTTTGTTTTTGTTTTTTTTTTTTTTTTTACTTAGCATAGTTTTTAAGGTTAATCTGTGTTCTAACATGTATCATATGCTCATTCCTTTTTATGGCTGGTTAATATTCCATTGTAGGGATATACCACAGTGTATCCATTCATAAGTTGATAGGCATTTGGGCTATTTTCAGTTTCTGGCTATTATGAATAGCTCTGCTGCGCGCATTTGTGTACAAGTATTTATGTGAATACATGCTTTTGGTTCTCTTGGGTGTAATACTTTGGAGTGGAATTGCTAGGTCAGATGATAATTCTGTTTAACTATTTGAGGAAATTAAAAGCTGTTTTCCTGTTTGTTTAAAATTTTTAAAGATTTTTTATTTATTCATGAGAGATAGAGAGAAGGAGAGGCAGAAACACAGGCAGAGGGAGATACAGGCTCCCCATGGGGAGCCTGATGTAGGACTCGATCCCAGGACCCTGGGATCACGACCAGAGCCAAAGGCAGACACTCAACCACTGAGCCACCCAGGGAGGCCACCCAGCCTCCCTCTTTTAAATATTTTTAAAGCCCCAAATTTCACCTGGTTAAAAATTTTAAAGAGAGGGAGCAGTTAAAGAAAACATGTTTAGTTAGAGAAAACACAACTGAATTAGTAATAAGCTGAGGAGGAAAATTCTAGGTTTCATTAAACAAAGAAAATGTGTTATTTACAGTGGCTTATGTTATCTGCACATTTAGACATTAAAACAGGCTTAAATAGGGCTGGAGAGAATAGAAATGACCATTATTTACATAAACTGGAAAACTAAAGGGAAAGAAAAACAGCACATACATTTCTCAAAATGATTCTTTGTTTTATAGACAAGTTCTCTATATAGATATCATTCTCTGAGTAGAGTGATACCTTTACATTCCATCTTGACGTTCCATTCATCAGCTTTGCTTGAGAATCAAGAGTCTTGTGAATGATTTATTGATAATACTGTTCGTTAGCATGTTAGGATGATCTCAAAAGCACGAACACAGATCGTGATAGCAATGATACCATTTTAAGAAGAAGGGAACACTCTTCGGTGATTTCTTTTTTGGCTGTGCATTTCTAGTTTGACATTCCTCATAACTGCCTTTGAGACCCTGTTGGCTGCTCCAGGTCAACTTTTCAGACCAATCTAAAAGGAGCTGTTGGCCACTGGAAAGTGAGAAAATGGGGCACATCAGCGTTGGGTGAAAGGAAACAGGATTGAGTCCAACCTTTTCTACTTCCTCTGTGATGTGATGTTGGACTTTCTGGAGCTTTGGTGTCCTTACCTGAAACATGGGATGTTGACAATACTTTCCTTACAGGGCGTGGTGAGGTCCAAATGAGATAAAGAGCATGAAAACACTTTGTAAACTAATATAAACTTGGTTGTTTTGCTATAGTTCAATTATGGCCTTTCTCCCAAGACCTCAGCCTTTCCTTGGAGTGATTTATTCACAGCTGGACCAAACTGCCAAAGCTGTGTTCTCTTTGAAATAATGTACTCAGAAGAGACCTGGAAGTGAGACTCCTGAAATGAAGCTGACTCTTATTCCACATTTGCTGTTATGTAGGACCATATCTCTTATCATACAATTCTTGAAGCATATAAGTACTGAGAGTCAGCTCACTTTGTCAGTGGAGACGTTGGGCAGACCTTTTTGTGCATATGCAATAAACTCTAGGTTGTTGCTATCTTCCTGCCCTTCTGGTGGGGTAGTGCTACCTCACTGGTCACAGACAAACCCCAGTTGAAGGTTCACTTAGTGCTAGAAATTCAAGGTAGATTTGGGGTGCAGGAATACCGAGCAGGTCCAGGCTTTGCTGTAGAAAGGGAGAAGCCCTTAATGGAATTTTGGCAGTATGACCCCATCTCATCTGGGGGTTCTGTCCTGAGGTCGTGATTAGCATAGCCTTACAGGTCTTTGCACTAGGAGAAAGGTTTAATGGCAATTAAAATGCCCCTGCTTTCTGTTGTATATCAGTTCTGTAAGCTCTATTGGTGTTCCTTCACAATACCAGTACATGCTGCCATTGAACCTGTGCCCTATCGGCTGGCAGTATGGCATTTTTCCATCTTCAAAATGATTTTTAAAAAATAATCTTTATTTATTTATTTATCTGTTTGTTTATTTATTTATTTATTCATGAGAGACATAGAGAGAGAGAGAGAAAGAGACACAGGCAGAGGGAGAAGCAGGCTCCATGCAGGGAGCCCGACATGGGACTCAATCCAGAGACCCCAGGATCATGCCCTGGGCCAAAGGCAGATGCTCAACCACTGAGCCACCCAGGTGTCCCTCAAAATGATTTTTTAAACGTTCAGGTAGATAAGTCATCTCTAACTGTGCACATTTCTTTTTTGTTTTGTTTTGTTTTTTGTTTTTGCCTTCCTAACTTTCTTTTTCCATAGCTGCTACCAGAAAAAAAAAAAAAGAGGTGCAGAATATTAGACTATTGGAATTCAAATTTTAGAACTCTTGGGATCACAGGGTCATTGGTGCTGGAAAGGACACTGAATGTATTCAGGTCCCTATGTTTATCATTTGCTGATGGCAAAAACCCTCAAGGTCACATTCAAGTTGTTATACCTGAGGTTCTTGCCTACCCACTCCTCTCCCTTGCATTTACCTCCCGTGTTTATGGATGATCTGTGGTGTTTCTTGGCTCCCCAGTATATATATTTCCATTTTCTGTATTATCTTCCCCAGCCAATCATTCGTTCATCTGCCTTCACTCAAACATCATTAAAATACTGGCATTTAGATGGAGCAGGCGATACATATTAAAGAGGTGACTTAAAATATCCTCCTTGTGTTTAGATGGACCTTATTGTAACATATTTGCATCATAGAAAAAACATTCTTAGGTAAAGACCTTATCCTAGTAGGGAAGTAGAGGCAGCTAATCAGTAGTGAAACAATGATTGAGAGGATGCTTTGAGGCCATCACTGTTTCAGCAAATTTCAAAGTTAGCTTCGTTCGATTTTCACTGAACTTGTACATGTTGATTCAGGTAATAATCTTCTCATTGTAAGAAATGAGCATAATGACTTCTCTTTTTCCAAAGTGGAATTAATACATGATGTTTTACTATTTGCAAAGTGTTTTTCTATGCATGATCTCATCTGATCCTTACACAGACCTAGCCAGGGAAAATAATTAGCCTCATTTAATAAGGAATCAGGAACACAGAAGAGTTAAGTCATTTGCCTAAGTTCACACAGCAAATAGCAGGTAGGACCAGGAATAGTAAGTACCTTGAGTCTTTTGACTTCAAATCTAATATGGTATTATTTTTGCCTGAGAACTGGTCCCTCCCTATTGACTATCTTGTACCAAAACCTGGGGAAAAGTATTATTAAAGCAAAAAGGTGAATGTATTAAAGAACATTCCTTAATTAGCCCTTAAATTTTTTTTGCTTCTTTATAACTCTCCCTAAAATTCACAATTATTTTCAAATATCCCTATAAGAATTTATGTTACATTTCCTGAGTGAATATGCTGCAAAGACAAGAGCCTCTCATCTCCTTTTTTAACATTTAGTGCCATACCATATTCTGTGCAGATGGCCTGGATGATTGCACTCGATACACCACCCTCATGTTGAAAGCTGCATTCTTTAATGCATATGTGGCACAGTCTCAATTATTTCCTTTCCAGCGTAAGATTCATTTGTTATACGTAACTTTAAAAAATATTTATATAGGGGATCCCTGGGTGGCTCAGTGGTTTAGTGCCTGCCTTCGGCCCAGGGCGTGATCCTGGAGTCCCGGGATCGAGTCCCACATCAGGCTCCCTGCATGGAGTCTGCTTCTCCCTCTGCCTGTGTCTCTGCCACTCTCTCTCTCTCCCTGTGTCTCTCATAAATAAATAAATAAATAAATAAATAAATAAATAAATTCTTTAAAAAATATATTTATATCAAGTATTTTCACACTTTTTTTGAATACATTATTTCCTTGAATGGAGTGTGTGTGGGGGGAAATGCCCATGAATCTTCTACAAGTCTCTTCTCATTTCTGTGCAGTGGAGCTCCTTCTGGTAGTCACTCAGACCTCATGCTGTTAAGGCTCAGGCATAAGGTACGAGGCAAAGTGATTAATGACCACATGACGGCCACACGTCCCACCCAGTGTTAGCAGGATCCCATCATCCTCAATCATGTCAAATGATGATCTTGGAAATTCCTTATTCTGGAATGGTTTCAGACAAAGATCAAAATTATGTTCTGTTACTTGTCAAAGAGATATCAAGAAAGAAAAGTTTGTTTCACCTAGTAATTTAGGAAGCATTTCAGGGATTGCTAGTGGTGTGGTGTGCTGTTACATGTTTAACAACAGCTTCAGGGGAAGTGACATGGACTTTTCACATTTGCCAGTTTCCATGGTGTGAATAATCCCACCATGGCCAATCTCTAGCTACCCACATAATATTAACAGGCTCTCAGAATTCCTGAAAATGTAGTAATTCACTCTAGAGAGCAAGTACAAGCACACTACTATAAATTAAAGGCAACCTAGGTTGCTCTTATGAAGGATTTATAGATAGGGCATTCAGTATCTACCTTGAGTTCATCAGCATGAACCCCCACCCCCAAAAAGAAACAAAATAAAATTCAGGGAGGATGTTTTCTATTCACAATAAATGGTACAAAATAGTTTATTTTTAACTTTATGTTTGGTGAAGTATCCTTTTTCACCAGCAAAGGATAACTATTTTCATCTTTGCTGCTATGATTTCCCACTAGCTATAGAACACTTCTCTTTCATAATATATAAGTAGAATTTAGAGTCTTTTAAAAGGTCTTTACAAAAAATTTTAAAATAATAAAAGGTCTTTACATTTTGCTTCCTCTTTTTATACCATTGAAGCAAATGTTTTCAAGGAAAGTTTTCTAGTTTGACTTACTTGGGGGCTTTAAGATGAATCAAAATGTGCAAAATTACATAAAACCTAATTTTGTAATCTACTGTATTTGTCATTTAAGTTTTCTGCCTCCATTCTGCCTCAACTCATTTCAGGATTTTGTTTTTAAATCCAAAACAAAAGGTTCTTTTTCCTTGACTCATACAAGTATATCCTATGAATACAGCTTCATTTTCACTCAAGATAAGCTGTGGGGATTTTTTTAGGCAGTATACTCTGATGTGAGATGGAAAAGATGGTTACCCATCAAGGAATGAGTTGATCATTAACTCGTAAAGAATCTGAAAATGTGTATTAGGTGTTTTTAAAAGTAATTTGAGCTGACAAGCTGAAGAAGTTACATGTAACTGCTTATTTATTCAGAAGACTCTAACCTATGAAAGATACCATTTAGTTATTTTTTCATTACATTATATGAAACATTAGAGTTTTATACTGCTTCTCATGTAAATACTTGGTTTTAAACCTCTTCACTTGGCTCTCAGGATGAGATACTGAATTTTAATGTTTGCCAGCTCCTCCACTAAACTTTTCTACTTTCGTTGTCCTAATCTGTTTCCTTTAGCTAAAGGAACTTTTCTCAGTAAACATGCCTACTTTTTTGTTGTTGCTTAAGCCAAATTGGAGTATAGTAGGGAAAAAAGGCAGTCTTACATACAGATTTTCAAACTCTAAAGCAGAGCAGACCTGCCTGATAAACATAATGTGAGTCACAAATAGAAGTCATATTTAAATTTTCTAGTGGCCAATGAAAAAAGTAAATAGAGGTTAAATTAATTTTAGTAATAACTTTAATGCCATAAAGCCAAAATGTTATTTCAACGTGTAGTCAGTATTAAAAAAGAAATACTAAGATTTTTTACATTCTTTTTTTTCATATTGTTTGAAATTCAGTGTGTATTTCACACTTTACAGCACTAATAGCCACATTTCAAGGGCTCAAAAACTAGTGACTACCAGCTACTCTATGGAGTAGCTTTAGTGCTTATATTACAGTGTAAATACATTTATATATTCATAGAAAATGACCTGAATTTCCTAATAAACTTAGGTCAATTAGAGTTTTAGTGTTAGTAGCTGAATGCAAAATACTTTATTCATTGTATATTTTTCTTTTTTTTTTTTTTTAAAGATTTTATTTATTCACGAGAATACACAGAGAGGAGAGAGAGAGGCAGAGACACAGGCAGAGGAAGAAGTAGGCTCCATCCAGGGAGCCTGACGTGATACTAGTGATACTCAATCCCAGCTCTCCAGGATCACGCCCTGGGCCGAAGGCAGGCGCTACACCGCTGAGCCACCCGGGCTGCCCTGTATATTTTTCTTTTGATTTCTGAAAGACTCTTAAGCAAAATGTGTAGAAAAGTGAGGATCCCTACAGATGTAAATGTTACTCCTTTCACTTTTTAAAACACCCAGTTTTTTGTTTTTGTTTTGGGGCTAGGGGCAGAGGGGGAGAGAGAAAATCCCACACAGTGCTCAATCACATGACCCTGAGATTGTGACCTGAGCCAAGACCAAGAGTGGAACACTCAATTGACTGAGCCACTCAGGGGCCCCTTAAACACCCTCTCTTAAACACAGAATATTTTTACACTTACAACATTTATTAAAATCAGAGATAGTTTGGTGGGACAAAATTGGCATTAGAAGCCTTCTTATTATTGTTTCATAAATGCTTCACATCTGATCTTAAAAATCAGTTTTATTTCAAATAAAACAGTGTCTTCACATAGTTACTTAAGTGTAAAGGTGCCTTTCCAATATGAAATTATTAGGTTTGGGCAGCCCCCATGGCGCAGCGGTTTAGCGCCGCCTGCAGCCCAGGGCGTGATCCTGGAGACCCTGGATCGAGTCCCACGTCAGGCTATCTATATGATGCCTGCTTCTCCCTCTGCTTGTGTCTCTGCCTGTCTCTCTGTCTCTATGAATAAATAAAATAAAAATCTTTAAAAAAAAAGAAATTATTAAGTTTAAATCTGTTGCCTTTGTCCCTGTAGAATTGTGTACCATGCTTTTGTAGTCTGAACATATAAACAGCTCATCCACCCTCTCCCTCTTGGGAGCTGTGGTACTTCCCTGATCTTGACCCCATGCTGGCTTCAGACACCCTCTGTCTCAAGGGGAGAGCTACAGTCACCTCGTTTTGTGGGCCACAGACGTTCCTCCTGTCCCATTGGACATCTCAAGTGCCACAATGCAGTCTCCCAGCCCTCTGAAACTGGGTAATAGGTATTGCCATGGTGGCCATGGGAAGACTTCCTTTACCCTTCAAGTATGCCATTCCTGGGCAGTGGGTTGAAAGAGCCTTTTTAACCAACATGTGCCCAGACCAGCACCAGAAAACCTGACTGAACCTGTTTGGGAATAATGGCTGATAAAGTTCAGAGGAGAGCGTCTGGGAATTCACTCACCCGAAGCAGTGCACGCCCTCTCTTATTCTGGGGCTCCTGGAGTCACCTCATTCTGTCCTTTTCTATTACCCGTTGTCATTACACAGCCTTGTCACTGGGTTACAGAGGGAAGTAGAGCCTGTTGCCTCTGCTCTGAGCTCTCCATGGCTAGACAAAGAAGGCTCTTGCTCCTGCCTTCTCACCCAGCTTCACTGACTTGTTTACCTTCCATTATTTCCCAGTGATCTAAACTTCTTTTGATTTAAATCAAACAATTACTAAAACAAATACTACTTTGGACAAGCTGATTAAACTCTATCTTATTAATAGTAATATTATGCAGTGATTGCTAAAGCTCTTCTCTCTTAGAAAACAGCGGCAGATTTTAATCTAGAGCCCATAGGCCTTATTCTCCCCTATGCATGATACTGCAACCTCCTGCCATAACCCATTGATGTGTGATTGTATCTGTGTATAAAAACATCTATACACAGCTTTTTATCTGATCAGTGTCTGTGATCCAGAAAATGCTATGAACCATTGCAATCTTGCCCTACCCCTTGTCCTTCCACTGCAAAATTTTACATTATGAGGAATGCTTGGGTGGTACAGGCAGTTAAGCTTCTGACTCTTCATTTTGGCTTGGGTCATGATGAAATCAAGCCCCATGTTGGGCTCTGCTTGGTGCAGTCTGCTTAGAACTGTCTCTGCCCATCCTCCATATTCACATTTTCTTTCTTTCTTTCTTTCTTTCTTTCTTTCTTTCTTTCTTTCTTCTTTCTTTCTTTCTTTCTTTCTTTCTTTCTTTCTTTCTTTCTCTTTCTCTCTCTCTCTCTCTCTCTAATAAAATAAATCTTTAAAACTTTTTACATACACATATGCACCCCATAGAACCTACACTTGTACAGCTAGTGGTCCAGGCAGGCTCATCTTTCTCTTTATCCTGCCTTGTAAGTATCTAAAGATCCTTTCTTTCACTTAGGCCTTTATTTGACTTTGAATTAGCCACTGGCTGGCCTTATTTGTAATATTTCACCACTATCACAGTAAATCTCAAACCTGTTTGTTTTGTTCTTTGGTTTGTTTGTTAATCTTGAATGACTCTACTTCTTTCTCTTCATTTTCAAAAGACAATCTTTTTTATTTTTTACTTTTTTAAAGAGTTCATTCATTCATTCACAAGGGACAGAGAGAGTCAGAGACACAGAAAGAGGGAGGAGAAGCAGGCTCCATGCAGAGACCCGGATGCAGGACTCGATCCTGGGACTCTAGGATCACGCCCTCAGCCAAAGGCAGACACTCAACCGCTGAGCCACCCAGGTGTCCCTCAAAGGACAATCTTAACATGGACAAAGGACAGTCCTTAACACAAAAAATAAATGCAAGTACTCAGAGGATTAGGGATGTTGTGAAGGGAGGTATGAAATCAATCAAATAATAGGATGTTGCAACTTTACATAATTAGAAGTGATTTTCCCTTTTACACCAGTCTTCTCTCAGCTTCCTGCCTCAACCCCAGTCCCTTTATCTAGAGGCTCTTATTACTGAAAAGTGTGGGTCCCTTTTTGGCTCCCAGAATGAATTATTCCCTTTTGTTGCCATTCCTTTAAGCCATTCACAATGAAAGGTTCAGTTCTTTGGGATAAAACAACTCTGTATTTGATCCACATTCAACCATTCACAGGCTGATCTGGGGCAAAACTAGCCTGTCTGAGCCTTAGTTTGTGTCCTCATTTGAAAATGGGCAAATAAATTGGAGCGCAAGTGTAAAAGCATCACTCATAGTTACTAGAATATAGTCAGTACTCAGTGAATATCCCTTCTCTTGTCTCTCACTGAAGCATCCAGGTTTTAGCTGTTGCAACCTGTACTTTCTCTCTTTTTAATGATATTTCTTTGATTTACTTCATTTCTACTATGTTTGTTTCATACACCATAGAGTGCATTATTAATGATTCATAAATGGTAAGGCAATTATATGACTCTTTAGTCACCCTAAAGGATGAGATAATTAAGTTAAAATAAAGCTATATATAACCTTGTAATACAAGAGTTGCACTTAAATAAATATAAAATGATTTTTCAGGTGCCTGGGTGGCTCAGTTAGTTAAGCGATTGCCTCCAGCTCAGGTCAGGATCCCCAGGTCCTAGGATTGAGTCCCATGTCAGGCTTGCCATTCATCAAGAAGTCTGCTTCTCCCTCTGCCCTCCCCTCCCCCTAACTTGTGCACTCACATGCCATGCTCTCTCACTCTCTTTCTCTCTCACTTTTGTTTTGTCTCTTGCATAAATGAAATCTTTGGAAAAAAATGATTTCTCTAAAAGTTTTCTTAGAAAACTTTAGGTAAATGGCCAAAATCTGACATGTGGATATTGGATAGAAAACCAAATCTCTCTTAAAATTTCTTCAAAATAAATTTATTTGCTCCCTCAACTCTGTTTAGTGAAGATTTCCCTTTCCCATTTCTTAAGCCATGACCCTGTAGTTAATGTAGAACTTTCCTTGCACATAATTCTCCCTGAGTTCCCTGATATTAGAAGGAGGGAAGGGAAGGATGTGCTAATCCTAACTCTTGTCCCTTCCCTGCTGAACTACAATACCTCTCAATTCTGGTATGTGTGAGTAACATACTCTTGAAATTGTGGCCCCTGGATAAAAAAAGAAAAAAGAAGAGAAAACACAAAACTAACTGAACCTCAGAACTTTACAGTATAATCAGAATAACTATAATCAGAAATAACACCAAATAATGTTTGTTAAGGCACTTCATTTTTATATGCTGAAGATTAATTGTTGATAATGTTTTGTAAACAAGAGGGGAAAAATGAGGTTAAAGGATTATCTTTGTCTTAACAAGTGATACAGGTCTTGCAGTACCCTGAGCTTATCCTAGCCACCCCACCCACCTCTCCCACTCTCACTGGTGACTTAAGGAAAGAGATTATAAGATAGGCCTGACATAGTCACATGAGCCCTTAAAAAAGCAGAAAGGTTTCTCCACTGCATATAAGAGGAAGTTAAGAGATTCAAAACAAGAAATATTTGAGGCACTATTGCTGGCTTTCAGATGGAAGGGGTATTTGTCAGGGAATGTGAGTGGTCCCCACCTGACAACTAGCAAGGAACTAAAGTCTCCTAAACACAAAACTTGAGCTTGCAGATCCTGCAGACAGGACTTCTGTCCAGCCAAAACCCTGCAATAGCCAGAGCAGAGAAACTGGTCACACACACAGTGCTGAAACCCTGCCCCATGGGTGCTGTGAGATGGTAAATGGTGATACGTGGAGCTGCTGATACCTTAGTGTTAATTTTTTACACATCAATAGGAAATGCAAGGATTGATCCCTGTTTAAAATGTAAAGGTATGAATTCTTTCTTAAAAGAAATGAACTTCTTAGTGTTGGAATGCCTCATTCAGACAATGTTATGAGAAACAGATATTGACTATCTCTGCCTTGCCAGGACCTGCGCTGGATGCTGCAGATAAGTCACCAAGGTGTGGCCTCTAGTGAGAGAAAATAGATGCACAAATGCTAACAGTACAGTGTGATGAATACTGTCGAGTCCTAGGGGTCAAGTCCTAGAAGCTGTAAGTACAGTGCGGACAGTGACTGAGTGTAACTGAGGGACTTGAAGGAGGCTTCTTAGCACCTAAGGGTGCAAATCCGTATTCCTGCTACTGTATATCAAGAATCCCTTTGAAGAAAATAATTCAAAATTGATGAAAGAGCACAATTCTGGGGTTCTGTACTGACTGAAATGAAGGGAGTCAAGGAGTTTTAAAATGTTTTAGATATCATTTAAAAGGATATGGCATACATTATTTTTGTTTGCTTTTCAAATTTCTCTTGATTTGGTATATTTAGAATACTAGCAAAAAGGAGGGGGAAATGATAGCTTAGTATATCACAAAAACACTCCATATTTATAACCTACAAATGAGTTTCTCTCTGAATTCAAACTAATTGAAATCATACTCTTCACTTTATTAGCCTCAATAGTCTATAATAATCAATAACTATTTCTGCAGTATTCTTTACTATAGGTGGCAGTTCTCAAAGTATAGTCTTTGGGATTTTGGGGTTCCCTGAGATAGTTTGACCCACAAGGTCAAAACTATTCTCATGATGACACTAACACATTATTTGTCTTTTCTACTGTGTTGACATTTGCATTGATGGTACAGAAGCAATGGTGGGTAAAACTAGTATTTGTAATCACTGAATTTTGCACAGTACCCTCCCATGGGAAAAAATAATTCACAATGTCACCTAAGAATATCCTGATGAAGCAGTAAAAATTATTAATTTTATTAAATGTTGGCCCTTAAATGCACACCTGACTAACTATGGTTCTTCCAACTTTGGTATTTGGCAGATATTTTCTTGTAAATGAGCAAAGTTAATCTGTCTTTAGTGAAAACAGTTGACTGTTGCCAGTGATAGAATTTGAGCTTTTGAAATTCAAAAATTAGAATTTTAGAAAGCTTGTATCTGCTACTCTGGGCCAGATAGCTTCCCAAATCGTTAAAGCTTTTCTAATGAGATAAGTGATGTATTAATGAATGTGATTTTTATATTATATAACAAAATATGTCAACTCAGTTAACTAGTATTTTCCAGATAACCAAAATGCATGATGTTACAAAATCATGAACAGTTAAATTGAAAACTCTAGATATATCAGTGGATGTAAGAGTAGGAAAAGTATATTGATATGATTTTTGACTCTACATTGCAACTAGCCTTTAAAAAATATTTTATTTTTTAGTAATCTCTACAATACCCAATGTGGGACTCAAATTTATAACCCCAAGATCAAGAGTCACCTTTCCACCAACTAAGCCAGCCAGGACCCCTAACACTGGAACTAGCCTTTAGTAAATTACCACTTGTTAAGTTTTGGTATAGTATCAAAAAGTTCCACAATAATCTGAAAAGACTACTAATAATCCTCTCCACACACACATCTGTTGAGGTTGAATTTTCTTCATGTACTTCAACCAAAATAACATCAAAATGGAGATCTGAATGCAAAAGCAGATAAGAGAATCCAGTTATCTTCTGTTAAACTAGATGCTAAAAGAGACTTGCAAAAAAAATGTAAAACAATGCCACCTTTATATTTTTGTTTGGAAAATGGTCTTTTTTCATAAGAATGCTTTTTATGTTAACATGCAACATAAGACTGTTGTTTTTAAATGAATTAATACTTTTAAATTCCTCATTTTAATTTCTAATGTGGAATTTATAAATAAACCCACACAAACGAGCTCATTGGGATCCTCAGTGATTTTTAAGAGTGTTAAGCGCTCTGAAAGCAAAAAGTTTGAGAACTACTGCTATAAGAGATTTTTCAAATGAATAAACTAAGATTGTATGGTCTATTAAATTATAATGTAGAGGAGGAAACAAAGCAAACACATAGAAAATCTATGTGTACATGTATGTTATAGCAAAGTCTAAGCCGTCTAAACTCTAAAATTTACTGTGTCTGAGAGATAAGCGATTTGAACTTTTGGGAGCCAGAGTAATTCGCTTATTGGGCCTCTTTTTCCTTTCTTCTTTCCTTTACTCATTCCACAAATATTTATTGAACATATATGCCAGGATCTGATGTTTTATTAGCATTGTTCATTAATCCTTGCCTTAATTCTATGAGATATTATTCCACCCATTTTACATATGAGGAAACTGAGATTCTAAATAAGTGTATTACTTAAGCGTAGCAATTAAGTGGATATGAATGTTTGGGATCAGAACTCTGTGCCTCCACTGCCCATGTACTTGAAAATTAAACTAAATTAGTACTTATCTCTTCCACGTGGAAACCAGAGGATGGCAAGACTGTCCACTTTTGGGTACTTGGGATATGAGCTGTGGACTTGAGAGTCACCACCTTGGGTTCCAGTCCTGTCTCTACTACTTAACATCCTGTGTGACCTTGTACAGATTACTTACCCTCTCTGAAGCTTTTCTTTTTGATAAAACATAAATTATAACAAGTTAGGGTGATTTCAGAATCATGTGGTATAATGTCTGGAAATCACCACTGTAAAGAGAACTGGGAAAACAGTGGGTGCAGACCTGCTGGTCCAAGTCGGCAGTGGTTGCTATCCAAATGCTCGCTGCAGTGGGGCCCATGGCAGGCCACTGTCACCTGGCAGAGCAGTTTGGAATATAGGTGGAGAGAGGAGATGAGGAATGAGCATGTGGAGCAGGAAGAGCAGGGACTTGGGTGTCAAACTAAATGCCAGTACAAGTCCTTTCTCAGCTAATTATTACTTAGCTCTGTGTCCGAAAGAACTCTGCCTTCTCATCTATAAATATAGAGGTGATACTGCCCACGTATGTGGATGAGTGCCAGAGAATATAAAGGCATGGCCATAATGACTAGCACTTACTGGCTGTCTAATCCATATTAATTCCTTTCCCTATGACATATTCCTTCCGCTCATAGGAAAACATTCTGGGTGTCCGATAGAGACCATCCCTTTGCCTCCAGACTTAGGCTCAGAGTGTTTGCAGAGTGTCTGCAAACCTTAGAATTTATCAGTTCCTGCTCAGGAAGTCTTCAGAGCCTAGGCTCTAATTATTATCTTAGAAAACTACATCACAACTAGTCGTGGTCTTAGATTTGAAGGCCACATCCGACTAGAATCAGGTATTTAGCTTTGGTGGATCTTAGAAGATTTCCAGTACAAAATATTACTTTTAAGGTCTAGTTGGTACAAGAATCATTGTATCTTTTCAGAGTAAATTAAATCTCCTCTTTGTGGGAAAGCTTAAGAAGCTCAAATTCTCAGAAGAGGAGGAGAAGACACAATATAAAATTACATGGCTTCTATTTCATGAGTACCAGATTTCCTAAGAGTTTAATAAAAAGTAAAATGGCACCATAAAAAATTGAGGCCAGATGAAATTCTTCATCTCAGTATTGGTGGAGTGTTAATATTCCCTGAATTTGGTTATTACCAGGAGGATTATTGATAAAATGCACAGCCAGTTGAAATGGAACTCAAGGCCTTTATGCACAGCTAGATCCTGCATTGTGGGTTTAGTTGAAATCTCAAGATGTGCAGGGTGGGGACTAGCTACTAGACCAGCAGGTTTCTCCCCCAGTTACTGCACTTACCAGTAGGCCCATGGCCTTAGCTAGGAGGGCACTGAACCATTTTTTAGTCCTTCCCAGAACCACATCCTTGGAGGCTGACAACATTCATGACAGTTTGAGTTACTGCCAGCAGTGAGTGGGTCATTTCTGGGAACATTGCTTTGGGGGTGGCTCTCAGGATCCCTAAGTGGCACCCACTTCGTGTCCACAGGAGGTGTGGGTTTTATTGGCTGTGATACCAAAGAGGTCCTTACCTGCAGGGACCAGCCTGGACGGCAGCCAAGCTAGCTTCCTTGGAATGTTTCCCAGTCCTGGAGAGAAAGCCGCCAGTTGAGTCTTTGCAGCTCTAACCCCTTCTACTGAGGTGCCTCTTTGTCTGATGTGATTCCTGTGCCTGGGACAGAGACCACACAGTCATTTCATCGATGTCACCTAGTGTCAGGCCCAGATGGTAAACTCACTGTCTAAGATGTTATGAACTTGGCTCTTCAGGGAGCCTGCGTGGTATGCTGGTAACAGTTGTGGTCTCCAGAGACAGAGTTTCTGCATTTGAACCTTAGTTTTGCCGCTTACTAGCTTTGTGCCTTTGGAAAAGTTACCTGACTTCTCCATGCCTCAGTTTCCTCATCTGTAAAAGTGTCCTCACCTGCCTCAAAGATACTATAAAATGCTTAGCACACACTAAGCGCTTGGTAAGTGTTAGTTGCTATAATTATTATGGGCTATGTGGGTAGGGTGGCCTGATGATTTTTCAAGCTTGGGAAAAGATTGCAGGCTTCCTACTGAATAGGCATGTGTGGGTGCTGAGTGTAGGTGAGAGGGTCATCTTCTAGAATCTTACCCCTCATATTTTTCTATCCCTTTTTGAGTACCTGCTCTCTCCATCTTTCATACTTTTCCTTTGCTTGCCTGTGTGAGATGAAAGAATATGTACTTGGAGGATCAGGGTCTGTGGCCTGGCTTGGCCACTTATTGCCATGTGAACTTAGATAAGTTTCTGAACCTATCTGAGCAGCAGCAGAGGATTTGGGATGTCTTAAGGCTGCCAGGTATCTCATAGGGGTGGAATAATCATGGGTGCTATTACCCTGGGATAATGAAACAAAGAACACACATTGGGGCTACCTGGTGATTTTCCACTGGAAGCTAAGACTTTACCTATGAATGTACCTGTGTATCAGTGACTGCACCTGTGAATGTTCTTGACTGTATGTATGATTGAAAAAAAGAATCAATATGATTTTCACCTTCCTCTTTCCCTTACAGAGAGATGTGTAGTTGGGAGAAGCACAAGAGTGGGAGTCAAGAGACTTGGGTTCTGTAAGTGAGGTACTAGGTAGACAGTAGTCCGTCAACACAGAGTAGAAGCCAAAAAGATATTTCTCTACTACTTGATTGCACTATACTGAGTGACTCCAGGGATTTCCATTCCCATTTTATTCCCAGTGACCCTATTATCATTGGAGTTGTGTAGTGAGCAGGGTTGTGTTATTAGAAGTGCTGACCATGGTCATGGTTTGATTATTCGTTTCCTGGTGACCTCCATTTCTCAGCTTCCTATCTTAGAAAATTAGAATCTTAAACTAAATGCACTTGTGGTTTCTTACAGCTTTAGTGGAATATGAAGGCATATAATTACATATACACTGTTTCTCCTGTCACCCAGTTCCTTTTTTTTCATAGTACTTGATACCATCTTTTTGTTTGGTTTGGTTTGGTTTTCTGCATATTTATTCTTTGTCTCAAATACTCCCATCCCAAACTCTTACAAAGAAAGCTGCATGCGATTAGGGACCTTGTCTGCTCCGGCCTTCAGTGCTAGAAGAGTGCTTGGCACGTTATTGGTCTTAATAAATATATACATATGCCCTCATGTACAGGTATAATCATGCATTATAATATAACTACATAAATTTACTCATGGTAGACAAATTTGACTAGGTAATCAATTGGTTGTTCCTCCCCTCTCCTACTCTCCACCACAACAAATGCCACACTGTTATTTGGAGATTAAAGGACTAGAATTAAGAATGGTTATATTTTCTGTCTTAAAAATTATACAAAGTAGCATTGCCTGGGTTCTTGCCTTGTGTGTGCATATAGTATCAAAGGACAATAACTCCTGATATCAGAGGAAGCCCACAATTTAGGGCTGAGGTTACTTGACCGTGATGGCGATGTGCGTGTAGCATAGGGTTGGATATTTATATACATAGTGAAGGTGGTCTGCAGGAGGCAAAATAGAAACCTCAGAATTGTGCTCACACACATTATTGAGATTTCATATTGCTTTTATTATTTGGCCACAAAAATGGACATAATCCTTGTTGGCTTTAACACACCTACTAGTACTGCTTTCACTATCCATCTTGCAAAATATAAGACAAGGCCAGAGCTTAAATTAAAATCCTCAGCTTCTTATCTCCTTCCCACAGGAAAGCAAATCTGTGTTGAAAACCGTAAAATTAAGAGGAGAGCAAGGATAGCATAATTTAGCAAAAATTCATGGCACCAGATTCTGAGCTATATGACTGGAGGGATAGGTCAGACATTAAGAAGATGCTGCCTGCTAATGCAGGTTCCTTAAGGTGGTGCTCTGGAAATAAGAAAGGCATGCAAAATATATATATTTCCAGGAGATTTCTGCAATGCTTACTCTTTATAAGCACTCTAAGAAAATACCTTTGTAGATTGCTTGGCAATTATGCTTCTTATGAGACTTTTGAAATGAAACTCAAAGCAGTTTAGAAGAGTTGAAATATATTCATTTTAGCATTTGGGTGTTGAGATTTTTGTTTCCATTTTAAAGAGGGTTTGTAATAATATCCTCCTATTCCTGCACCCCCACACACACACCTCCTCTAGCATTCTAAATTCTTTGTATTTAAGAAGCTCATTCTGTGTATTTGGCAACTGCGTCATTAACACTTGAAAAGCATTGAAACATTTTTTTTAACCTTTTACACATTTATATGCATAGATGTCTGTACTGAGGTATACAGAGAGAAGGTGGGGGGCTTTGATAATGGTACTCTATTTAATAAATGCCCAGGGCTATATGAGCTGTGCAAGTTCTAGCATTAGAGAGGAGCTGATCATTTTATAAAACAGGGAAAATCTAGTATGGAAATTATATCATTGTCTAAAATGGGGTGATTTTTTTTCGCTTTTTTTTAAATAAGTTTTTTTGGGTGGAGGTTGTAATGATAGGTTATAGAGAATTAGTATTACTAGCTATAAAGAGAATTAAGTGTTACTAGGATAATTGTTCCTAATTTTTCTGAGCATTGGAGCAACATATTTTTTATATCTAATTTGTAAGGAAAAAAAAACAAATTTAAATTAGCATGTAAGTCATAGGTGCCATCACCACACACAACACGTGTGTTACAGGGGCCTCAACTACTGAGATATGGACCTACATTTTAAGCAGTTTATACGGTGCAATTGTCAGGTAGCTACTCGGTTTTTTTTTTTAATACAGATATTTACTTCTGGAGAAACAGATTTCACATACATTTTAGTTTATAGCGCATTAAAAATCTCACTAATTCAAACTAATTATGGTGAAGACATGTCTGAACTAGTTAATTACTGAATATTCAAAATTCATTGTATTTTATTCCTCTTAAATTCACAAGTTACTTATTACTGTAGCGTTTGTAAATAGAGATCTTCCTGGGACTGCTGTAATTAGTAGATGAGGTTAAAATCAAATATGTATTTTTCATGTATATAATTGTGTTGAATTTACTTTCTTTTTGAGGCGAGGGAATGTAGAGTTTATAAAAACCAGTCTCCCTAATCAGGTTAAACTGCCTGGGTCTTGCTTGTATTACTTGATTTGTTTAATAAGCACTTTGAGGAGGTAGAGGGGAGAAAAAAAAAAATCATCTTTAACCAAATAAATAGAGTCCAGCTTCCAAATTGATAAATTCCAAAAAATAACCTGAGCCTTTAAAAAATTATTGTTATATAATTTTAGACTTCCAAATTCAATAATAAAATTTGTTTTTAAATTAATATAAGACATATAAAATGTCAAATATAAAGTGTTAGTAATTTAAAGCCATATTTCATGTTATGCAGTTAAACTCAAGGTTAGAAG
This sequence comes from Vulpes vulpes, assembly GCF_048418805.1. Classification (NCBI taxonomy): domain Eukaryota; kingdom Metazoa; phylum Chordata; class Mammalia; order Carnivora; family Canidae; genus Vulpes; species Vulpes vulpes. The sequence continues at coordinate 37,059,552 of NC_132783.1, forward strand.
TTCCCTTTTATCAGTTAAGACTTCTGAAAACTAGAGAACCTAAAGATGAACTGAGTAGTGCTAAAGCATAACAGATGGTCATGTTTGATTGACAAAGCTATAAGACATGAAAAATAGTGCTGTAACATGGTTTTAAAGATGTACAATTATAGAATTACAAATTCTATAAACTAAGCAAATTTTTATTTATTGGGTTGTTTAAAAAGTTGACCTTCAGATTGGTAATATTTATTTATTCACTTGTTCATTGAGCAGTTCAGTGCTTTTTTATTGCCAGAGATATGTAATGAATAAAAAGAGCTTATAAAACATTTGTAACTTTTGCTCCAGTAGCTACTGGTTGAATTGAACCTGAGGAGATAATCTTCAAAAGGAAGTATAAATATATACATACAGAAATTCATGTCATATGAAATAATAGTAATCAACCTAAATCTCCAAAAGGTGCTGATTAAATAACTGATAGTCTCTTGATGGGATATTCATATACTTGAATAGTATTTAACATGGAAAAATTCTGAAGATGTAATGAGTACAGCAGATGAGTTGAGTTATCCAGGTCTAGAGATGTTTCTTGGGTTATGCTGATGCCCAGTTACTGCTGTTATGTGACTTTTTCTTTGGAGAGGAGACAGGAGCTGGGTATTCCTATTAACCATTGATCTTGTGGTTACTTTGCAGTCAAATAAGGTGCCGGTGGTGCAGCCATCACATGCAGTCCATCCTCTCACCCCCCTCATCACGTACAGCGACGAGCACTTTTCTCCAGGATCACACCCTTCACACCTCCCATCAGATGTCAACTCCAAACAAGGTGAGAGCCCCTGCCTTCCCAGGCCTTTCTTGATAAGTAAGGAGCAATATCTTATCAGTCTGATGCCTTTACAAGTGTCTTTGCTAAATGTCACTTTGTGGATCAAAATGTATTTGTAGGAGAGAAGAATAATTTACTTGATAGCAGTTTTTTTGTAAACCCACAAGAATTTGCTGTTGCTTCTCTTGTTTTTCAGGATTAAAAAAAGAAAAAGAAAAACAAAGGGTTATTTTCAAAATGACCGCTTTGAAAATCTAGGATTCACAGTATAAACCAGTATGTTGTATTAAATATACTAAAAATTCAGTCCTCAGTGCCTCCTACAGTATTCATTTATTGCATGTACTAAGTGTTGATGGTAGTGCTAGAAAAATGTTAGAAAAAGGACAAAAGATAACATCAAATGTTATCTTTTTAAATCTTTTGTGATTTCATTTCAGTCCTTAACATTTTATCCTCTTTTTGTTATTTACCAGCAGCAACCTAGATATAATAATAAAGTACAAAACGTCTCTGCTTAAAGTAACATGAATCTTATTTTAATTCTCTGCATTATTGCCCAGTTCTGATTCTTTTTCATTTACAGAAGAACACATAGCATATGTCTGAAAAATCAGAATGCCCAGTTTCTCTAGCCTAATGGATGTGGGTGTGGGTGTGGGTTGGTTGTAGGACTTAAAGCTGAGGTTCTACAAGCTTTCTGGTCCATTCTGCTTAGAGCACACTTGTTCACAGGGTGGCCTTTCCTCTTTCAATGCCCATGCACACTTGGACCTTAACAGGATCTTTAGAAGTTCAAAATAACAGAAACTACAGAACTGTGTGAAAGCAGGGAATGTAAAGGTGTATAAAATCTGCCATCACCAGCATTTTACTCTTTTGACCAGCTGTATCCTTCACCTATAATGAACAGCAGAATTTAGCAAAGGAGTGGAGTTCAGAGGCTGGTGTTTTTTCCACTACTATGAACTCATGTAGGTTGAATCTGTAATGCTTTCATTTCCATCCATTGTTAAAACAACTTATTTGAGTACTTAGTCACTGTTGGACTTTGGCTTGAGTGGAGCTATATACCTTTACTTAGGGAAGGTGAGAATCCCCTATACAGATGTATCCAGATTTTCCTCTATTGTATTCCTCATTTCCAGTTTTTCCTCTACTTCCCTTTTGTTGAGGACCTCCAAAGAATAAGAAACATTCAAGACATATGTCAGAAGACAATGGTGAGAAAGGGAACTAAGAGAAGGTATTTTAGAAGAAGGTGGAGTCTAAGAGGGAAAATCAAAAGAGTGTGACCTTGGTCTTAGTGACTTCAAGTGCCTTATAGATAGATACCTGGAAGGAGAGAAGGGGTAGGTAACTTATGGGTCACTGTCCCAGAGCAGTGTCTGAACTAGAGATACATATCTGGGAACCATAAAGCTATAGATGACAGTTAAAGATAGATATAAAAGCTTCAAACAAGCTATTAGCAAAAAGAATTGAAGAGTGTTTTTTACTTGTTTTTAAACTATTTAATAATTACATAGTGTGTACTCTGTTCTAGATCCTATTCTAAACACTTTGAAACAAACTTATTTTAAAAAATAACACAGGATGTTTCCTTTTTTTTTTCTTTTAAGATTTTATTTATTTACTCATGAGACCGAGAGAGAGAGGGAGAGAGAGGCAGAGGGAGAAGGCTCCATTTAGGGAGCCCAACATGGGACTTGATCCCGGGTCTTCAGGATCAGGCCCTGGGCTGCAGGTGGTACTAAACCACTGAGCCACCGGGCTGCCCAACAGGATGTTTCAGTAGTTTTTTCTTTCAAGAACTCTGGGATGGTTCTTTTTTAAAAAGACAAGTTTTTGACGAGCTACCAATTACATTTATATTTTTTCTCTCTTTTTTTTAAGATTTATTTATTTATTTATTTATTTATTTATTTATTTATTTATGATAGACATAGAGAGAGAGAGGCAGAGACACAGGAGGAGGGAGAAGCAGGCTCCTTGCCGGGACCCCGACGTGAGACTCGATCCTGGGACTCCAGGATCGCGCCCTGGGCCAAAGGCAGGCGCTAAACCACTGAGTCACCCAGGGATCCCCTATATTTTCTCTTTTGTTTCCATCTCTTCTGCTGCCCCACCTTGTTTTGTCTTACTAATTGTAGTTTATATCATTGCTTCTCAAAAAAAAAATTTTTTTTTAACAAACCCTCTAGAACTAGAGAAAGAACAAGACGGTATGATCAGAAAACTGCATTTTCTTTGAAGTCCTTATTTTGGCCTAAAAATTTGTGTGATTTCTGCATTCTACTCCATACACTGTTTGTTTTAATATAAAGTCCTATTCTTTTTTTATTTTTATTTATTTATGATAGTCACACAGAGAGAGAGAGAGAGAGAGAGAGGGGCAGAGACACAGGCAGAGGGAGAAGCAGGCTCCATGCGCCAGGAGCCTGACGTGGGATTCGATCCCGGGTCTCCAGGATCGCGCCCTGGGCCAAAGGCAGGCGCCAAACCGCTACGCCACCCAGGGATATAAAGTCCTATTCTTTTTTTTTTTTTTTTTTAAAGTCCTATTCTTAATTACTTTTTTGTAAACAAAGACTTTCCATACCTTGTCACCATTTATCTCTGGAGATACATAAACTTTGGTTTGAGAGAAACTAATATACATGATTTGGGGTTTATATGATTCCATTAGTCATATTAATCACCAAAAAATAAGTAAAAAGCTGACCAAGTTTCTTGCTTTTATCTCTTTTTCTCATACTGCCAGCCTGTTTAGTTATATCATGTAGCTAAACTAGTTAGAACGTGGTGGTACTGAGGCCAGAGTTACTAATTTCAAAGTTCCTAGGAGGCTGGTTAGTTTTATTTAAAAAGAAAAAAAAAAGTGTCATGTCCACACTCTAACCATACATAGAACTAAACAATCAATATAAACCATTTGTCAGCAAAACTCATCCTTTTTTGTAGGAAAATAACTAGGTTAACTTCAGAGTAAGCATTTTTCATTTTTACCTTTCTGTCATTATGTTGGTGTGAGGAATGTGTGCAGGTGTAGGAAAGGGAAATGAAGCTAATACCAGTCATTTTCTTCTCATTATGTCTGCTAAAAATGTTAAAAAGAAAAAGCTTTTAGGAAATATTACGTTTATATATGTATCTGTTTATGTCTTTGTATTACCCATTGTATCCTTGTAAATAACCACAAATACTCACATAGATAGCACTTTTCTGTAGTACATGTATTCATGTATTCCTCACAACAACCCCTACTCCATTTTTGTACTGATTTTAAAGAACTATGGGGCACCTGGGTGGCTCAGCGATTAAGCATCTGCCTTCCGCTCAGGGCATGATCCTGGGGTCCTGGATTGAGTCCCACATCAGACTCCCTGCGTGGAGCCTGCTTCTCCCTCTGCCTGGGTCTCTGCCACTTTAGATTTTAAATAAAATCTAAAAAAAAAAAAAAAAGAACAGTAATAATTACATAGCTTTCTCAGAGATATATAGCTTGTGCAAGTGGCAGAATTGATAGATCCATATAAATCTGACTCCAGAATCATTTCATCCATAATTATTATCAAGCTTACTTATAAAAGCTTAAGAATTGTTAAGGCTATGCTGTGTCTAGCCTCTAGTACATAGTGAGTATTCAGTGAATACTCGTTATATGAATGATGTGAAACATGTCTCCAGGAGCATAGCAGTTGGTGGAGGCATACACTTCTAGGATCTTAACATAACAATAGGCTATGTAGAAAACACAGATCCATTTTCTACTCATGTAATGACATAAGCCACATCATGTACTTGTAAGACATGCAAGATTGTTGGTAATATTGACCCAGAATGAAGAATGGGTCTGCTTAAACACTTTTAATTCACTTGTTCATTTGTCCAGTCATTCAAAAGTATTTATCGAGAACCTTCTCTGGAGACAACCAGAGTTTGATACCTAGATTGGTAAAACATAGTCTCTTTTTTTCCAAGTGGTGTATGGCCTCATGCAGGATATCATTTGCACAAACTAACTATAAAATAAAATGAAGAACATCTTAAGTGCCACATTAAAAGTACAAATTAAAACTTAGTAGATTCAAAAAATAAATAAAACTTAGTAGATTCAAACAAGAAAGAAGGATTTCTCTGAGCTACAAACATTAGAGGGGCATATTTGAAATGTGAGTAGAAATGTATTTAATAGAAACCATCAAACTAAATACCCAGCATATGAACTAGCATGTAGCAGGTGCTAAATAAATGGTAGTTTCCTCCTTTCTCCTTTGAGCAGTAAAACCAAATCAAATTAGTTTGTATTGTGTTCAGTTGCATTGCTCCTGCTCCTGCTCCTACACAGAATCACTGCTGTGGGATTCTAGGCTTACTTGGAACATGGACAAGAGTGGAGAGCAAGATTCTAGCCTCGTTTGCATACATATGTGATTGCAAGCAGGTTACCTGTCTGTGTCCCAGTGATAAAAGCCCAGGAAAATACGTATTTTGTGTATACCCAACCAGGATGCCTGAGCAGTCATTCCACACCTTGGTTTCCCTTTTGTAAAATAAAGGGATTAAAGTAGACAATTCTGTTGGTCTATGACCTGTAGTCGTGATTTTTCAAGCTCACATTTCCGCGAAGTTTCCAAAGCTCTTCTGAGTTAGTTTGGTTTTTCTTTTTAAACTGAACAGTCGCCCTGCTTACCCTGAGGTTTGGGAAGGTTTCTGAATTTAAAAGGTAGGAGGGCAGCAAGTTGGAGAAACTCCCCAGTCATTCTGATAGGTCAAGAATCATCACCGTAGGCTCTCTTAGATTTACTCCTCCTACCCAAACCTCCCCAGACCCAAGAAAAAAATCCCGAATATGAAATTTGGGATCCACTGTGAACCCAAAAGTAGTGGTATTTCTAGCCAAAAAGGCAAGGGGGTGGGAATTTGACAGAATCTTTTAAAAACAGCAAAATGTGAGATAATCTCATGTAAGCTCTCTGTTGAGGGATTAAAAACCTTCCTCCTACCTGTTTCTTATAAGAGTTGAGTAATAGTTTGTCCTAACCTCAGAGTCAAATTAACGCCAACTTTGAAGGCAACACATCTTAAGTCATTCCCATAGGTTCAAGACCTTAAATATAAGGCCCAAAATGAAACTCATTTTTAAACAGTAAAAAAGCAAAATAACTAAAAAGCATCTTTCATATGTTCACCTAAGTCCACATACTGGTCATTTCTGGGTGTTGAATCTGGAAAGGCCAGGTTAGCTATATAAAGAAAGTTTTATGGTTTGTTTGTTTTTTTCTAATCAGAATCACTTTCACCCAAATACACTGAATCTATGTTTTTATATTTTGCATTTTTATGCATGTGCCCCTTCTTTTCTGTACCCAAGGTAGAATATAAACAAAGAGATGCCATGTGGGACTAGGATTAGGTATAATCTTTAGGTGGTTTTTACAGTTATAGGGCAGTGTACCCCAGGGAGTGTGAGCTCAAGAAACAATTTGGTGGCATTTTCATTTTCTGTGGAATACAACTAATCCAGGACAGCTTGACCTTGGAGCCCAGAGGACTCAACTTGATGAAGAGCTTAGTTGGAGCTAAAGTGGCAGAGACCAAAATGAATCATATCAAGTGTGACCATTATGGGGCTGAAGATGATTCCTAATTAATCTTTGATCCTCGGAGGTATCACATTTCCCAAATCTATGTGTCCATAAGGGAGCCAATGAAAATATGAAAGTGGCAATTTACCTAATCTTTGAGCACCATGGCCATCTACTTATGAAGGCTGTTATTTTTCCATTCTACACAAAAACAATTGTCTACCATTTTCTTAACCAAAATGAAATAATGAGGGCAAACTACATAATTTAAAAATCTTACTATGGTCACTGTTTTACTAGCAGTGTATTTACTCTTTTAAGAGTTTCTCAAGATGTCCTATCTTAAGACTTGTTTTCTCAGATTTTGAAATCTTGAGAAAAGCTAACAAACTGACTTCAGTTAAATACATCCAGTAAACATTGTTTCATGCTAGACCTTAAGTATTAATGGCTTTTATTTTATTCTTATAGCCAGATGTCCCGTGAATCTGAAAACTCTACTTTTCCATTGTTCTTTTGAACAGGCATGTCTAGACATCCTCCAGCTCCTGAGATCCCTACCTTTTATCCCCTGTCTCCAGGTGGTGTTGGACAGATTACCCCACCTCTTGGCTGGTAAGATCCTTCCTATAACCTTCAATCAGACATTTGAGCATATGTTCTTCTTTCCATTCATGGAAGTTAGCTTTATGAATGATAACACTTGTGGAGTTGAAAAAATTTTCACATCAACAAGCAAGGTGCTAACTTTATTTCATTTCAATTTGAAAGCTTAAAAAATATACAGACTTTGAAATGGATTGAATCCTTTTGCTAATATGTGTAGAAAATGACTGTGTAGCATTTGCTTTGAAGCTTATAGTTTTATGGGTTCAATTTGTGGCTTTGGGCATTTGCTATGCCTATACAAAGTGTTCAGTGTGGTTCTTCTTGTCTAGTTTTTTATGAGCAACTTATTTTTGAAACAAACTTAGACATATTGAATATTAGTCTTTGTTTATAAAATAGGCAAATGAAGGAAATGGCAAATAGAAATTCAAGATTAACAAAAGCATCTTTTGAATGTTAATAAAGTAAGCACCAGTTTGAGTTCAGACAGGTGAAAAACTGATGTTTGGGCTTCCTTTTTTCAGAATCCAAACACTCTCTATTTTATTTATTTCTAAAAAAATTCTTACTGCTATTTTCAAAATTTTTTAAATTATGAAAGGAAAGGAAAAGAAATAATATTTTTGGAAGAAAGACTTTTACATAGTGTAGCCTATTTTTATCATCTTATTGTTAACACACAGCTTACCCCCATTGCACTCCCATTCCTTTTCCACTCCTCCCCTCCCCCACTGCTCACTCCATGGAAACACTGCTTCAACTTTAGTAGATGAACCCTCTCCTTTCTTTATCTGGCCCTCTATCCCCAAAACCCCCTATCACTGCCCCAGTCTCCCTACTTTGACATCCTTACCTTATCTCCTCTTCGGCAAGAAGGGGTCATCCTGTCTTGGAAATTCCAGCTGTCTCTCTCTCTCCCTCTCCTCTCTTTAGCACTAAATCTCCCAGTCAACTGTTTAATTGATTATGCATACACTTTCAAACCTACATCAATTATTCTGTCTGAACTTACTACTTAGGGGCAATAATCCTGTGCTGAGTGGCAGCTGGAAATAAAGATTGTATAAATGAGAAATGTGAGATGTGGGAAAAACAGAGAGAGATGGAATTCTCAGAGTAGAGAGGGAATAAGTCCAATAGATTTATCTCTTATTTCTTGACTGTAGCATAGATATATGAAGGGGTGGGGAGTACAATGTTTTTAAAATATTTGTTCATTTTTTATAGAAATTTTATTCCCCTCTTTCTTTTCTCCCCTGAAGTTTTCAAAGATTCTGAGAGGAGTATTTCACCATTCTCCTAGTTCTGTTACATTCACTAAACGTGTGTTATATGCCTATTTTGTTCATTTGAGCATTAGTGGGGTTGGGAGAAAGGAATGGGTAAAAGGTAATTCATGGACTGGTTTGCTTTTCAGGCTGAAGGTGGGAGGTTTTCTTCAAGGTAAATGATGCTTTGATTGGGTGGAGGGTAAGAAGGGAAGCAGTTGATTAACTGAAGAAATGCTGTGGTCTGTAATTACCCCCCACGCAGTTCTTTTTGGATACCTCCCTCTTCTCTGAGCCTCATCAAACTCTTATTGCTGGTTGGTAACTCGTGTTTTTTCATTGATGGGTTCCTTTCTTCTGTGACCTCAGGCAAGGTCAGCCTGTATATCCCATCACGGGAGGATTCAGGCAACCCTATCCATCCTCACTGTCAGTCGACACTTCCATGTCCAGGTAGGTAGAGGTGGAAACCGGGCACCCCAGGACAAGTTGCTCTTCTTGCGCTTGCATTTTGTGCGCCTCTGCTTGCCTCTTGGTTGGCTAAGGAGGGTGCATAACTCAGCCATGCGTCTGTCTGTGCAGTGTGCCTGGCTCCCACACTAGGTGTCCTAGAGATTCCTGGGTAGGAGCCAAACGCTGCACCCCACCAGCACCAGCCACACCCCTCAGGTAGACTCAGGCAACACCCCGGAAATTGTGCATCCAAAAGAATTCACTGCCACCTGACTGCGGGATGTGAAATGCCCCGAATACAGACATTTCTAAGAAGAGTTTGTTTGAGTCAAAATATGCTGGGAGTGGGTTAAGGGGGCGGATAAAGACTGGTTTGGTCTGAGTTTTCTAATTTGCTTTCTTTGAGGAAAGTTGTATCAGTTTAATGTGACAGTGTTTGAAAATGCCCAGAGAGTCAAGAGCCTTCCTGAATCAAGGCTGTCAGAAGAGAAAGGATGGTGCTTATTGGCTGCAGGCCATGCGGGGTGTGTGTCCTAGTGTGTGAATCAGGCCCTGTGTGGACATGTTCTAGTTCAAGCGAAGCTCTGTGAGACCTGCCATGCCACACTGCTCTGTGTAATGCTTTTGCTTCTGGAAAGGATGGCGTCTGTGCCCTGTGCTTGATGTACACACACATTTGTTGTGCATCATCTGTGTGTTCAATGTGGCTTATTTGAGGGAACTAGCATCATTGTGCTGGAAGTCAAACTGTGGGGCTAGTAACTGGTTGTGAATCTTCACTTTTTTATTATGTAGGTATGAAATCCGCAGTTTCTGTGGTGAATTTCAGCTTTTTACAAAACCTTTATTTGCTCACCAAATTGTAAATCTAGCTGGTTGGGAGGGAATGAAATTAATATCCTTCCCCCAAAATATATTTTTACATCTTGTAACATTGTAAGAACTGTCTGGTGACAGGATGTTCTCCCATGCAAGTAACCAGCATCATGTATCTTTGCAAACAGTATATGCAACAGAGCATTATCATTTACTCAAATATTTATATTTTTCCCATGCCTCTTTAATTTCTAAAAATTTGTTTCTAATCCAGGCAGAATTCCTTCTTTCCTTCCCAGATGAAGAAATTCATTGTGCTGGCTGTGATAAAAGACCTGAGAATATTATTCTGGCTAAATGTTAACTTTCAAACAGTTTGAAAAGCAGGGCACCTGGTTGGCCCGGTCAGTAGAGCACGTACCTCGGGATCTCCGGGTCATGAAATCAAGCCCCTCATTGGGTGTGGAGCCTACTTAAAAATAAATAATCAAACAATACTGTTTGAAAACCAAAATTTTCTAAAGCATATTCGAATGTATCCAAAGCATTTATTGAAAGTTATTTTTCTTACATGGCAGTAGCCCTCCTTTGTGTTGTATGGTGGTGGATACTTGAGATTTTTTTTATGGTCTACCAAGTGTACTCAGGAGAAAAGCCTTTAGGATGTGTAGTTTTTTTACCTGGAGCAGAACTATATCCTTCCCTTAATTTTATTACCAGTTTTCCATAAGACTAGGCCTTTCGAATAGTACTTTCTTTCTGTGTAGATTATTTTAGATGATGCTGGTGGCAGCTTTATTAAATTGGGGACTAAAAACAAACTGCTGTCCCTTATTTTCTCAGTTGTTTTCTCCATATATCAATAAAGAAGCCAACAAGTATGAGAAGACTTAATGTGACAGGATGCTTAAGGATGTAGGCAGAATATTTTAATGTGACGTCTTTAGCTTTCATTTAAAAATCATTTAAAAAGCCAAATCCTAATAAAATGTTATACTTCCAGCAATTTCACTTACTGAAGTGTTTCTTTGAAAACTGCTTTGCAAGAAATTTCTTAATCCGATGACCTATAGCCGTCCTAGGAAAAATGTCTATTAGTTTGAAAATAAATTCTGTTCTACAAGGAATAAATATAAATATTTCCGCTTGAATACAGAGAGAAATTAATTATTGGCCCACTCAAATTTATAGTTAATACTCTAGTGTATAAAGATGTGTTTTCATTCTCAGCCAATAGCAAGTTAGTGGATTATTTCAGAATTCTTCCTCTTTTTGCTACAACAGCCACTAGTACATGTTTTCTTTTCTTTCCTTCTTTCAGGTTTTCCCATCATATGATTCCTGGTCCTCCTGGTCCCCATACAACTGGCATCCCTCATCCAGCTATTGTAACGCCTCAGGTCAAACAGGAGCATCCCCACACTGACAGTGATCTAATGCACGTGTGAGTACACCTCTGGTTTCACCTGTGAATGCCTTAAGATACTGAGGATTTAAACACAATTTCTTCTTGCTACTGTTGAGCATTTTCTCCCTCTCTTTTATTATGAAAATCAGTGTGACTCTGCCTTGAAAGTTCTGCCCCTGAGGACTTTAAACAGCTCGATTCTCACTGCACTGATTTTAAGATTGGAAAGGAGCATAGACCTCAAAAGATCAAGGGAACATCACCAAACCACCAAAATGGAGTTAATCTTCAGTGTGGGCATTGAATAATCTTAAGCAATTTACTACCAGGTTTTAATTGGTTCTGATTGTTGAATGCATGCATTCTGTGCTTCTGAATGTACCTGAGAGAAGTACCTGAGAGAAGTAGACAGGAGGGCTGCATGCATTTCCTTCCTGACATACACTTAACCCTGCTGCAGGCTTCAGAAGCACAGAATTCAAAGGAAAGGGGCAAACCAAGCCCAGGAGGCCAGGGTTGTCTCAGGTTGTGAGAACAGGACTAACTTCCCTGAATTCCTTAATCTAGGGTCTGTAGACTTGGACAGGAGGATGGGGTGGCTGGGTGCATATGATAGTGCATAAAACGCCTGCAAGGGCAGGCAAAGCCAACACGCATTGGTTTAGGGGAGAGAGTCTGGAGTTTCATTAGTTTCTCAAAGGGGCCCTACACCCAAAAAGTTAAGAACCTCAGTTCTGGAAGAGGAATAACCACCATACATACTATGTGTTCAGCCTTTCCTGAGGTAACCAAGAAGCTCAGTCAGCCTCAGGGCCCATTTTGTGTCAAACACTTCTATGGCTAAAGGTAAACTTTCTCAAACCAAAGGATCCTTACTCCCAATGAGCTGTTCTTCTAATGTGATTCTGCTCTGGGTGCTTGTCGAGCTTCTAGAGTGTTGTCCTCGGCTTGAGTTTGACTGGTGACATGAATAGATGCTCTGCTTCTCTCCTCCCATGTCCTCCTTCCCCTATCCTTCCCTCCCCCTCCCCCAACACCATCCCAACCACCTTTTAGGAAGCCTCAGCATGAACAGAGAAAGGAACAGGAGCCAAAAAGACCTCACATTAAGAAGCCTCTGAATGCTTTTATGTTATACATGAAAGAAATGAGAGCGAATGTCGTAGCTGAGTGTACCCTAAAAGAAAGTGCAGCTATCAACCAGATTCTAGGCAGAAGGGTAAGTAGTGGGGTATGTAAATGTTCATGGTAACCTTGGAACGGTTTCGTTAAAGGTGGTTATGGAATGTGGCTGTATAATCACCAGCCACTTTGGGAAGTAACAGAAAGATAGGATAAAAATATTTAGGAGGATTAAATGATAGAATGCATTGTAAACAACTTAGATTGTACCTAGCACACAGAAAACCTCCTATATATAAATGTTAACTGTTTTCCCTGTTAGCATTTATTGGGTGTCTTTTATGTGCCACGTACTCGTAGGCATTAGATAGTAATTGCTGAATAAAATAGATAGGTCCTTGTCTTTGTGGAACTTGACATTTTGTGATAGGATGCAAACACTAGACAGGTAATGATCCAATATATAATTAAAATGATGATAAATACTGTGAATGTAAAGAGTAAGATTCTATAAGAAAGAATAACCGGGAGCTCGGGAAGGTCCCAGAAGAAAAAAAAACAAAACAAAAACAGTATTTAAGCTGAGACCTGAATGAGTAGAAATTAACCACATGGTCAGTGGAGAGAGGTAGACCCTCCCCAATGGAGTGACGTGTGTGCACTCATGACTGAAGCAAGAAAGCGCTTAGCCCACCAAGGGAACTATAGAAAGGCTTTGCAGTACCAGCCATGCTTCTGGAAGAACCCCGGCAAACACAGGTGGCCACTCCTTCCAAGATAGAAGATCTGTTCTACTCAGAAACTGGAAGAATTTATATGGGCTGGAGAAGCCTTTATTCTAGAAAAATTGTTCTCTGGGTCTTTTTTTTTTAATTTTTTTAAATTTTTATTTATTTATGATAGTCACACAGAGAGAGAGAGAGAGAGGCAGAGACACAGGCAGAGGGAGAAGCAGGCTCCATGCACGAGGAGCCTGATGTGGGATTCGATCCCAGGTCTCCAGGATCGTGCCCTGGGCCAAAGGCAGGCGCCAAACCGCTGCACCACCCAGGGATCCCTGTTCTCTGGGTCTTAAAATATGTGCATGGTGTCTGCATTGCCTCTTTTCTTTTCACTCCTTCTTTTACTCACTCCACGATGCTCTTCTGATCACCTACTGTATACCAGGCATGAGGCTACAACTAGGGCAGATGCTATAAGATTTCTTTATCCAGCCACCAGCCCAAAGGCTAGTCTTTCCAGGTGCTTTTTATAAGGATTGAAATGGTCTTAAAACATTAGGTATATGAAGAATGGTGAGAAAGATTGGAGTTTTTCTAATACTACATTATAATTTTAGAAATGTTTCATTTTAATTTGTTGATGCTCTTCATGTATGTGATAGTTACTTAAATTATGACCCTATGTATTTGTTTTTGCAACCTCAAGAAATTCATGATTCGTAAATGAACATTTAGACAAGGAAGGTCTAGCAGCTTTTGTAAAACTTAAATGATCGTGTTTTAGCTATTGTGGGTAATTTTTACCATGTTTGATACAAGCCTAATAAACTTCAACATACATAATAGAAGACATGCAGGAGATTTCCAAGCCATGTGAACAGATGGAGAGAAGTAAGCTTTCTTGCATTATCGATTCCTATTGGAGAGAATAAAAATGTGATTTCCAATCCGCAGGACACCAGGGTTTCAGGGGTAGGATTTGGTAGCAGATTATAGCTCTCTTGGTGCCCCGTGTATAATACCCTCCCTCCCTGTGGATTCTTAAACACTTAATAACAATAATTACAATGATTTCCCAAGGCAGAACATAGCAGATAAATGATTCCCATCATCTTTGAGGAACTTTGCCTTAAAAGCTTAAAGGCTGATGACCATTCCCCCTGACCCTTTAAAAGAAGAAACCAGAGGGAAAGAAGGGTTGATGTTCTTTTCCAGTTTATATAGAACTCTTGACTCTTTTCCTTTTTTGAGTTAAAAGTCCCCTGGCTCTGCAGTGGTAATTATTTTTCTGCTCAAGAGAGTAAGTTAGGATATGATACGGAGGTATGCTTCCTATTTTTAATGCACATTTCCAACAATTGCTACTTTCTCAGCTTCCTTAACGATCCCCAGATCAGAGCATGTGTCCTAAAGGATGGTTCTCATTTGGGGTCTCTCTCTGTCTTTGATTTGGACACCTGTTTCTATTTATAGGTCTCTGAGATCTTTGATTAAGATCAGATTTTCTCTCCTTTCATAACTTCCCTCTGGCAGAGTAGTCCTTGCTAGTTCTTTAAAGTTCTTGCTTTTAAAATCATGAAGTTTTATACTGGAATAATTAGAATTCTTAAAAGTAGACCTTAAATCCACCCTGGAACATTTTATCTTTTTTATTTTATTCATCTATACTGTATCTCTAAAAAGAAATATTCAGTCATATGAATTAATAGCACAAATCTTACTTTAAAAGAAGGCTTTTCAGACCTTCCAGGCTGTTAAAGGAGGTCCCATTTATTGCAAATTTGTCAGAATTTTTAATATGTTTTCCAACAACTTTGGAAATGTTGACAATGAAATCTGATTTTTTTCAAAAAAAATTAACTCAGTTTTTCAGTAAACAAGAGATACAAAAGTGTTTTTTTTAGCCCATTGTGTTTCAGAAATTCCTATTAAAATAGGCCATCTTTCTAGTTTGTACTGGACTGTTGTCATTTACAAGGCTTTAATACCATTGTTCTATCTACTGTTTTACTCTAGTAAAAGATCTTTTTGTGGATAGATTTTGTGCATTAGAAATACTTGGGAACTAAAAGCGATTGAGACTTCAAGTCAATACTTTGTGGCCTGCTTTTTCTCTCCTTGCATTTTGCTCAGTTAACTGGGATCATTTTGTCAACCTAAATGCTCTGTTTTAACTGGTTGTTTGGGTAAAATACCCAACCCCCCATACATATTTTGAGAGAAGTTTTATAAAATTTAATCCAGGTTTTCTCAGCAAGTTATAAAGCTGCCATAAACTACATAAAATTATGCCAATATATTTCATTAGTCAAATGAATAAACAAATTTACAAAAGTTGTAATTTTACTTTTTTTCCTTTTTGTCTCCCAGTTTGTTCCTTTTTGGTAACATTTTACCTCTTGCCAATCACATTTAACACCAGAACTGTGTAAATATTAATTATCAGTGTTTTCTTAAAAAAAAAAAAAAAAAACACCAACCCTGTCCCCCCACCCCCCAGAAAACCCCAAACAAATAATCAAGGCCGATCTTCTCCACTGTGTCCAGTTTGTTTTCCACCCTGTGTAGGTCTCTGGTACTGGGTCATTGTTCCAGATTTAGGAAGGCCAGTGGTCGGCAGAAGCCTGGTTTAAACTCACACTACTGTCCCAGACCTGCCTCCTTCTTAAGATTATTTTCACTAACTGTGTTTACTTTGCTGGTGTATAAAGAACTGTGTCTCAGGTAACTTTTTTCAGGTTTCTTTTTTCCCCTGTCTGTTCTCCAGTGTCCATTCCCCTCACGTCCCCATCATTTCTTAAAAGAAAGGCTCATTTCCTGATTTGCCCTCAGGTTCATACCCAAGTCCTGCTGTGTCACGCTTCTTAACTACTCGATGCTCTGTTCTTCTAAAGCAATCAAAAAATAAGCCGTCTGCGCTATCCAACATAGAGGCCCAGGCATCTCAGGGGCTTTTGGAGGAACTGAATCCGATGCCCTGCTCTGGGGCACCTCCTGCGCTGGATGCTGGAGAGGGAGGGTGGGGAGTGCCAGAAGGTGCTTTAGTGTTCTTCTTGAGATCGTCCCAGGTCTTTTAACAAACAGGAGCAAGCAGGTGTTTGTTTTCCTTGAGGAAAGCTGCCTAGCCATACCTCAGGAGCCTCCTCCGGGAGAACTTTTTCTCTCTCATGGCCTCTCTTCCTCACTCCTCCGTCTTTTCCCCAGTTCAGCCACATCTTTCTTTTCTTTTCCTTATTTTTTAAAACTGGACAGGGAAATTAAATTCAGGGCAGACCAGCCATGAATGAGAGAGAATCTCCTAGCACTTTAGAGCTGGGGCCAGCAGGAGTAGACAGGTGGGAGCTGACCCAGAGCGTGGGTACGTGTGGTGTGGGTCAGACCTGCCCCTCCCGCGGCTGCGCCTCTATGCCATCCCTCTGGCTAGTTGGTTCCCCAGAGCCCAGCTAGTTCTCCTGGAAGGTTCCACTGGCAGATCCTAGCATTGAAGAAATGGGGAAAATACTTGAAAACTGCCTGCTAGAGCACCTAGAGCGAGTCATGTGTGAACATATGCAAAGCAATATCCAAATATAAGCTGCTTAAATTACCAAATGGATGCCTTGCGTACATTAGCTATCTTGCTGTATATGATACATAATTATGTCAGCTATTATAAGGGAAATGGAAAGTTCGCAGGTGTCAGCCATTACGTTCTCCAAATTAGATACCACAGTCTCAGATTCTAGATGGCAAAACAAACCTAGACAGTACTCCTTGCTTTCTGTCAGAAGGAAGCTAAAAACTGTAGCCATAGAGTGCACATACGATTGGACAGTGCTGTCAGTGTGCTCCCTCTAGACAAGTAGTGTTTTGCAAGTGTGAGGATAGGGTGAAAGGGGCTAAGACAGACTGATTTAAGGTCTTGCTTTATAGACAGGATCATAGGATGCAGGTTTCTGACCTTCTGTATGACAGAGTGGGTGGGAGAGTGTCCATGTGAGGTGAGGATGCATCTGTGTGGAAAAGACATCTGGAAATTATCACATTTTGCATAAATAAATGGTACTTGGTCTCAAATATCAGAATATGGTACAGACTGTGAACAAGGCCTAAGTTGGGTGTTGAGGCTCCCCAGTGAAAGTTCTTTCTAATTTATATGGGAAAAGAGAAAGGGTGGGTAACAGAATATTTTACTTTGGATATTTAATCACCTTGAATGTTTCATGTGATGTGGGAGGAACAGGATAGAGACCAAAGTTTGAGTTTCACTCTCCCTGCCAGACTCTAAGTGGATTTCTGCAGTCCTTGCTCTTCTACCATTTAAAAATAAATCAGAATTTAAGTGCTTAATATTTTCATTCTTTAATCTTTGAAACATGAAATATATAATATTGTTGCTCTTTTGCTTGCTTTCATTTGATTTGTTTTCCTTCCTCTTTTTGTTTTAGTGGCATGCCCTCTCCCGTGAAGAGCAGGCCAAATATTATGAATTAGCACGGAAGGAAAGACAGCTACATATGCAGCTCTATCCAGGCTGGTCTGCAAGAGACAATTATGTAAGCTCCTTCTGCATACCAAAATCTCCGTACTGTCACTTTTTCTTTCTGTCTGTTACTTTTGTGATGGAAATGTGTTTTTAGAGTACAGTAGCTCCCTCCATCCTCCTTTATTCACTGGGGATATGTTTCAGTACCCCCAGAGAATTCCTGAAACCATCAAAAGTACTGAACCCTGTATATGCTGTATTCTCCTTTTCATACATACCTATGATAAAGTTTATAAAGACACAGTAAGTGATTAACAACAATAAAATAGAACAATTATTAACAATATACTGTTCTAAAAGTTATGTCAAAGTAGTCTGCCTCACTCAAAATCTCTTCTTGTACCATACTCACCTCTCTCCTTGTCATGATGTGAGATGGTAACATGAGGACATGAAGTAAGGGGACTGAGCAGGCATTGTGATATTGCATTAGGCTGCTGCTGATCTGCTGACACCATGTCAGAAGGAGGATTGTCTGCTTCCAAACCCTGATTGACCAGAAACTGTGGAAAGCAAAGTTACAGATAAGGGAGGACTACTGTATATGAACTTTATAATAAAGATTTCAAGGATATATTGCATTTAGAAAGCTTCGAGCTGTCATACTTTTTTTCCTTCTAGTTATATAATGGACTTTTTAAGGTAAAACTGTAATCCAAAAAAATCCATTAAAATGTTGGTAAAAAAAGATTTTGTTTTAAATGCCCACAATATCGGGGCACCTGAGTGGCCCAGTTGGTTAAGTGGCCAACTCTTGATTTCAGCTCAGGTCATGGTCTCAGGGTAGTAGGATTGAGCCTCCCACTGGGCTCCGCTCTCAGCAGGGAGTCTGCTTGAGATTCTCCCTCTCCTCTCCCTCTGCCCTTCCCCTGCACTCACTCGCTCGCTCTCAAACAAATATTTAAAATAAAAATAAGCCCATAATCTCATCATGTAAAGGCAACAGTAGTAATAACCAATTACATTATCTTTCAGTTATTTTTTTCTGTGTTTGGTTTTTTAACATGGATATAAGTATGTGTGTGTGTATACATATACTTTTGTGTCCTGCTTGCTTTTATATATAATAAGCATTTTTCTGTTATGGGATAGTTTTTCTATATATCAACTTTTTTTAAGATTTTACTTATTTATTCATGATAGACACAGATTGAGAGAGAGAGAGAGGCAGAGACACAGGCAGAGGGAGAAGCAGGCTCCATGCAGGGAGCCCGACGTGGGACTCGATCCTAGGTCTCCAGGATCAGGCCCTGGGCTGAAGGTGGCGCTAAACCACTGAGCCACCTGGGCTGCCCCTATATATCAACTTTAATGGCTATATTATAGTATTTTGAGTGAATGTCACAATTATGTAACCATTTTTTCCTCTTTTTTAGATATTTAAATTACCTTTTTTTTTTAACAATTGGAAACAATCCTACAATGAAGAGATCTGTGTATAACATTTTTTTTTTTTTTTTTGTATTTAGGGCTATTACTTCTGTAGGATACATTCACAGTAGTGGAATTGTTGAATTAAAAGATATAAGCTCTTTGGTACTTACTGTCCTATTTCTTTCCAAAAGGATATTATCTAATTCTTAAAAAGAATGTATTCAAATTGACTGTTTTGCCACAGACTAATTAAAGCTGGATTTAAAAAAATTGTTTCATATTAGTGTACCTTGATGTCTGTTATGTATTTTATTTAGATGGAGTAGATATTTATTTTTTAAATTGTACTAATTGGCCAGAAATACCCCATTTATATAGGGCCTGTTATTTTATTACTTTGGAATTTGAAGATTTTACTAATGTGGTCTTGATACAGCAAAGACTATTACTGAGAAAGTGTATTATAAATTATATATTTCAGTTTTAGATTTTATGGAAGGGAACACTTTTGATTATTTAAGCTCCTAATTTAAAAATTTTGAAGATCATTCACGTTCCATGTGAGCCCGACATTAGAAAAGCCAACTAATAATATTAGGTGGAACTGTCCCTTTTAAAAAGGGTGACGTTGAAGCCATTAATCAACATATAATTTAATGTGTGACCATTGCTGTAGATGGTACTATGGGGCCCCCTGCCTGAGGTCAGACATCCCATATAATGGAACATCAAGATTTTTGGAACATATTTGTTTCCTGTAACATGCTTCCGAAAAGTCACTACTGGTCAGGATTTGAAGCTTAAACATTGACTACAACCATGACATAGGAAGGAAGAATCATGGTGTTTGTTACTTAG
Organism: Vulpes vulpes; assembly: GCF_048418805.1. NCBI lineage: Eukaryota > Metazoa > Chordata > Mammalia > Carnivora > Canidae > Vulpes > Vulpes vulpes. The sequence continues at coordinate 37,079,112 of NC_132783.1, forward strand.
GAGCGGCAGCTCATTGGACTCTCCTGAGCTCTTGTTTGGTTGTTTTAATGACTACCATATGCCTGTCATCAAGAACTGTCTTAAATGTTTTCTGTGATATTTTTCTAATCCTTATAATAATTTAGGGTCATGAAGAGCATTATTGCATTTTAATGCAATATGGGGGAAATGGAGAGGTCGTCAGGTTAAGTAATTAGTCCAAGGCCATGTAGTGGCTAAACTGCAAGTTCTACCTGGTTCTCTCTGACTTTCAAAATCTATGCAGTTTGCCTTCTCTATAGCAGACTGGCACAGTCTTTCCAGTGCCTTCTTTAGTAGACTGCTTTAATTCAAGAGTTTTCTCCCCTGAGCTGTGCTTCTTTTCTCCAGGCAATAATTAGCATCCTTCTGGATAGATTTGACCCAGGGAAGAGCTGTGCTGTGAAATTTGTATAGATTTAGCATTGCTGGTTGAATGTCTTTGAGTGAAGTTTCTGTTTCTGAATCTTAGGTAAAGGATAAAACTTTAAAAAGAGATAAACACATATTCTGTCCCTCTCTCCTTTTCTTCATGTGGGGAGATGAGAAGAAAGTAGTTTTAAAGAAAGCCGGTATAATGTAAATTTACCTTTAAATTCTTCTGCACAATTTTTAAAAGAAATTGTTTTGCATAACTTGATTGTGGGATCCCCTGGAATGAAGGGAAAACCCAGCTTTGTGACATACAATTCTTATAACAATAAATATAAGCCTATTAATGACTAAGGCAAACAGAAGCCAATCAAGTGATAGCACTTTAGCTAAAAAGATTATTCTGAAAATAATAGCATAGGAATGGAATCTAAACAAGATACATGCCTTATGCCTTGTATCTTAGCAGTTAGTGTCAGATTGTTATCCTTATCCTTATTGAGATTATATTAAATATATCTCAGTTATTGAATATTAAAATGCTCTATTCTGTGGCATCATAGATTTTATAACTTCAGTTCTTCTCATTTTTATTTTTTATAACTGAAGGTTTCATAAATCAGCAGTGCACATATTTTCTTAGGTTAAATCAGCTAGATATTTGTAATGTTAGAGCATTTTAAATTTAATGCTTAATAACCTCAGTATTATACATAATTTTAATGAAAAATATTTTTATATTTACCACACACAGATGATTTTTTTGTGTATGTTGACATCAGTACATCCAAACTACTTAGGTCATCTTTTTCTATCATAAAATGTTGGTTCTCTTGAAACACTGGTTCATACCTAGAATATAACACGGGTTATTTCACAAAGGCTCTAGCAGTCCAACACCTCAGGCCAGTCACATATACTGGGCATGCACAAAATGGCATAGATGTGCTGAGACGCTCAGGGTGCTCTTAGGAGCCAAGGGCCATGTGGTGAGGGACTCAGGAACGCAGCATGTTACAGCACCTGGGAGGAGTTAGGTTCTAGTGGTGAGGTCTGCCTGAGGGAAGGGTGTGGAAGGACCAGACCGGAGGGGATGGGCTTTGAGTGGGGCTGAGAAAGTTCCTGGAAGAGCTGGCACTTGAGATGAGTGTTGAACAGGCAAATGGGAACAAGGAGGAGAAAGTGAGAAGTTACTGACACATGAAACAACCTCAGAGCGTCTTCTGAAAACCACAGTTATGCCATTTGAAAGGAAGCTTTGGAAGGTAGGGGCAGCCCATGAGAAGCATGCTCTCCCTCTGTGTGGTCCCCTCCTCTCAGAGTGCTTTTAGTGTTAGTGTTAAAGATGACTCCATTATTTTTGAAATGCTGTTTCCCAGGGTCACAAATATCTGCTGTTTGGGAGGATAGTTTGAGTCAACCTTCCAAAGCTTTAAAGCTTCAATGGTCAGGTCATGTGACATGAAGAAAAACTACCCTGGAGTGCATAAAAATATAGACTGTTATATATTCACGCAGTATGTTCAATGTAATCTTACAGTTTTATGTTTTGTTCTTTGTTAATGTGACTATTGCAGTAGACATAAAATAGAGCTATTCGATGTGATATGTGTTCTGTTATAGTTATTTGAAAATACCGTTCTAATCCAGGTCAGCTATTTACTATTCATGTAAATCAAATATGTGCTGTATCTATGCTGTATTTCAACTATTTTTTAGAGGAAATTATGAAGATAGAAAATAAGACCACTATAAATGAGACTTAAAATTGTAAATCTGTGCCAAAGGTGATTCTGAGGTATATTTGTGTTATCGTGTCTGTTTTAGGAAACAAGGTCCGAATTTGCCAGAAATGTCTTTGAAATTACCTTTCATTTTCTCGGGTTCAGTATTACCTTTCTGCCACTCTCCTTGATTGCCATCATGCCTGTGCCGTAGGGGCTAAGGTTCTTTAGCTCATGTCGTGAATTTTTAATTACATGGTGGAATTCACAGTAAGGATTTATCATGAACACTACCAGAAGTGGGTTCCAAGTGTGGTAGTTAATAATAGACTGTAAGTGGGCTTTCCTTGAGTGGGAGTCTGTGGCCACAGCCCTGGGACATCATTACCCTTGTATGCATATGGAAAACCACCTCCATTGTCAATACAGATATTAAATTATGAAGCTGTAGAGACAAAGGTCACAAAGAGGTAAGAACTTTTCCCTCGCTGTTGCTAGGTATAGATGGCAAAGAGAGAGAGAAAGAGTGGGAGCACCTCTGTCTCTTTGTTGACTGCCTACCTTTTGTACTTTAGTATCATATGCATCCATGTGTTCATCGTCCAGTCTGTAACATGACCATATACCCATCTTCTTCCAGGGTAAGAAAAAGAAGAGGAAGAGAGAGAAACTCCAGGAATCAACATCAGGTAGGCTCCATGTAACTTTCCAGTCAATTCTCCTGCTTATGACAAACACCTTTTAAGGTAGTCTGCATCTTCTAGACACTGCTTTATTCTGCAGCTGTAACCTGTGGTTTTTTTTAAACTCTGCTTTCCTTCCTGAAATTCTTTAAAAATGTTTTAAAGACCTTTCTTTTAAATGTGACTATGTGAAGGTATGTCTATAAATGCTCCTTTCCCAAATCCTTGTTGTTAACTGGTGGCTTTTGCTTTCATTGTCTATATCCTCTTTAATACTTCTGCTATGTTTCTATTTGTACAACTCTTCACAATAACAATTTTTATTCTGATTTTATAATATACTACCTTATGTGTCCTAGAGAATCTTTTCTGTGGCTTGGGTATTCTGAAAATAGAAAACATGACGATAGGATTTATCTTTCCTGGACATTAATTCAAGGCATCAACCAGTGAGGTCCTATTTATTTCCCCTTTTTCTTTCATTAAATGTAAGGCCACTACTTGTACTGCACAAATAAAAATGGCTGGTATAAGAACCATAAAAAGTAAAGCAAACAAGTCCACATGATGTTGTAGCTACTACGTATTTGTACTACTACAAATGTACAAAAACCTCTTCAATAAAAATTTGTTAAAGACACAATTTTCTGCAGGTACAGGTCCAAGAATGACAGCTGCCTACATCTGAAACATGGTAAGAACGACTCTCTGGTCCTACTGCTGACACTAGTTATAAACAGAGGCCACTTGCTTGTGAACCTTCTTGCTCATGCTGATGCATCCAACACTGACCTTTTAAAGAGGAAACTCCAACAAAATCAAATTAGTGCTTTAGGAAAATTGGATGGTTTTTATACCGGCTATGTTTTTGCAATATAGTATGAGTATGCATTTCTCTCTTCTTTTCTTCCTCTTTTGCCCCTTTAATTTTTCTTGATTCCCTTTCCCCTAACTCTTCTCAGCCATTCCTTACTTACCAGTGGCAAATCAGCCTGCCGAAGAAACAAACGACAAAACTGGCAAGCAAGCAAAATGCCCTCTTAACTCTGCAAGCCCAGGGCTACGCATAAGGTGCCCAGACCATTGCAGCCCAGGATTTGGAAGTTTTTGCTCTGTAGAGACTTCTCAGATGAGATGATACAGAGATACTTAAAAGTAATAGAGTTCTAGTGAGGAAGAGCAGCTTTATGTATTTTTTCCTATTATTTAAAAATGCAGCATGGGGACTTGATTGACTGTATTCTGCTATCAGGCACTTTTCTGACTTGGTAACCATTGCTAGATCCCTGTCAAGTATTTATAGGCAATGTGTAGTTGTTGTTTACTGTAGTGACCATATTTTTGACCAGTTGGGTGGGAACCTCTCTTTATAAATCAACTTAGTTTTGCTCAGCTTTGAATTCACAGTGCATTGACATATTTCCCAGTGACAAAGGAGCTACCGTTGACTCTGCTTCCTCTCCAGCAGCCTACATCCAGGTCCCACCAGGTCTGTCCTTCGGGCCTGTGTTGATGGAGTCTTTCCTCTTCCACTCATCACGGCCACAGCCCCTGCTCAGGGGTGCAAACTTTCTGTCTGGATTATTGGAATAGCCTTTGGATAATTTTCCCACCTCCAGGCTTCTTTCCTGCCAATTGATCCTCCATGTTGCCCCCAGAGGGATTTGCTAAAACACAAAGTGATTGTGCCACTTCCCCACGTACAAATAGTCAGTGCTTTTTGTTGTCTGGAAAATAAAGTGTAAACCACTTATTGTGTCTACCTGTACCCACTCCTGGGTTCTCCCTTCCGTCTCTCTTGTTCACCTCTATCCTAGCCCTTTGAGTCCTGTGCTCAGTCCAAACAAGATGACTAGTGGTTCCCTAATACACACCATAGCCAAGGCATATGCTGTCCCTGTGCTTGCAAAGCCCATTTCCACTGCGGAGGAAGGAAGGGATAGATCTGCAGTGTTTCTCAGGAGAGAGCAGTAGCCTACAGATTATTTAGTTCTTGACTAGAACCAGATGACCCTCACTTAATCTTTTACAGTTTCATTTTGGTGCTGAAATTTCAGTGGACTTTCCCGAAGAAGCCTGTCGACAATTTTGGTACCAGATAGGTAGGAATTTTCCATCAGATGTTTGCCTGAGCAATCTATTTGAGCTTTTCCCTCTTGACTTTTCCTCAACTGTGAAACAGGAATGACACGCACCACCCATGGTTGTTCGTGTATCATATATGCCTTCCTCCTTCCCCCCACCCCTCACTGAGACCTAACTTAGTTCTATTCTCTGTGAAGCTTTCTTGACCTTTATTCAGATTGCCCAGGTTCTTCAAAATGCCATTGCCATAATTTTATGACCTCAAAATTCTTCCAAACTGAGTGGCAGCCTTTTCTCTGACTGAACAGAGGATGCCCCCTTCACATAGATGACCAAACAATACCTGAAAAATGGTATCACAGATGATGTCCGTGTTTAATTCAATATAATGGCTATTACTGGCAGACCTCTTTTCAGCTGGCCTCGTGGCTTGGTCATTAGGAGCATGGAGAAGACGATCACAGGCCCTGAAGCATAGTAGAAGTAACTCTAGTAGCAAGCACACACTCCTGCTTTGGTACTTGATGTTTGCATTCTTTTTTGAAAGAAAGTTGTCCTTTTAATTACTGAATACCTAGGTATGGACAGCAGCTGTTCCACACTCAGCTTCTAAATGGAAAACCCTCACAAGTGCAGTGTGCTGAGGACCGGCATTTGCTGATTTGCTCCATCTTGTTTGCCCCAAAATCTTTAACACTATTTCTGTTGAAGACCATACAAAAATCTGTTTCTATACTTCAGAGTTTGCTGTTTGGTTTGTGTCCTTAATAATCAACATGATATAATATTCTAGACTAGAAGATTAGACAGAGAATGTTTTTGTCCTAGAATGTGTATCCCAAACATCTTTTTTTAATGTCAGAGCTGTCACTGTGCTTTCTTGACACTTACGTATTTTTTCTAAAAGTTAAGGTGGTCCAGGACACCTGGGTGGCTCAGTGATTGAGCCTTTGGCTCAGGTGGTGATCCCGGGGTCCTATGATCAAGTCCTGCATCAGGCTCCCCAGAGGGAGCCCTGCTTTTCCCTCTGCTTGTGTCTCTGCCTCTCTCTGTGTCTCTCAGGAATAGATAAATAAAATCTTAAAAAAAAAAAAAAAGTTAAGGTGTTCCTTCTGCCCTATCCCAGAAAAACAAAGTGCCTTCTCCTGCACCCACCCCAGCCCCTTCTCAACAGCTGCTCCAGTTGATTGATTGGTTTCCTTCACTTTATCAGAGTCTGTGGCTTTTCTGCTGCTATCATTGCTGGGCTGGTCCTGCAGCCTTTGAAGTCATTGGCCTCCTTTCAGAGAGCAGCACTGGCGGTCATTTGATAAGAACTGCAGAGAGGAGCTCCGATTCACATTCATAAAAATTTCAGTGATTTAGGAATGATACTATTCCTGCCAGTTTCCTCTCCCCTTTGTTTTGGGATTTCAGAAACTTCTGTTCATACAGTAGTTGACTTTAGTCACTGTTTAGCACTTACTGAGCACCTAACAGATGCCAGATAGCATTGTAAGACCTGGAAATACGGTGTTGAATGAGGCAAAGAAAGTCCCTGCTCTTGTAGTGCTTATGTGGCTGAGGGCAGTTATTACATAAACAGGAACATACGAATGCTATAATAAAAATAAAACAGGGCCCGACTTTGGGGTCTGCTTTAGATGGGATGGTCAGGAAAGGCTCTTCTGAGAAGGTGAACTGGTCATTGGTAATGACCAGTTATCCCTGAAAAATGGAGGGTATTCTGTGTCTGGTTCTGGAACATAGCAGTGGCAGAGAAATGAAAGACATGGGGAACCAAGCATCACCCTGTGGAAAGCCCTTAGGCTGGGAATGAGGCCACCCCGGTTCTCAGGCCCCCTTCCCCAACCGTGAATGGCCTGGGGTAGGTCCTTTAAAGCTGCAGACCTCCGATTCCTCAGTTCCTCACAGCAGTGAAAGCGCTGGGTCCTAAGGCCTCTGAGATACCCGTCTGTGGCCCTACTTCCCGGCCGCTTTGCTCTTCCGTGGTCTGCACTGCCTCCCAGTGTTGTCAGAGAGACTCAGGTCTCTTTTATATTTACTGATGTGTAGTCCTCATTCTGTGAGTGGTTCTGTAGAACTATTAAAGCACCTGTATGGTCTTGAAAATGACATAAAGACAGTATGGCTATTTTTCAGCTCTTATATAGGTCATCTCCTGCCTCCTTCTCTTCCACCAGCGCAGATGCCTCAGAAGCATTGCCTGTAGTTTGGGGATTTGATACTCCACTCATATGTGAGCATATGGCTCCTTGTTTGACAGACTACAGCCACACAAGTGCTGGCTTCACCTGAGAAGCCAACAACAGATCAGATGGCTGATCCTGCCAACAATGGGGAGTGAAATCTCCCTTGACTGGTTTCAGTTCCGAAGGGAAGTTGCTGAGTATTCGCTAAATCCCTCTCCATCTCCCAGTCAGTGAGGTAGAGCTAATGGAACCGAATGCCCAGGAGGAGAAGAGACCATGACTCCAACTCGAAGAGAGTTTTTGAGACAGTTTCTCTTATGTACACAATGAAACTTAGCACTGTCTTGGTGTCCTAAAAGAAAAGTCCTGTTCAGTTAGATCTTTGAGCTCAGACGGCCATGCATGTAGCACAAAGGCTAGGGAACTCTCATTCCTCTGAACTAGTCACAGTAAGGAATATACCCCCACTTAAAAAGGAAAGGCTCTCCTCAGTGAACAAAAAAAGCTCTCTCAAAACTTGTATTTCTGATTCTTAAAAGATGTATGTTTCATCTAATGCTTTCATATTTTGGTGGGAAATACCATTACAGGTGCCTCATGCAGCCCAACATAGAAACTAGCCTGTTAAGAGTTCCTCATACACCCAGCTGTGTTCCCATCTCTCCCTATGTTTCTGCTTCAGCGCTTTATAAATGTATCCACTCTGGTGGAATCAGGTTGAAACAAATGAGCATTAACCTAGTCTCAACTTTTAGGATAATCAGAAATGGGCTCCATAAAAGACATTCTTTCAGGTTAGACATGATTCCCAAGCTGTGCAGTCTTGCAAGAAAGCCAAGTTCATCCTTAGCTTTTGGATTATATAACATCAAAGAGCTAGTTTAAAAGAAAAAACGAGCTATCTTAAAAAAAAAAAAAAAAAGCAAACCTTTGGTTAAACAGATACACGCTGGCACCTACATACAAGCATACTCGCAAAAACATAGGTTTTAGGTTTCTGACTTTGGTGTGATCTCTGCCTTGTATACTTGCTAAACTGAGAAATTAAAATGTATTTTTTACTTCAGCCTTTATTTCCCTGAGGCCAAGAGGTGTGTGAAGTATAGAACACAATAGTTCAATACGCCATGCTTGGATTCATATCTTCTGAAAAACTGTCTTTAGCTTCCCATTTCAGGGTGATGTTGGGGAGCCTGATGAGCTAGTAATTAAGGCCTGGGGCCCTGGGGCCCCTGGAGCATATGCAGCATCACTGCAGAACTTTAGAATGGGGCTGGAGCCACTTCAGGACTGGCCGTGGCCCTGAGGCCTGGAGAAGGTCATCTGGAACCCGTGCCCCTGTGGAGTCAGGGGGTGGTCTGTGTTCACTGGCCTCAGTGAAAAAAAACATTTCATACAGTTTCTGATGCTCAGCCTGGTGAGTTTGCTGCTTCTGCCTCATCTTTGCTCCGAATCCTGTGCCACGAGAGCAGATGTAGTCATTAGGTATCAGTAAGCCTCTGGGTACTTGCTTCTGGTTGCCATGTCTGTTGGAAAGCAAAGACAAGCTCTTACAAAATAATAAAGTCAGAAACAAGGGCATCTTAGCCTTGTCCAAAGTCTCAAAAATTAAGACTTTGAAAATGGGAAAGTGAAAAGATGGCATCCTGCTTTCCATTTTTCATCTTTTGGTCAAACCCTTAGAACTGTCACTAGACTAGCAGGAGTGTGCGGGGACTAGGGGCTGAGGTCTGGAGGTCTGGGAATTAGCAAGACCCCTAGGACACAGCAGCAGTGGCAGGACAGGACTCTGCTGCCTCCATTGGGCCCCAGGCGGCACCCTGCTCCCCAGTAATGGGCCCAGCCCAGTGTGGCGGGGGGGTTGGGGGACTCCTGCCTGGCATTTTGCCATGTGGCTGCTGGTGTGCCATTTAGTGTGGCACTTGTCTTTTCAGGGTCAGCAGGTTGCTCTCCTGGCAAATGGAGATTGTGGTGGCCCGGAAAGGCTCCTGCATGGCATCTTCTGAGGTGGTGGCATTCTCTGGACTTCTTTCTTCATAGGCTTGTCCACAAATTCCTGCTAAACTTGTCCAGATTCTTAGAAACCTTGTAGAATTTGCAAGGCAAGGACACTTGATTACGTCTCTTACTAGGAACTCCATAGTAAGAGCATTCAGGAAGGAAAATCCAGGTGTCTGGCAGAAAGGGCAGGCTTGGGCACATTGTCCTAAAGAGAGTTGGCTGCACGGGACACTGTGTGGCTAGACTAAATGGTGTGTGGAATGCAGGTTTTCAAATTTTGACCATTCTCCAGGGCACTTTATGCTGGCTCGTATGATGGGATCCTTTGATGTCAAGAAAGAGACGGCCTATGTTGGAATTAAGGAGAATGGGGAAGTCCATCTTAAGGCTGCAGGAGCATCTTGTGGGAGCCAAAGACAACAGTACACATGACCCAAGGAGAGGACTGGAAGATGGCCTTTTCCTGCTCTTACCTCTGTCCCTGAAAAATTGCTTCCTTCTCCCTTCTGTTGATGACTTTCTCAGTTCTTTGGTCCCGATATCCAGAACTCCTAAGCTTACACATTGTTAGTGTCAGTCTCCTAAAGAAAGGATTCAAATTCCAGGGAAGGGATCTCGGTCAGCCCAGCAGGAGTCAGACTTCTCAGTCTGTAATCAGCTGTGGCCACAGGGGACGGTCGCACCGTACAATATTGCCATTGACGCACTGTGCTCTCGTTGTGGGTGTGTTGGAGTCTGGACAATCAAGAGAGGAGCGAGGCAGCAACCCGACAAGGTGTCCGCTACAGCTCACCAGTAGGCAGCTGGCTGGGGTCTGTTAGGTCGGCAGACAGGTTGATCGGATGCAGCCGGCCGTGCCCCAGCGAGGACACAGGTGAAAGCTTTTAAAATCTCTCCTGTGCTTCAGTGTCCTTTCTGTCAATCCCGTTCTGCTCTTTAATGGTCAAAAGAGCTAGAATTGTGTTGAAGTTGCCTTGGGAAAACCAAAACAGGGAACTGGACCCTTGGATACCAGGGTTGATCATGTGCCATTAACAAATAATAGGAGAGGGAGAGGCTCATTTAAACCCTCTTGAGACATGTGATATTTAGTATTGTTCATGAAAGAACATGAAATTGAATTAAGATCAATGCACTTAAGAATAGTTTATAGAGTAAGAAAATTATTTTGGACAAATTTGGTTTAAAAAGAATGTTTTTCTCACTGAGCCATCTGGAACTGTTGAGGAAATGAGCCCTTTTGGAGAATGGTTTCCCAGAGAACTCTAGGTTTACTTCTGTAAGTACCAAACCTGTAATTTATTTAAGTCTTGAGTGCAACCTCTATCTCTTTTAACAGAGTGCATGGAAATTAAACATATCTTAATACTTGATGCTGTTATTCTACAATGCACATAGTATGTGCTAACAAGGAATTGGTGCTGTTTACCATGATGCTAAATGACCACAAATAATGTGGGATTTTAAGAAATCTGCTCTTTATAATTTCTGTGTCTTCCTTTTTTTGTCTGGGACTCTGCCCTCCCCTAAAGTAATGTGTTCCTCTGCTCTGTTGTGTGGATTCAGGAACCAGGAAAAGAAACTTATTTGAAGAATTTATAAGTTAAATGTAAATGCTCTTGAGTTGGTATATGGAGGGTACTCTTACAAGGCAGGGTGAAAGGTGTTGGTTTTGTGTACGGATTTGTTGATAGCATGGTGATAGCTTGAGGCTTTTTTGCTTTTTTCCTCTCAGCTGTATTCTTTAGAGCCGAGGCTGCCAGCTAACTGAGATCCAGATGATTTAGGTGGTCCTGTTTATTTTTATTTTTTTTTAAAGATTTATTTATTTATTCGTTCAGAGAGAGCAAGAGAGGCAGAGACACAGGCAGAGGGAGAAGCAGGCTCCATGCAGGGAGCCCGACGTGGGACTCGACCCTGGGTCTCCAGGATCACTCCCCACTCCCCGGGCCGCAGGCGGCGCTAAACCGCTGTGCCACCAGGGCTGCCGGGTGGTCCTGTTTAAAACCATCCGTGAGCTTTGTTCTTTTTGCCAGAATGAGAGAAAAATTAGAGCATTTCAGAAAGACAATACTGTTCGCCTTTTCGCCTGAATTTTAATTCATACGAACCTGAAATTTTCTACAACTTTAGGTATGTTCTTTGAGAATATAACAAATCTTTTTTGCTGCCATTTTGGGATTTCTTGGTTTCTGGAGATACTCTGGCTCATAAGAGACATATTTCATAAGAAAGATTTTGCAGAATTAATGGTATGAATCTTGCTTACTACCCTAAACATGTTGAGGGTGGAATAGCAGAAATGGAACGGACATTTCTGGATCACATACTGTGTCCTGGGTGCTCCAGTAGACACCTCTGCTTGGGGTGCCTCATGCTGCTCTTGGGGCAGCCCTGGGCAGAGTAAACCTCTGGCCTGTATGGGGGATGAGAAAACACCAGTAACTTGTCCAGGACCACATGGCTGCTGTGCAGCAGGGTCAGGTTCAAACCTGGCTCAACCTCTTAATTCCCAGTCTCCACCTGCTGCAGTAACGAAACTTTATTTTGCCCTTCAGATGCCAGACACTCCCCAAGCTCACTACACTTTCAACACCCTCACACACCCTCAACACACTTTATGAAGGGTGGGAACTTATTATTCCTATTTTACAGATAAGGAAACTGGGGTTGGGTAGATCCAGGTAACTTGTCCAAGATAACCCTGGTGGTGTGCTGAAGTCAGTGTTCAAACCCAGCGTAGGACTGTCCTTGGAGCCCTGCTGTGACCCCACGGTGTATTGTTGCCCGCCTCTGCCACATAGACACATGCACACACGCACAGGTGTTTAACAGGGAAAATGTTTTGAAAAGGATGCACCGATCCTGTTGCTTCATTTTTAGAAGGCGAAGTTAGCGTCTTTGGTGTAAGAAAATGTACAGAGAAATGTGAATTGGATAAAGAATTTGGAGATGGGTGGATGAGGTGGGTCTACATAGTTATTGTTTTCCTGAAGTACTTCAATTTATAGAACTAAAATGATGTTTTGAGGCTCTCTTACTCTACCCCTTCTTCGAGAATATTTCTGTATTATTTCCGGGAGTAGCAAGACTCTGGTGGGTAAGACCTGCCCTGGGAGGCCCAGCGTCTGGCTGTGATCTAGGTTCCCATAGATAGGGCACAAAGGGCTGATGGGGAAGAAACTGATGGCCGGCAGCTAGAGATGAGAAATCCCCCTAGAGCAAGTTAAAATGGTTACAGGCCTGCCTCCAAGTCCTCTCAACATTGCCCAAGGCTGCTCTCACTGAGAACTCACTTCAAATAACCACAACAGAGGTAACTGCAAGGATTCAGTCCCCTGCTTCCATCTGCAGAACGTGGATCCAAGCACGGGGCCAAAGACCCATCCTTGCACTGATCCCTTCCTCTGGGTTCTGGTTCCGCTTCAGAGCTTGTGGCTCGCAGACAGGCTGGTCTCGATCACTGGGACTAGGGCCAACCTCAGCTGCGAAAAGGAGTCCCCATGCCAGCCTTCCTCACCAAGCGTCACTGTTTTCCCTATTTCCCAAATGCTGGGCAGCGTTCACTTACAAGGAGCTAGAGCTGGCTTTTGTAGGTTATACTTTCCATCTTAGAGGAGATCTAGGTTTCAGAGATAACTTCTAAATGCTTTTTGTTCTCTTCAGCATCCTGCTTTCTAGTAGAGCGTAGGGTCTTGGGGCAGGCAGTGGTCTGGAAGCCGACCACCTCCACAGTGCCAGGCACTGGTGATGGACAGATGGATGGTTGGAAGGTAGGCAGGAGAGAAGAAGAAAATGAATGATAATTTACTTCCAGGATATAGTGCAGAGAACATATGTTTATTTTATTTTATTTTTTGTTAAAGATTTTATTTATTTACTCATGAGACACACACACACACAGAGGCAGAGACACAGGCAGAGGGAGAAGCAGGCTCCATGCTGGGAGAACGACGCGGGACTCGATCCCGAGTCTCCAGGATCACACCTGGGGCCGAAGGCGGCGCTAAACCTCCGAGCCACCTGGGCTGCCCGAGAACATATGTTTAGGACTCAAACTCCCATCCTGCCACCTACAGGTTGAGTGACCTTAGGCCAGTTGTTTATCCCCACACAGCCCCTGCTTTCCTCATTTGTAAACAGGCAGAAATTTGGGGAGCTGTTGTGATGATGCGACATTGCACACGCGGAGTACGTGTCCCAGTGCCTGGTGCATCAGTGCCCAGCGGACGCTTTTTCTTCCTTCTCCTTCACCAGCTGGCAGCCAGGGCCACCTCAAAGTCACGAGGGAAGTCATGAGGCCGAGACCCACCTGGAACCAGGCGGCTTGTACTCTGTAGGGGCCCCCTGGGACCAATCATTCAACAACGTTGTGCCTCAGTGTCCTGTACAGTGCCATGGCCAGACTAGCTCTATCCTGCCGGCGTCCTGCTCTAGCAGTCTCTGCCTCTTCCCTACACACACACACACACACACACACACACACGTGTGCACGACATGGCGCAACAGGAGAGTTCGCGCCCTCAAATAACAGGCTTCTGTCAGTTTGCCCCTAGGCCAGGCAGCAGGACTCAGGCAGTTGGCAGGAGGTGTGTGGTGTGCTGCTCTAAGGCAGTTTTTGCAATTAAAATCTGCCTCTGTTCACCTCTTGCAAAACTCATCTGTGATAATCTCTCCTCACATTTTACGTACTAACTAAAAACAGTTTAAAGCTCTTGTTCCTTACTAGTAACATTTGGGAGGGGGAGGCAGGATCTATAATTCCAGCTCATCTTCCTGGGTTCCTCAGCATTTCTAAACAAGGATATGATGCCATTTGATACACCACGGGGCAGGGGTCTTCCCCTGTTGTTCCTTCGGGCCAGCTCTGCTGCCCCCAGACGAGCCGGGACAGCTTTCCTCTCGTGTCCACCTCAGCCTCACTAAAGGGCTTGTTTCCTTGGCCCCTCCTGCCGGGGGACAGCTTGGGGCAGGGGGCTGGGCTGCACTCAAGGACGGGGCTGGTGAAGCACTCAGCTTTTTAGTAGTCACGTATGTTTAAGCTTACGGAGAAGGATTCTCCCTCCTGCCCTTCCTTCCCTGCTTTTGGTCAAGGCCTAGACATTCCTAATGCCTCAGAGTTAGTGCTGTTTATCTTCCAGAAATAGACCTGCTCATGAAATCTTCAGCTTCCCCTTTCCTACTTGGGCTCTTCATAGGTGACTCCGCCCATTTGAGTTCCAGGTTCCATTTGTTTGGTGGAATATTTTTGTGAAGATTGGAGTTTGGTCCAAGAGAACTTCATGGGTTTCAGCTAGATGGTAGGGGGGTGGGTGGCAGGGTGGGTGTCTTATGCTGCCTCAAACCCACTCTCCAACTGGCCCACGCAGTGACTCCTGGCAGAGGGAGCCCAAGCCTTAACATCTGTAAGATGGGCCTCGCCGAGCTGCCTTTGAAGCGGGAGCAGTAATTGCCAGCTTTGATTGCACCGACTTCACTGGTGGGTTGGGCTGCGCTGGGGCTCGCCTGGCCTGGCCCAGCCACAGGCCCCCAGTGAAGCCTTAGATGTGGGAAGTCTCCAGTCTCCAGAGCCTCATGCCTGTGGTTTCTTGAAAAGAATCTTGATTTAACCTGTTTTATATCTATAAAGCAATTCTCTAAGGCCCCCATTTCTCCCATTTGGAGGTAAGACTTGGGTCTGCCGTGATGGTTCTGTAGTTTAAAGAAGCAACCACATTCAGTCTGTCTTGTTTGATAGCAGGACAAATTCTTTACTGATTTATTTCAATACTAGTTATGCTATTAGGATTTGTAAGAGGACACTGAAATAATGAAATAACAGTGGGAAGATGTGAGGCTGTAGAAAGAAATGGTTTTATTAGAAGACGTTGAGATTCTTTCGCGCATAGTATCCGTGTAGTAAATGGCCACTCTGGACAGCCTGGTTCCCTTTAGTAATTGTGTGACTGTGCTCAGCTCCAGAAAGGAAGAGGGGAAGGCCCTCTGGGTGGGGCGGGGAGGGGAAGGACAGGACGGCTTGGTGAACCAGATGTGCTGGGTGCTGCCTCAGGAGGCGTTGGCCTGCTGGAGAGTGGGGGCCCGTGGTCCTCAGCTCCTGACTTTGGAGTCAGCCTGCAGCTGGGGCAAGCAGTCCATTCTGATCACAGCACTTGTCTCCAGCTGCTGGGAGCTCCTAGCCCAGGGCTGCAAGGCCATTCCTCATCCGGAAGAGCAGCTTGGACCAAACCTTTGAAAATCTGTGCTGCAAGAGTACATGTAAATAGGGATCTGTGAGGTGCCTTCCACTCTGGGCCAGACTTTGCTCCTTCTTAGCTCTTTGATTTTCCTGTGTGAAGGCTCTGTACCCTGCTGAAATTTCAACCACCAAAGTGCTGTAGCATGTGTTCCCCTGCTAAATAGGGAAAGGTTAGCTTTACCAAAGAATAGGAATCGAAATGGGCATTACAGACCTCCTCAGTTGACAGCATTCTGTGGCTGATTTGCTCCCATTTGTTTTTTTCAGTAGCTACCTGTATACATAGATTCTTCACAGTTTCCGTCAGTCCTCTTGAGGGACAGTGTTTATAGTAGTTGCATTAATGGTAAGAAGAGCTACCAGGTCGCTAGAGTGCTAACGGGCCTAATACTGCTCTGTACCCACCATGCGCTTTGTCAGCACCCAAGGGTTAATGCACTCCGCCTCCCTGTGCGCACATATATGCATCCATGGAACCAAAGCAAAATTTCAGTAAAGTAGACTTACTCTCTAACGTGGTCCGAAGATGTGGGGCTACCACAAGGCTATCATTTTAGCCATCACCAAATCAAAAAAGTGGACTATTAAGTGCAGAGATCTTAAGACACGTGCTGTATGCCACAGAGGCTAAAGGCCTATGACAAATGCACATTAACAACATTTCATTTGTTCCTTCTTGAGGTGGAAAACGAAACTCATTCCCAACGTGCAAAGCCAAGGCAGCGACCCCGGGACCTCTTCTGGAGATGGAAGCTTGTTGAAAACCCAGACTGTCTCCAGGGCTTGCCCAGTCGACCCCAATGGAGAATTGACACCACCTTCACCCTGAGGTCACCACTAGAGACGCTGATCCATAAAGACAATCACTGCCAAACCCCCTTTCATCTACTGCAAGAGCCAAGTTCCAAAATAAAGCATAAAAGGTTTCCTAAATGAGAAGTACAAAGCACCTGAGAATGCTAGCAGGCCGAGCAGCTGTCCCCCCTCCTCTGTGCGCGCACTTCCCAGAGCATCTTGCGTCCATACCTGTAACCTTTTGGCAAGGACAGTAACTTGGCTACTTTGCCTGCCAGGAGCAACTGGGCAGCCAGCACATCCATCAGCATCCCAGTGGGGGACTTTGTGGAAGAGTTCCCGCTTTGTTTCTGTCTTCATTTTTTTTTTTCCTCTTCCTTTCTCCTAAGGCTTTTATTTAACAGTGCAAAAGAATCGATCTTATTTGCTTTTTTTTTTTAACTTGAATTTTTTTAAATTTTCACTTTTTAGTTTAAACTCTCTTGTTGTATATTTTGCTAGCTATGAGCTTTTGAGTAAAATTCAAAGATCTGGAAAAGTTGAAATAAAAATGGAAAGAAGCCGCCCTTTTTTGAGCGGTATCTTGTCGGACAAGTGGCTTCTCTGTGAATTACTTGTAACAAATAGTGGCCTCTCTGTCTTTGTAAGGTGTTTGATAGAGCTAAATAAATGGAACAGCCAAACCCATCCTGTTGGTAGCAGTTGGCAGTCCTATTTCATTTTATTTTATTTTTTCTGATCTCCTTTGTTTAAATGGTAAACCTTAACCCATACTTTCAGCAGGCCGGTTTGCAGTGAATTTTCATTTCTTTCCTTTTTCACCCCCTTGTTGTAAAAAGCCCAGCACTTGAATTGTTATTACTTTAAATGTTCTGTATTTGTATCTGTTTTTATTAGCCGATTAGTGGGATTTTATGCCAGTTGTTAAAATGAGCATTGATGTACCCATTTTTTTTTTAAATAACAAGGCACAGCCTTTGCCCCAAACTGCCATCTAACGTTTGTCATTCCAGTTTGAGTTAACGTGCTGAGCATTTTTTAAAAGAAGCTTTGTAATAAAACATTTAAAAACAATGTGTCCTTTCTTTAAAGAGTGAAGCTCTTGATAATCTGGAGCTAGTAGTGGTGAACTAAAATCCATGGGCCAGGCCTGGACTGGCTTGTCCACATCAGAGGGGGGCGCCTTCCCCTGTCTCCAAGACACAGTCCTCAAAGGGACTTGCACGACTTGGACACCACCTCCTCCTCTCCAGGTGTAGACATAAAAGGGGGCCAATGGGAAGAAGACTGTCACCAGGATTCAGATGGGAGTGATTCTCTTCTTCCCTCAGCACTTCAGACAGCCCTCATGGACTCCAGCCACCAGTAAGTGTACAGGTCATTTTTCATCATCAGAGCTCATCTGTTCTCACTCTTTGGGGTGCTTTGGGACCCCCCAAAGCAAGGTGTCCCTATGTTAAAAAAAGGTCTTAACTCCCACTAACCTCCCAAAAGTCAACATTTTCCCAATTTTCAGTTGTATTCATAATTTTCTCTTAGGCTTTTATTAGGCTAGTATAGAAGTATCTGATTTAGCAAAAACTGTATATTAAGGTTGTGGGTTTTTTTTTTTTTTTTTTTAAGATTTTATTCACTTGAGAGCGAGAGTGATCACAGAAGGAGGAGAAGCAAACTCACTGCTGAGCAGGGAGCCCGATGTGGAGCTCGATCCCAGGACCCTGGGATCATGACCTGAGCTAAAGGAAGATGTTTAACTGACTGAGCCATCCAAGTGTCCCAAAAACTATAAGTTTAAAAAAAATAGTATTGAATTTGAACTAGTTTGAGAACTACTGATAGCACTGATCTAACTTCAATCTCTTGCTGAAATTGTAGTCGGTTTCCCTTTCCCAATCTCCAGTACAGCTGGGGAACAGCTGGATGCCATACTTGTAATAACCCTCCACCGACTGTACTTGAAGATTGCCATTAAATCACCCCTCCAATTTCTCTTCTCCAGGCTAAGTGATCCCCACTCCTTGAACCTTTCATCATCAGCCCTTTAATCATTTTCATTACTATCCTCTGGAACCTCTCCAATTCCTCATCATTTAGTCCTAAACTTGAACCAGGGAAAACTATTATGTTGAGGAGACCTACTTGTTAGGTTTCATATTCATTTGAAAATCATCTGACTTTTCTTAATGTACATGAACCAAATGGTCTAATGCTGCCATTCAAGCTTTTGCTGGGAATTAACTAGAAAGTCCAAACAAAATGGTGTAGGAGGTAATAGTTAAGGGTTACTTTTAGGGGGGTGGGGAGGACTTATGCCAACAGTGATTGGCTCCCCTGGATCTTAGAAGGAAACTGAGTAATGATAGTCTCTTCAAAACAAAACAAAGTAATAGTCTGTTCTCCAAGTATGAGCAAGGATACGGAGCTGAGAATGGAAAGCTGCCAAAGCCCACTCAAGTCCTCTCTACTTCAGTAGTTCCTCTACATTTTTATGACATAAAACATGAGTAAACATCAGACAAGGGGTTGAACAATGTTGAAGATGGACTGTTTGGGATCCCTGAGCCAGTTATTCCTTCCACCAACTTGGTACCCCTCTAGTTTTAGAGAAAACTAAAGAGTTCCCTCTAGAATAATGTGTTTCTCCCAGATCCTTGGATGGCACAGCTCAGTGCTCACTCCTGGCTGGCCCACCCTACCAAAACGCTGCTTGCTGCCGGCAGCAGTGTGGGCAGGGAGAGTCGCGAGTCCCTGAGCGGTTCGGCCCAAGGAAAGTCATCCTGGGGCATCTGCGGGCAGAGGAACGCGCCTCTGCTTCTGCCTCTGTTTGATCTGGAAGTGATTTGGCTCCGTTTGCTGCAAGCTCAGAGCTGAACTATGTGCCAAGAGGAGGAGGATGGGTCAGCCTCTCTTGGAGCCCAGCCTTCCTCTGAGGCCACAGCTGGCATGCTGGTTCCTATGAAGGGGTGTTTTCCTCCTGGTTTTAGTTTGTGTGGTTGCTAAGGTTGCTGGCAACTACCTGTTGAGCTGTTCGAAGGGGCCTTTGAACTATTTCGTGACTACAGCTGTCCTAAATACAATAATTTTTTCCTCCGGAGTTTGGTCTAAGGCTGAGACAACATGGAAACCTCTAATCAAGGGCCTGCGAGCAATAACAAGATGTCTGTGTGGCTTTCCTTTTAAAGAAGAAAAATCCTGAGGAGTAATGCATGGTTCTTGACAGAAAAGAGAAACTTAAATGCTCCACATGACATAGTAGTTGTTCTACAAATTACATTTAGTACTTCTGCCACAGGATATTATCTTTCATACATAAAAACCTGGGGAATGTCAAGAGCTGCCCTGTAAAACCTAATTTCTAAGTTTCTATAAAAGAGTTAATATCCAAACTATATAAAGAACTCCAACAACCCATAGAAAAAAAGCCCCAAACACTGATCACAATATAGGCAGAGGATCTGAATAGGCATTTTCTTTTTTTTTTTTTTTTTAAGATTTTATTTATTCATGAGAGACACAGAGAGAGGCAGAGACACAGGCAGAGGGAGAAACAGGCTCCATGCAGGAAGCCGGACGTGGGACTCGATCCCGGATCTCCAGGATCACGCCCTGGGCCGAAGACAGGCGCTTAACTGCTGAGCCACCCAGGGATCCCTGAATAGGCATTTTCCAAAGGAGACTTAACAGATGGCCGACAGACTCATGAAAAGATGCGTTATATCATAATCAGCAGGGAAATGCAAATCAAACTACAAGGAGATACCACCTCACACCTGTTAGAATGGTTAGTATCAAGAAGACAACATGTTGGTAAGGATATGGAGCCCTTGTGCTCTGTTCATGGGAATGTAAATTGGTGCAGCCACTGTGCAAAACAGTGTGGAAGTTCCTCAAAAAATTAAAAGAACCACTATACTGGATGCAACAATTCCATTTCTGAAGACAACACCAATTCAAAAAACTACATGCACCCCCGTATTCAATGCAGCACTATTTACAATAACCAAGATACGAAAGCAACCGAAGTATCCATCAATGGAAAAGTACATAAAGAAAATATGGTACAATAGACACAATGGAATGCTACCATTCAACCATAAGAAAAAATGAAGTCCTGACATTTGCAACAACGTGGATAGAAGCTGTGAGGGCATTATACTGACTGAAATAAACCACACAGAGCCAAACACTGCATGATCTCACTTCTAGGTGGCTCAGTGGTTGAGCATCTGCCTTCGGCTCAGGGCGTGACCTGGGGTCCTGGGCTCACAGATACAGAGAACAGACTGGTCGTGGCCTGAGGATGAGGAAGAGGGTGGGATGGGATGGTGGCAAGAATGGGTGAGGAGGGTCAAAAGGTACAAACCTCCAGGTATACGGCCTGGGGAGGGGTGGCACCTGGGTGGCTCAGTGGGTTAAGCATCTTGACTTCGGCTTAGGTCATGATCTCAAGGGTCCTGGGATGGAGCCCCGCATCGGGCTCCTAGCTCAGCGGGGACTCTGCCTCTCTGCCCCTCCCCCTGCTTGTGCTCTAATAAATAAATCTTTCAAAAAATAAGTCCTGGGGATGCAACGTACAGCATGGTGACTACAGTTAATAAACACTACAATGCATATTTGAAAGCTGCTAAGAGAGTCTTAAAAATTCTCACAAGAAAAAACTTCTGTAACTATGGCGATGGTGATGGGAACCAGGCTCATGGTGATCATTTCACAATATATACAAATACCAAATCATTATATCGTACACGCGAATCATCTGTTACATGTTAATGATACAAACTGCCCAAAAATCCACCTGACTTCTAGGGATACCCACATATACAAAAATCTGAACTGCTTTTTAGTAGAAACTAAATAGTTGGCTGCAGCTGAGCATCTTACTACTACTAGAAAGATGCGACTGTAAATGTACTATGGGACAAAATAAGACGGTAGGCAGGGCTGCCATCACTCAGCGGGTACCGCTCCGGAAGGCGCTAAACTCGCGCAGCCCTTGGTGGGAAAACCCGCATGATCTCGCTGTGCAACGAGGAGCCGTTCACACGAAGAACGAGGAAGGGCACGCCAAGATTTGCCATCTGAGGTGCACATTGCTAGCATGAAGCAACCCAAGTTAAAACTCTTTGTGTTAGGTAATACAGAAGTAATAATTTTTAGTAAAACTTGAAGAACTCAAGTGAAAGCTGCTTGTTGGCTTGCTCCTGTTGAAGAAACCATGCTAATGTGTCTCATCAGCGGGCCTGTGGGGCGCAGGATGCTGGTAACAAAGAAATGATCCTCGTGCCCACTGACCTAACGTTGCTTCCGAGCACCTGCCAACGGGCTAGACCCGAGGAAAGAGGCTTTATGCTTTGTAGGGCTGTTGACCATCTGCACGTGTTCTCACGGACGAGCATCCTCTCCCCGAGTGGACTGTCAAACACAAGGGGCTTGGGGGCCCCTGGGTGGCTCAGTGGTTGAGCATCTGCCTTTGACTCAGGGCCTAGATCCCTGGGTCCTGGGAGCCCGCTTCTCCCTCTGCCTGTGTCTCTGCCTCTCTCTGTCCCTCATAAATAAACAAAATCTTTAAAAAGAAACAAAAAGGGTGGGGGTTCCTCCTTTCTTTTGTTCTCATATGTGAACACACACTGACATCGGTGATTTATCTCAATGTCTGGTTTCACTCACCTTAACCTTCTTCAAGGAGTCAACAAAGGAAGGGAGATGGAGGACAGACTGAGGAGGGCCCTGGGGGCCCCTGAGGCAAAAGGCAGACGGATGTCAGGGCTGCCCCGGAAGCACGGTTTCGGTCAATCCCTGCTGAGGGCCGCCAGACCAGGGTTCTAGCGGCTTTATGATGTCGGACGGGATCGATGGGATCGTACCCTGGCAAGAAACAGGCTCTTCCATTAGCAAGGAGCGGGCAGTGGGGAAAGCCGGGGTTTGGAGTCGCGCACCCCGGGTGCACCTGCCCCTCGGGCGCCTTCCTCCCGGGCTCGGGGCGCGGACAGGACCTCCGGCGCCGCCTGCACCCAGGAAAGGACTCACAGACGCACTTCCCTTTGATCCTGGAGGGCTTCTAACTTGTCAACATGGATATGTTGGTTTTGTATCACCTGTGGCCAGAGAACGTGTGAGCATTATTCCTTCTGCCCACGGAAGCTGCTGGAAACCAGGACTAACCGACAACTGTCTTAGACCGAAGATCAAGAGCACATGGAGTCCAGAAGGCCAGAACCGGGCTGTGCGGGTCCCCTAGGCGGCTGCGCTCCCCCCGCAGCTCCCGTCCCAGTCCCAGCAGAGGCAGGGCGGGGACACCGAGTCCGCGCCCCGCAAGGTCGCCCTGCAAGGTCGTGGAGGGGAATCGGAGCCCGCGGACCCTTGCGGCCGCATCCAGGAGAGGCTCCCTCGCCGCCTCCGCCCTCTGTGCTCCCGGCGGAGCCCGAGGAGTCCCTCGCACCCCCCTTCGGCTGGGCAGGTGAGCCCGGCGGACCCGGGGCTCTGTCCCGCGCGGCCGTGGGCCTTTCTCCCATGGAGAGGAGGCGAGGCACCAAAGCAAGGCGAGCGCCCGGGCCCCCCGCCCCGCTCTAGGGCCTTGACACTACCTGGACTCGGCCCCCCGGACCAGCTCCCGCCCGTCTGCGCGAGCCCCGCGCGGCCCAGGAAGGCCCAGGAAGGCCCGTCGGGCTGTCCCCGGGCAGGAGGCCTCGGGCGCACCGGGTCTCCCTCCCCCCAGCATTGGTGTCGGGGCGTGTTCCCTCGTTTCTAAACCTGCTACCTCGGAGTCCAGTGGCTGTTCTAGGAGGGGTAGCAGGGAGCACTTATTCCGGGTTTTCCTGATACCTACCTGCCCCAGGACAGCCGACATCCTCTGCTGGAATGTTCCAGTAAATGCATCTAGAGGAAAGGGCTGAGGCCTCGCGCTGAGCTACACCCAGGAAACAACCCCCCCTCGGTTCACAGAGTGAAGGTCGGGAACTAAGCGCCTGAACCCCAGTGGGCCTCCCCCAAAGCCCGAGGGGCTTTTTTTTTTGCTTGTAAATTGTGCTTTAATTTCTGCAATCAGATATGACGCGGTGGATACAAGTGTAAACTTTCACTGTACATTGGGAAAATAAAACGCACATTTATACAGCTTATTCCCTTAAAAACAAACAAAACTTCTGAATGTTTTTAAAGCAAATTCATCTTCAGTGTAAAAACTTGGAGGTACTCACACCTCGGCGGACTGAGGACCGAGCCGCGGGCCCGGGTTCAGCCGCTGCTGCCGCTGCGGGCACCACCGCACGGGCTGGGCCTTCCGTCCTCCGTGGCCCGTCGCTCCCCCGGGACAACGGCGGGCGGGCGGCGGGGCGCGGGCCCAGCAGGGCCGCGGGCCCCTCTTCACCCAAGGGCCGCAACGGCTTCCCGGTTCCTGTAGGAGACTTGGGCCGGTTCTCCACCCTCAGCCCTCTCCCGGAGGCCCAGTGTTCAGGACTCAGGAAGCCCTTAGGTCTTCGGGAACTTTCCCTTACAAACGGGTCAGAGGGGGGGACGTGGGGGTCACAACTAGCCTGTGCTGCTGGCGGGGTGCCCAGACATTCGTGATCCATCATCCCGTTTGGGCCTCAACAATCCCGAGCCCGTTCCACCATTCTGCCCATTCTAGCAGATTCCCCAGGAGGCAAGGCCCTCCCCCCACCGCCAGGGCACAGGGTGGGGCAGGGTGCAGCGAGCGCACCCCGCAGCCTGCGGAAGTCACCGTGTGCGCGGACGATCCCGCAACAGAGCTGCTTGCTGATTTCAAATGAAACACTGAATAGAATTAGTATCAGTGATGGGCTTTCTCCGTCTTCCAGTGGGTAAAATTTGTTTTGCCGTGGACCGATTTTAAAAATACAATTTAAAAAAAAATAAAAATAAAAAAATAAAAATAAAAATACAATTTACCGGGGATCCCTGGGTGGCTCGGAGGTTTGGCGCCTGCCTTCGGCCCAGGGCATGATCCTGGAGTCCTGGGATTGAGTCCTGCATCAGGCTCCCTGCATGGAGCCTGCTTCTCCCTCGGCCTGTGTCTCTGCCTCTCTGCCTCTCTGTGTCTCTCATGAATGAATAAATAAAAATCTTAAAAAAAAATACTATTTACCCAAACAAGTGTGTTGAGAGTACAGCTATGCTTCCATTGTTCAAAGCATCTCTGAGTTACTATTTTTGTAGCATCAATACCTATTTCCAAGAAAACAAGCCCCACAAAATTCCAGCTGCACCCTCTACTTTTGGTAGACTTCATCGGTTCTGTAGGTTGAAAGAAATGTTACAGGGATTAAAATTGAGGTGAGACAAGACAAAAGCTTATTTCAAATGTGTGAGAAGGACGACTTGCAAACCAACAGAGAAAGCGTAATCATGGGGCAGCCCGGGTGGCTCAATGGTTCGGCACTGCCTTCAGCCCAGGGCGTGATCCTGGAGACCTGGGATCGAGTCCTGCATCAGGCCCCCCACAAGGAGCCTGCTTTTCCCTCTGCCTGTGTCTCTGCCTCTCTCTGTCTCTCTCATAAATAAATAAAATCTTAAAAAAAAAAAGCATAATCCGCATATGTCATCTAAGCTGGTGCTTACCTACGAGCTCTACCCTCCCCAAGGGTGGGTGGCTGGGCCTCCGCGGAGCTGTGAAAGCTGACCTGCTAAAGAGCCAGAGAGCTTACTGCACAGCAGCACCCACAGGGGAATCATTTAGTACCGCCGGATGTTTACACAGAGGTTTCTGGGCTCCCAGAGCCACCTTCCCCCCATGCCGCACCACCCAACAGCCCCAGACTGGAAATACACCTCTGGATGAATGTCAACAGGCGTCAGCCAACAGTTTTCCCCGAAGAAACTAAGAGTGAATCTTACAGACCTTAAAGGGCCACAGCCCTTTAACGGCCACAGCTTCAACTTTACAAAGACCTCTTCGGGGCACCTGGGGGGCTCGGGGTGTGATCCCAGGGTCCTGGGATCGAGTCTCGCATTGGGCTCCCCACAGGGAGCCTGCTTCTCCCTCTGTCTGTGTCGCGGCTCTTTCTGCCTCTCTCATGTATGAACAAATAACATCGTAAAAAGAAAAGACCTCTTCAATGAGCACGGACCCGCGCTTCACAGGACTCCGCCCTGCTAACCCCAACTGCAGGCCAGGGGGACGGCTAAGCTCAGAGCTCAGGGCCTTTCCTTGGGCCTGCCATTTCATCAGTTGTGTGGTTTTCTTTTTCATCTCAGATGTTCATTTCTATTCTAGGAATAAAACTATCACTAGGAGGGGGTACAGGAGAGACGGGGAAACAAGCATCCTCTTGACCTAACACCTGGTAGCTACTTTCCGGATGCCATCAAAGGTCCCCGCTTGCTGTGTGGAGGAAGGACGGGGCGGAGCAGCAGCAGCAGCGGGGAGGCCAGGCCCTGCGGCCCTGCGGCCCTGCCCAGCCTGCCCTCTCTCCTGCCTTGCTCCTGCCCCAGGGCTGCCCGGCAGCAGCGCCCCCACCCCCACCCCCCCGCCTCCGCCCCGGCTCCTGCTAAGGCCTAGTCCGTGAACACCGGCGCAGCCAGCATTGGGTCCACGCCAGGATCTGAGGACCTGAGGACCTGGACCTGGGGCAACCCGCCCTCTCCACCGGGTCAGGGTGGGAAGCGGCCGGGCCAGCGGGGAGCGCAGAGACCAGGAGCGCGGGACTCCCACGGCTGCCCCGCCTCCCACATTCGACAGGATGTTCACAACTCTTCCCTGGCCCCAAACATCACGTATGAGACAGGGTTTTTGAAAATGAAGAATGCTCACAGGCCACACTCTCTGACCTTTTGGTAGGCGAGAAGTGCACTTAAACACCTCGGCCAGGAAAGGGCCACCGTGACCCCAGCCCCACATCCCGGCCGCGGTGGTCACATCACCAAGCTCGCTCGCTCGCTCTCCCCTGGAATTCAGTGGTGGAGAGAGAGTCCTGCCATTTCCAGGACAAGGGCCCCTGTCCTCCGGGCACTCCAGTCACAGTGAGGAGGAAATGAAGTTCCCTCCTAAGCCCAGGGCTCCAGTCAAAGGTCAAGAAGCAGCCTGAGAGCAGCAGGGGCCATGCGACCACAGGGGACTTCAGTAAGGCAAACGGTGGTGGCCTCACAGGTGCTTCCTTTCTTTCGTTAGGAAATGTTTTATAAGAATAACCTAAAAGTTTCCTAAACCAGGTTGTATGTGTGGTACAAATGTATGTACCATATTATTTTCCCATGATGCTATAGAGTCAGTAAAAAGATTAATAAGCTCCCTTTTATTAACCATGAAATGGGGGGGGCGGGGCAGGGGGGAATCTCTCAACCATTAACCCTGTGACCCAGGACACCAAACAAGAATGGCCATATTGGGGACAGTCCTGTTGAAAGGTTGTTGAGGTTTTCCAACTTGCTATTTTGCTGTGACCCAGGTCTGCTACCTTAGGCATGTCACTCAAGCCCTCTATTGAGGCCACTGGACTTGAGGGGTCTCTGATGTCTTTCCAGCTTCAAAACTCTATCTTGGAAGACACTTTCTCAAGCCAATGATTAAAAGAAGCTTATGTTACACTATTTTTCTTTGTTGGCAAAGAAGAACCAGATGTTCCTTAAAAAATTGTTTTCTGTGCCATTATTATTGCTTTACTGGTAAGAAATCTGCAGAGTGACAGCTGCAGGAAGGTTCTACGTAAATGCCTTCCCTGCTGCGGTCACTTGAAAAAATATACGAACAATAGGACCAAAGAAGATGGGGCATAGCTTTTGCCTAAATTACCAACCTTTACTTTTGCAACCATTTGAGCATGTTACAATTTTAAATTATATATGTTTATTTTGATTCAAATTTTCACATATTAAAAGATTGCATTTTATTAAAATCAATTTACAGGCAGTCTGCAGCAATGATTTCTCATGAAAAAAAAAAAAAAAAGAGAGACAGTCAGACAATAATCATTCAGATTCTGGATGTGAATGAAGCCTCTCCCTGCGAACCAAGTACATGGGAGGTATTCCCACCAATCCAACAGCATGAGCTGAATAAAGACATGACATCTTAGGTCGTGCCCAAAATGTAGGGTAAGGCTTGAAGCTGCAGGTAGCAAATGTTCTCAGAAAGGCAAGACGCAGGTGCTGCTCCCTGCAGCACTTCACAGACATGCCACATACATGTCCAATGGCTCAGGACTCGCCCGTGTGGCCATGGTGAACACAGCATGCACTCGGAGGAAGCACTGTCCCCTTCACAAGTGAATCAATCCAGGCAATTCTTTACGAAAATGGTAAGGTTCAAAAGAAATGTTTGCTCCAAGGCACCAAGGGCGTAAAGCTTTTTAGAAAATACACAGAAACGCACAGACTAAAAAAGGGAATTAGTTCTCAATGGAGGAATCTGCTATGATAACGAGTGTAAATAATTACTTCAGACAGATTACAATCAAAATGCACATCGAACAGACTGTGCTGTGTGGGGGAACATCTGACCAAAGAACATTCCCACGGGCACTTGGGGATGCTGCTGGTATGCGCTTGCGGGGTTCCTCCCGGAGCCAGAGAAGCTGCGCCTCACTTGTATTTGTAATATCCTTCTCCAGACTTCTTGCCAAACTTGTTCTCCGCTACCAGCTTATTCAAGGACGGGATGGGGTGAAACAGGGGGTTCTTTGGATCCATTTCATACCACCCTATTGGAAGGAGGAAAAAGGGCTGAGGATGAGGCGCTTTATATCTTTTTACCTCTCAGCATTCCCGGGGCAAGGCTGGGGGCACAGCTGGGGAGAGGGGTCCCTACTGTGATGTGCTCTAGCCAGCAGGCCACCATGGCAAAGGCAGAGGCAGGCGGCCTGGCACGGCTGGGGCACCCCGAAGCAGCTGAGCCAGGGCTCAGCACCCCTCCCCGGCCTGCCTGTTCAGCCCGTCTCTGCCTGGAAACTGCTGATACCCGCAGTCCAAGGACAAAACAGAACCAGTTCATCTGCTGGCTGGACCACTACTAGCCCCGTGAAGCAACTTTTAGAACACACGTTAAAAATCTGAATTTGCGGGATCCCTGGGTGGCGCAGCGGTTTAGCGCCTGCCTTTGGCCCAGGGCGCGATCCTGGAGACCCGGGATTGAATCCCACGTCGGGCTCCCGGTGCATGGAGCCTGCTTCTCCCTCTGCCTGTGTCTCTGCCTCTCTCTCTCTCTCTCTCTGTGACTATCATAAATAAATAAAAATTTAAAAAAAAAATTTTTTTTTTAATCTGAATTTACGACCACTGGCATTTTGCATCCTCATAAAATACAAAAGTTCATGCTTCAGTAAGAAGCCGCCTTGCTCCTCGCAGGTCAAGCATCCTCTGTGAAACACGGCAGCAGGAGCTACGCTCAACCTCAGCAGTGCCATTTTCACACCTACCTGTACCGTCTCAGAGCCACTAGAGTAACCTAGACACACTGTTCTCTTTAAAGGGGTGTAGAAGACCTCCGCTCAAGTGGAGGTCACACAAAAGGACAGAATGCCAGGGTGGTTGTGATCCTGTGGAACCATTATGGCGTACACGGGACCGTATACGTACACGAGACAGGGTACACGGGACCTGGCTGTGCTGTATTTGAAGCTTCCTGTGAGTCTCTAATTCAAAATGAAACAACTTAAAAATAAGGCCCTGTGAGGAGACACCAGGCAATCACGTTTTTCCTTTTTCTTGCCATCTTTTAACCTGAATCTTTAAGCTGGTAGGCAGAACTTTGGAAAGTCTACCGAGTCCCCTGGTGATTTGTTTTAAATAGGCATTATAATTCACAGTTGAGACTACCTCAATTCCATTAAAGACAGACAAGAGAGAATTCCAATTCCTACCGTCCATGATGAACTTTGTAGTATCCAGCCCCACGTAATCAAGAAGCTCAAATGGGCCCAAGGGGTACCCAGCTCCCAGCTTCATAGCGGTGTCAATGTCCTCCTTGGATGCGTCACCTACGGACAAGAGGGCAGCATGGAACCATCACCATCCTTCCTACAGTTGTCCTTGTCATACTGTTAGTCCTAGAATTCACAGAATTTTACAAATTTTCACATTCAAAAACCATCCAAAGTTAGGGCTTCTGGCTATGATAAGATTTCATCTCAGAGGTACATGCCAAAGAGATCACAAGATTTTCAAAGCTATTCCACCACCAAGCTATTCTGTGAGGTGAATTCTAGAGTACTGCTACTGTGTTCATGGGGAGAGAAGACCCTGATGGTCTAGAAACATTAGTTATTTTTAATGGGTTGGGATTTTCCAACTCTAAAATAATTTACAACATCCCTTAAAGCTAGAGCATATTTTTTTAATTGACAAATGGACTTCTTTAAAGTAGAAAAGAACTAAGCTTTATATGTTTATATGTATTATATGCATATTTTTCTTTTCTTTTAGAGATTTGAGAGCAAGGGGAAGCACAAAGGGAGAGGGAGAGCATCTCAAGCAGACTCCCTGCTGACCACAGAGCCCAACATGGGGCTGGATCTCATGACCCTGAGATCATGACTTAAGCCAAAATCAAGGGTCAGATGCTGAACCTACTGAGTCACTCAAGCACCCCATGCATATTTTTCTTTTCCAGCTTTCTTGGTTTTACAAGTAATGAGTATTCCTCTGGAGTCACACTCATATCAACCCT
This sequence comes from Vulpes vulpes, assembly GCF_048418805.1. Taxonomy (NCBI): domain Eukaryota; kingdom Metazoa; phylum Chordata; class Mammalia; order Carnivora; family Canidae; genus Vulpes; species Vulpes vulpes. Next base: position 37,108,835 of record NC_132783.1, read on the forward strand.
TTAGTCAAGATAAAGTTTAAAAAGAAGCCCAAATCTGCTTTAGAATTGCCACTCAAGTTTGAAAGTGTGTTTAGCAGATTCAGACAAGAGCCAATGTGCTTCTTCCCTAGAATTTTACTCTCAACTATTATGTTCTGGGGCCACAAGAAGTCTTTTAGAGAACCTGTTCCTTTTCTCCAAAATCAGGAATAGGAATGGTGTATAACAAGTGATCCTCAAGAATTTTGTTCCAAAGCATAAAGAAATGGTCAATTACACCAAAGCTAAATAAAAGGAGAAAAAGTTCAAAGAGAACTTCATACCTAAACATATTTCAGATTCTTAGGCATGAGGAATAGTCTTAAACATCTATAAAGACTTTATATATATTTTCATTTATTTTAGAGAGAGCAAGAGTATAGTGGGAGAGGAAGAGAGAATCCCAACAGACGCTGTGGTGAGTGTGAAGGCCGACACAGGGCTCCATCTCATGACTCTGAAATCATGACCTGAGATCACAATGTGAACCAAAACCAAGAGTCGGACTCTTAACCAAATGCACCACCCAGGCACCCCAAGACTATATTTTTAAAAAGCATATGAAGTACAGTTGAAGGTGATTAAAATACCAACTGATTATTTCTTATGAGTGGCATTATTAATGCTTCACTAATTAGTCAACCAGAGGACGCTGAGAATCACAATTTGAGTTTCAGGCCATAAGAAAGCAAAAAGAGCAAAAATCATCGTATACATCAGCTGCAAGTGACATCCTTCATTCATTCAACTTTAATTTATATCTGTTCCATAGCAGCACCAGAGACTTAGGATGAGACACAGAAAAACAAGACAAACACTCCAGTACTTGTGATAAGAGTGGGAAGGACTCAGATGTACACCAATGCAGAAGATTCATGAAGATTCACAAGCCTCTGTGTGAGCAAAGGTGGAGAGATTTACTAACAGTGCCAACATTTCACCAAAACTACCCACTAAGTCCCAGGCCCCAAAGGCTGAAGAGAATCCCAAGGGATGAACAGGCAAGAAAAGCATTCCAAGCAGAGGGAACAGCATGAGCAAAGGAGAAATGAGCAGGAACACAGCGACTGGTAAGTGGGTTCTGCTCAGAGAATTTCATCTGACCCTGAGGCTTCTATGCAGTTGGAGCCAGAATGCTAAATGGCCAGCCAGCACACCCCACTCCCGGCCCAGCACCTGCTGCTCCCTGTGCCTGGTGTCCTCCCTCCTCCAACATTTGACATTTGCTTCCCACAGGCCTCTCTGCTCAGGTGTCACCTCATCAGAGCACCCTGCCCCCTCCCTGCATAGAAACTAGCAACTGTAAGAACTCCAGGATAGGATCCCCGCCATCCTCTTCATTTTATCTTTCTCCTGGCTTACTGGTCGCAACCAAACACATTACCGACTGATTCATTTACTGTGGACTGTCTGCCTCCTTTCATTAGAATACAGGATCCCAGGGAAATTTCTTACCTAAAGCCATTTAACTAAATCTATATTCAAGGACAAGTAATGAACCCTAGAGTCAATTCTGTAATTCCAGATTCGGTGACTCACTTGAAGACTATTTGATTTCAAAAAATAATATGGAGATAAAACAGATCAACAACAAAAAAATCTAAGCAGTGTTACAAAGTCAGCAACTCTAAAAATTCTGAGTACTACAGAGCAAGAGAGGCAAAAGGAGGGAGAAATAAAACACACAGACTGGTATGCCAAGCGGGAGTTAAAGATGGTACTGTGTTTTAGACCAATAATTTCTAGACTTGTTTAGAGTCAAGCACTTCGCTGAGAATGCACCATGGGTCCCAAAGAAAACATGCACCAGAACTTTACATCAACCTCAGGAGGTTCATGGGGGCTCCCTCCTCTCTTCAGTTAAGAGCCCCTAACTCTAGACAACAATGAAAAGCGTGGGAAGAACCCCATGAACCCCCAGAACTTCTGCAAGGTGGGTGGGGACCTGGGGCCTGCCCTGACGTGTTTCTTAGGCTGGCTCATTGGCACCACCTGCCAGCCATTTTTGGTATTAACAACAAGCCTGGGCGGCAGCTACAAAAATCACAACCACCACAGGGCCACCATTCCTCTCCTCAACAGCCACCTATGTGCCTGTCCTATACAAGCACTTTGGGACGCAGGAAGAGGAGATACTTCCCAGGTACTGCAAAACAGTATAGCAGCAAAAAAAAAAAAAAAAAAAAAAAGCCACGTCATGCCACAGGGAGGAGAGTGGCCATCACCCTGAGGGAAAGCCAAAGTGTAACACAGATTATGTCCAGTTTGGGACATTGAGGACACTTGGCGGGACCTTGTAGTAAAGTGCGGGTAAGGTACGTGGCGACAGCAGGGGCAACGGGAAGTAAGAGCAGCTTCCCCAGTAAGCGAACTGTATTTGGATTAGTCTACAACAGAAACACCCAAGATATCTTGAGCAGAGGAATGACAGGAGGTCACACAGTGACTGGGGGACAGGCAATGTCACTCCCAGAGCCTGCAACCAGCCTTGCCCTCTCCGAAGAGCTAACCATCTGGCCCCACCAGCGTGGGGAATGGGGCCTGTTGGGAGTGGGCATCTGACAGGGGGCAAGTGGCTACTGGGTGCCAGCCTACTCAAAGATCTGGAGAGAGCCCTCAAAGGGACAAGGGTGACCAACTGCACCAGCCAGGCCTCAGTTTAACAGCAAACAAATGCAAGCCACACTGAATGAGGACAGAAGGCAGGTCCGAGGAAGAAGCCATGAGGCTGAAAGCATCAGAGAGCAGTGGCAAGGGGGAGATGAAGCGCCACCAGATGCCCCGTGGCTCTGGTGAACAGCACTGGTGCAGGCCCCAGCATTCTAAGAGCTGCTCAGTTGCCCAGGGGGTGTGAGTGGTGATGACAGAGGTGACTCTGCTCTGATGCCAACACATTTTCCTGATGGGCCTCCCCCACTCAGAGCAGCACTTCGCTAAGCAATGCATATAGCACACACCTCCCAGGCTGACAGTGTTATGTGCCCCCAGAATTCACGTTAAAACCCTACCCCCAACATGTAGTAACAGGGGTAGGCCTTTGGTAGGTGATGGGGGTTAGATGAGATCATGCGGGTGGAGCCCCATGAGGCAACGAGAGCCCTTCAAAAAGTCAGGAGAGCTTGTTCCCTCTCTGCTCCCCGTCCCGTGAAAATATGACGAGAAGTCAGTGGTGTGCATCCCAGCAGAGGCCCTCACCAGAATCCCACCATCTGGCACCCTGGCCTTGGACTTGCAGCCTTCGGAACTGTAAAAAATAACTGTTGTTTATATGTCACCCAGTCTATGGTACTTGAGTTACAGAAGCCCACACTGACCAAGATGGTGTTGTACGGAGTTCTCCTCGCAGAAGTCTGGGAAAGGCTGGGAGGAAAAACCAAAGTCACAGAGTATCTTCACTGCATGACTCTGCTGCTGGACCCCAAGATTCCCCAAGCTGTGTGGGGGTAGGTACAGTGCATAGTGTCTCCCCACCGTCCTGGACAACATGACAAATGAACAAACAGACATGGCAGGCAAGAGAGGAGAATCCAAAAGAGCTTCGAGTTTCAAAGCAGAACTGATGCAGTTCAGCCAGCTGCTCAGAGCAGGCACATGGAGACCTGAGTGTACGTCGAAGCACCCCCTCAGTGGGCCAGACTGGGGGCCGCAGTGATGTGGCAAAGGGACACGGTAAGAAGCCCAAGGTATGACATATGGAGTCCAGACCATGGTGTGTCTGCAGGGCAACAGCACCCACACCCTGGACACCCCAGCTGCTCCCATAGCAGATGCTCCAGCTTCCAGGCACTGAGAAGCCATGGGGCAAGAGGCAGAGGGGTGAGCAGTGGTGTGCTGTCCAGGGCAGCACCAAGGACAGTCTAAGAACACGGTCCCCCGGGAGGCAGGGCACATGATGGAGGGTCAAAGGGACCACTGCCAGTGGGAGGGGAGGAAAAGACAAGAAAGTGCCTTTCAACTCACAATCAGATACAAGGTACATCTGAGAATATATCAAAGTGACAGTATGTTTCAGTGAGGAAAAAAAACATTAAGAGGTGGATTACCCACATGCTACATTCTGAAACATTACATTAAAAAAAAAAACCCTGCCGTTCAAAGTAGGGTAAAATGCTTCACGCATTCTTTGAGGTGTAATTAGGCATATTTGTTGATAGATAAACACAGAAGTGCTGGTTTGATCTTGGAACACAAGTGTGGCAAATGCTTCCATAAAACAGAAAAGTTTTAATATTTAAAGCAGATTTTGAGGAAGCAAATGTGCTTTCATCTCTCTGGAAGAACTGGTGTAAATATTTTGTTTCAAAAATGACATTCTCAGGAGCCGAGCATTTGTGAATGAAGTAATTGAAAACAATTACACTTGCTTTTTATCCAGTCCTATTAAAGCCTATTTGCCTTTGAAGCAGACATGATAGTTACCTTTCCAGAAATGTGGTAGGGAAGGTAGGCAGGAGGATGCATGCCATTTTATAACCTTGGACCACATCCCAAGTTTTATATTTCTACAACAGGGGAAATCATTCTTTGTAAAATCAACAAGTATCAAAAAAAGCATTTGAGATCATTCTTAAGGTTAAAAAAAAAAATGCATCGGCATCATTTAGTAAGGATGGGGAAATCACTGTCACCATCAGCCTTGTCACTCACTTCCCATCACCTGTCACAGCAAAATTTTAGAACTTTAAGGAACTTTAAAGGTCCCTCAGTCTAGTGACTTACATTATTTTAAACAAGAAACTTTTTAATCAAAAGCAGAGATTTAGTATATAAATCCGGGCTGGTTATGCAATTGCTCTGGCTGAGCAATCGCATGTAATGGGGGTGTGTGTGAAAGTGGGGGGCACATTCCAGAGCCACATCTCAGAGGCTCAGAGGCCTCGCAGGGAACCCTGGGGGACTGGGGAACACAAGGACAAAGGTTCCAGGGTCCAGGACGAGGCTGATTCACAAAGCTGAAAAAACAGGTGCCCTCCACACTAAGCATGGGCTAGCCATTAATACAGGGCCTGCTCGAGGACAGTGAGCAGTGCCAAGAGCTAAGACCTGCCGCTCCCAGCCCGGGTCCAGACAGCTACCTCGTTCATACAGCCTGATTGCTTCCATGAGGTATGGTAGCAGGAGACGGTTCACAATGAACCCAGGAGTGTCCTGTTTTAGGAGAGAGAAGAGACAAATGAATTTTCACTGAACTTTCTCTTTTGTGAAGTCACCAGACTGCCATTCTTACTCTGCATCATATTACCCACACTTATCAAGCTCTACATTTTCAAAACTTCTTTTGAAGTACCAGCACAGCTCTACTTCTATAATACAGGACAATTTATCCAACAATTGTAATACTTAAAAAAAATTTAAAAATCAAACCTAGATGCCTCCACTGTAGGAGTCCTGAAATAAAGGCAGATCGAGGCAGAGAGGTCCCTGGAAAGAACACAGAGGTGATGGCAAGCAGTCTGGGCTTAAATTCTAATAGTTTCTGACACTGTGACATTCTGAAATCAGTTTCATCATTTGTGAAATGGGAGTAATGATTTCCACAAATTGTGAAGATAAATCAGAAAACACACAACATGCTGTGCCCTACATTCAAATGGTAGTCCTTTCCTCTCCTGCATCACTTTCAGGAATCTAGAAAAAGTGTATTCCATCTTGAATAATAATCTTCACAGGAGCACCAATTCTCGAGCTCCCTGGAGCCATTTTTGGGCTACTTGGGATTTTCTCATGCTCTAGCGCACAGCACAAGGAGGTTGCACCAGGGACGGTACCAGGGAGGACAAGGAAATGCCCTGACGAACCTTGGGCCTTCCATGGCAAGGCACCTCAGCCTCTTTATCCTGGATGACCCCCTTGTACTACACACCCCTTTCATTGATTTCCTCCTCATTAACATGCTTAATCATCTCTCCTGGAGGCTTGCTGTGGGATTTGGAGTCTACCTACTGGTTTTTTTGGGGGCATCTGTGGCACAGGCTAGGCTGGTAATTTTTGTGGTGGTATTTATGTGAAACTGATTTCCATTAAGTAAATGGTGTAAATTTTAACCAAAGGCTGTGATGTTCCTGCAGGCAGAAATCCTCATTCTAGCCCCGGGCCTGTGTTCCCTTTCTAGCACACACTAGGCACTCCATAAACATAATTAATAAAGAAGGCCTGCCTCACACACTACTCTTATAGCTAACCTGACTGCATGCTGTGTGAACGTGGCAGTAACAGCCACAGGTTTTGTACCTCCTTTGACTCTGGACCAACAGAGACCTTGTCCTACTCCTATCTCCCATTGAGATGAGCAAAACAGCTTTATCAGCTTAACCACAACTATATTAATGAAATGATGTTGACTTTATAACTAGGGCAAAGTGCTTCTCAACTTCAGAAAGTTTATGGAAGAAACTCAGGACAGGGTACGTGAAGCACACAGATACAAGGTTAGAAGTCAGAAAGTACTCTAGGGAAAACGTCTGCCCCAATCATGATACACAATTACACATGATACAATTAATATCATCCACATAAAGAGGTCACAGAACTCAGGAACGAAAAAGTGCTAAAGCTCACAAAATATTCAAACTCACTAGTAATCAAAGTAGTACACTCATTAGAATAAAATAGCATTTTGCCAAGAAGATGACTGGCAAAAGTTTTTTTCCCCCATTACTAATATTCAATGCCATTGACGATTCAGACACACATATGTTCTCAAGATACTGGTATGTAAATTGTAATGTAAAGAGACCCAGTCTCTCAATAAGGCAATTTAATTTTATGTACATTTTATACTCATTTATTAAATATATTTTATTTACTGCACTATGTGCCAAGCATTGTTCTATGTACTTTACAAGTATTAATCCATTTACTCCTATGATAACCCTATGAGACCAGCCTATTATTACCTTTACATGGTGGAGAGGACACTAAGGCATAAATAGGTTAAGTAACTTGCCCAAGAACACACAGCTAACAGGTGGTTTAGATTTGATCCCAGTTACACTGGCTCCAGAGTCCATGATCTCACCCTTTTTATACTGCGCTCTCAAGAAGTCTATGAAGAAAGACACATTCTGGGCACATCAATGTCATTCTGCTATGTTGAGCATTGGTCCACTGTGATCCTCTAAGCCAGATCCAGGCCCCAGCCGGCTTCTGTACAGTTCCACCACAGCGCAGCCACGCACCCCCAATGCGAGGGGGCTGTGGTGCCCCCTCCCCCAACAGCAGACCTGAGTAGGTACAACTGAGGCTGTGGATGCTTAAACATTACTATCTGGTGCTCTACTGGAAAGTATGCTGATCCTTGTTCTTTGTGGTTGCCTTATATTTGGGCTCTTCATCAAGAACCTACATAACTGACCCAAAAGCTTTAAGGTATCACCCAGGAAAGAGTCTGAAATGATATAACCAGGCCATTTTATGAGATCAGAGTTCCCCTCCCTGCACCTCCCGGGGCCACTCCAATGGAAGAATGGATCATTACCCTCCATGAGTTAATGACTGTGCTGCTAAAGATAATCATTGCCTGTCCCTGCACTTTTCACCTTCTTATCTAGCTTCTGATTTGCTACACACTGATGTTCTTTCTTTTACCATTACTACTTTCTGCCACTAACAAAGCACAAACCAGTAAGAAATAACATCTGGTTATTGATGTGAATTTTGTTTAAGTGCAGACAATTTAAAACCACAAAACAAAAAGAAAGAAACAGTGTTAAAAAATGAGACTCCCTAACAACGCTACACTCCTGGACGGGGGGTTGGTTTGGGGGGTTGGCACATGAGTCTGCTCTCTCAAGCTATGTAGTCCGCACCGACAGATGACTTACTCAGATGTTACTGAACAACAGGAGTTTCTGTAGGTTCTGTAGGTTACTACAATACTGTGAGTTCAATCTGGAGAATATTTTAGAAAGCAAAAGCATACCGTAAGAAGAACCACAACTACTGAAAAAGACTGTGGTCACAAAAGTAGATGCCTACTTATAAAAATCTGTTAACAGCACGGCACGTCACAACTGCCCATTTAGGAAGATTACCAAGTCATGCAGAAGTGCAGTGCTTAACTTTTGGGAGGACTAAAGAGGAACTAACAACAAATGGAGACAGAAGGGGATCTACAAAGTAGGGGACTGCAGCTGGGGTCATTTCCCATATAACAACTGAGTATTGCCAAGAGGGAAAAAAGCCTGGAGGCATGCTTCCCACTCGGCTATGCTTCTTAATGAAAAACAAAACCAAACCTCAATGCCACACTCCCTGAGAAACAGCTTCATTAATCCTACCTAGGGGAGCGGCTCTTCCTGTCTCTCTCATTTCCCTAACCACCTGTTGTGTTCTTTCCCAAAGTGAGGCACTGGTGTTCAGTTTGTAATGCTGTGTCCACCGCACTGTGCCGACGCAGACTCCTTGGCTCCCCCAGGTCCAGCAGAGGCTGAAGCCAATGGTGTAACAAAAACCACTTAGGGAAACACAGCAGCCCATCAACAGACAAAAGCCAAGACCCAGAGAGAAGTTTTCTACTCAGCTGAAGCTCTGGCTCTATTCAGAATTCGAACTACCAACCTGATAGCCCTGGGAGAGGCTTAGGGTATGGCTCCCCTGCTGGCAAACTAAAAAAGAAGCACAGCTTGCTCTTTACAGCCCCCAGACAGGCCTGAGGTGAGGGTGTCCCATCTTTCACATCTTCCTATGGAAGAATTCTACCCCAAATAAGTCAGTTCTAAGGAAAACCACCCCCTTCCAGAGGTACTTATACTCTACCTTACAAGAAACAGGATGCTTTCCTAGGACTTTGGTGAAGTCTATCAGAGATTCATAAGTCTTCTGGCTGGTCATTGGTGTTTTAATGACCTGGAAATGCAAAGCAGAGAATTATGACCAGAATTAGCAAACAACTGCAACACAACGATTCAAGAAAACACTGATGTGAAAGTGTCTACACAGAAGGTGGCAAAAATCATCTGCTTCAGAATACAAGGATCTCAAGCCAGAAACAAAGAGCTGACCAAAATGTCCACTTTAAGACAGTGAGGTACTACAAAATGTATAAGATCAAGGCTTAAAAAATAAACGTGTAAAAAATAAAATAAAAATAAAAAATAAACGTGTATGTGTGGAAGAGAGTTTTATAGGCCTTGTCCCCAAGACAGACTGGGGTTCAAATATCCATCACACCACTTACTGGCACAGTGATCCTGGGCACGGTTCTTGAAACTGAAATGACACTGAATTCACTCCCTCCACCTCAAAGAACCGAGGTGAGGGGACAGTCAAATTAGATTAGGAGGTAAAGCATTAAGTGCAGCTCCTAGGAGGTGTACAGTGCTCGGTAAATGCTGTCTTTTCTTACTGTTTTACTTGGTATTGTTAATTTATTTCATGGAAGTAACTGGATGTCTACTGACTGTGACAACACCCCTTCAAGTACTCTGCCTGGAGTGCCAGCTTCCCCTAGTCTAGATGAGGAGAATGTGTCCCAGGAAAACAGAGTGATTTGCCCAAGTCACAGGTCTTCTGAACATTTTGATGAGTATCCCTCCCATACTCCACCCTCTCCCACACAGATTCCCTAGAGCCCACCAGCTCCCTTTGCACCAGAACAGGCTTATCCCACAGAAGAAGGTTTTAATTTCCAGCACACCTGCCAGGCACCTGGGGAAGGCTCCTGGCAGCCCTCTGGACCCATGGTGCAAGCATGCAGGCAAGAGTACAGCTGCTCCCCGCTCCCCCATGGTGGCCCACTGGCACTCCAGGAGGTCATCTCCCCCACCCCCACCTGGCAGTCAGCCCCCAGGACACATTTAGAGAATTCAGCGGTCAAGAACTAGATTTTGGTAAATAGAGACCCAGGTGAATTTGAACTTAAGTGTATCTATAACTTAAATGCCAATTAAGGAACTTCAATGAGAGTCAAAGCAAACTGGCTTGGCTTTCCCATTAGACTCTTCATATGAGATTAGACAACTCAATCAACCCCTGTGCCTCACTCTCTACTATGAAACAGGGATAATGATACTTGATATATCCTCCACCTTGTAAGAGGTCTGTGTGGCTTAATAAGCTAGTAGTGTCTGTGCAGGATGAAAGGTGCTATATAAATGAAGAGAATTATTACCATCCATCTTTTAATGTGATCACAATTCGGGGTGTGTGGTATAATACTAAGGGAAGTGAATGAGCAGCACAGAAAAAGGCACCACAAACATGGGGATGAGGAATGGGATGAGATAGACCAGAAACTACTCTGCAAACACCATAAATCTAACAGCAGTCCAAGGGTTATCCAAAAGGAAGTATAAAAAGGTCTCCAATAGAACCCCACAGGTTAAACTAGAACAAAGGCTGCTAATTATAAAGTTTCAAGTATAATTTGTTGATTTAAAGGAGTCAGCAGTAAAGATTTTTTTAAACAGAAGGATGCACATTTATTCATCCACTTAACAAACAGCAACATACTACAGATACTCTGTTTATGGTTCCAATATAGTCTGAAAAAATACATCTACACATATGTGTGAGTCTTGTCCCAAGTAAGGAGAGCTGCTCAATTTAGGATATGATTTATTTTTGTGCTCACCACCAGCGACACATATGTGAACACCTAAAAATAAAAACTGAATAAAGAGCACTTTTTTTAGAAAACATTTTCTAGGGACGCCTGGGTGACTCAGTGGTTGAGCGTCTGCCTTTGGCTCAGGGCGTGATCCCAGGTCCAAGGATCCAGTCCCACATCAGGCTCCCTCCAGGGAGCCTGCTTCTCCCTCTGCCTCTCTCTGTGTCTCTCATGAATAAATAAATAAATCTTAAAAAAAACATTTTCTACAGAATAGTAAATTTGCTAAGCATTAGCTGTTAACCAACATGCTACATTTCCAAAAACATAAGATATTAGATAAACACAGTTGAAAACAACATTAGAGTTTGAAGTGAATCTATACAATGTGTCTTTATCTCCAAAATACTGGTACCTGACACAGTAACTAAGGAAAGTGACTAGTCCTCAAGCACTGAAATTTTGAAAATTCCATTCCACTTCTTTACTCTTTTTTGCCTAAGGATAAATGCAGTTTTTTTTATTCCTTGCACCACCACCCCCCTTCATTCCTCAATATCTTCAAAAACATCCTTAGGAAGGGAGAGAACATTGGAAGAGGCTGAAGAGCAATCTTAGCAGAATAAATAAATTCCTATCGCAGGTCAGAGCTGTCTTTGAAAGGAAACTAAGGAAATGCAGTCATAATTAAAGTGGAGGCAAATGCTTATGGGAAGGGGAGGTGCCTAGGGCGTGTGAGATGAAGGATGGAAAAGGCTGGCAGGAGAAGGCACCAGTGGAGAAAGCAAACCCTGGGACTCTCCCAGGGAGTCCTGGCCAATCCCCGGAGGTCTGCTTGGCTCCACATCCCCCACACTTCGCACGGCAGTAACTCTTCAACCCCAGAATAAATGCTACTTTAATAACAGCTGCTCCTCAGACCCTGTAATTAGCCCCGTGTAAAAGGCAAGTTGCCACATTTCAGGTGCAAATTGTCTATGTGACTCGTCTCTCTGTACCCAAGTCTCCAAGCAAGCAGAAGCAACCCAAAGAAGATCACTGGGAGCCCACTCCCCTCCGTCTCAAGGGTCTGCGCTCAGGAGGTTCAGGCTATAGGGAGCTGCTTTAATAGTTGGGATGAGAACACAAGGGAAATGTGCCTCATCTGGGGACAATAAATACTAAGGCCCTGTGACCTGAGCCAGAAATCAACCCAGCAATGCTGGACAAGGGGGTACAGTGGCTCCTATGTAAAACCAGGCTGATAAAACTCCACTTACAGCCTAGAGCAAACTGACCTCACTGAGACAGTATAAACGTGTGGCTCTGCCCTCTGTGGTCTCATCAGCCAGTGGTCTGCACTGCTGTCTTCCTACTCAGGTGCCTCTTCTCTGCACTGCCCATCACATACGGCACAAATACATAAATGACATTCCACAAAGTTAGCAGCCCTCCTGGACATCACTGGTCAGACCACTGGGCTGTGAAGAGACAAAGTACAAAGGCCTTCCTAGATCTCAGGTGCTTTCTTCTGGCTCTCAAAGGACAGAGAAATGCTGTGGCCTGAGAAATGCTAGCCCAAAGACAACCTTCCACCCTCCTGTTAAAATCCACCCAAAGCAATCCCCAGCACAAAGGGTATGACTCAGGGAGCAGGACTGGGAAAGTTGGCAGGGCAAGCAGGCACACGCAACACCCGCTGACCTCCACAAGCTTCATCAAGGGCACTGGGTTGAAGAAATGGAGTCCGGCGAATCGGTCCTGTCTTGTGGTAGCATTGGCTATGTTGGTGATCTGCAGAGAGGAAGTGTTGCTGGCAAAGATGGTGTGTCTGTGGAGAGAAAGATGGTGAACTCATGGAAACAAACAGGACTATTCTGGATGCGATGCACAAGGCCATGGCCTAGCATCCAGATCTGTCGTCTTGACTCCTAAAGGAAGTGAGGGAAAAGAGATCTTCACACAAGAAGCTGAAATCAAGTGACTAGTTTCATTTAAAGTTTGAAATTTTGGGCAGCCTGGGTGGCTCAGTGGTTTAGCACTGCCTTCAGCCCAGGGCATGATCCCAGAGATCCAGGATCGAGTCCCACATCGGGTTCCCTGCATGGAGCCTGCTTCTCTTTCTGCCTGTGTCTCTGCCCCTCTCTCTCCGTGTGTGTCTCTATGAATAAATAAATAAAATCCTTAAAAAATAAAGTTTGAAATTTTAAATTAGGTAATTTAAACTCACCTGTTTCAAAGGCATATTTAATCCTACCAGTCTTTCATTTATTTTCAGGAGCAACATTTCTCCATTTTTATTAGTTGATTTTCATGGTATGTGGGGGAAAACGGAGGCTGCTACTTAGTCTATCTCAGTCACAAAATGAAACCCTAAGTGAGCACGGATTAATGAAGGAAAGGATGCACCACAGACCCTCAAAGTTAACAAGAGACCTAAGTCATTGAGATCTTTTCCCCTCAAGTGAAAAGCCTTAATTTTCACTAAATGGGAATTAAACTGAAGACAGAAGAAAGCCAACATGGTCCAGAAACAGTTTCAAGGTTGCACAGGTAGATCTGGGGAAGGAAGGATACATGTACATGGTATCTTGATAGTTCAAGATAGTCTGCTTATAAGATATCCCAAAAAAGCAGGGGTGCCTGGGTGGCTCAGCTGGTTGAGCATCCAACTCTTGATTTCGGCTCCGATCATGATCTCAGCGTCCTGCAATGGAGCCCCACATCCAAGTTAAGATTCTTTCTCTCCCTGTCTGTTGCTCCCCACCCTATTCACTCTCTCAAAGGAAAAGAAAAGAAAAGAAAAAAGAAAAGAAAAGAAAAGGAAAGAAAAGAAAAGAAAAGAAAAGAAAAGAAAAGAAAAGAAAAGAAAAGAAAAGAGGAAAGAAGGAAGGAAGGTATCTCCTTAAAAAAGAAGTACCATCTTTTTTTGTGTACATAATATTTATTTTTCAAAATCTGTATTGACTGAAAACAAATTCAATTTTTAAAGAGCACAGGAAAGTGGGGTGCCAAAGGCATTACAGGCACAAAGACAAGCAAGACTTCTAGGCTTTCCTATAGCGCCACCTTGTGGGTTCACATACATAAAACAGCCTAATGCTAATTAGAACCATACTGGCCGGATCAGTGCAGGAAGGGGAGTGGTCCCTTACTGACCAGATTTGGGGGTTCTAGCTTACCCAAAAGGCAATACTACAATCTGCCTGAAGTCAGGGGTGAGTGGGAGAAAAAAACACAAGTGAGGATGACATAAGCCCTGTTCGGATGCACACCACAGACCACAGCAGCAGGGCCATGGGGCTGCCCCAAGGCTGTGCTGGCAGGGGCTGTTAGACTCATAATGTGGTACCTTTCAATAGAGAACAACTGAAGGGTGACTTGCATGCAGAAAGGAGATATGCAGGCACACCAGAGAGCACATTTCATTAAAGGACATCAAAGCCCAGTCCTGAGCGTCTCCAGTCCAAGGCACTCCCAGTATACATGTTAGCAGAAGGGGCAAGATGCTCCTCACAGACCTCTACCTCCCCCTCTCCCAGTCAGCTGGGCTGGCTCTGCACCCAACAGCTCTCGCACTGCCTTCTTCCCACACAAACACAATGTTTGTTGTGACATATTAAACCTACTGGGTTGCCTTATCTTCCATGAAAAAGTACACTCACACGTTTTCCTTGGAACACTGGACTCTTGGACAGTCTTTGGTTCTTCCCTTTCTGACACTCAGGTACCCAAAACACTACTTTCTTCAATGTACTAACAGACAATCGACAGCACAAACATAGTGATCATCAGCAACGTCCCCAAGCCTTAGTGTGGAGAACTCAAGCGAGGCTGGCAGGGAGTGTGGTAGACAGGAGAGGAGAAGGACAGGACCCAGCTGGCGCTCACTGTGGACCTGGGCCAAGCTCTTTGTGTGCCTTCCTCAGACTGCAGCTAGGAGAGTTGTGTTCCTTTCCAGGGTGTCAGGGCTGCCGTCAGGAACATGGCCACTAGCCTAACGTACGCTCCTCTCTTGTTGCAGGAGTCACTACAGAACGTAACAGTCAAGGATATCTCAGTGGAGCTACTTAAACAAACGAAACACAAAACTTAGTAGGTGTGCAATAAAGGTGGTGGTCTAAAATGAACACAAGAGTATAGAGAAGGGACAGCTGATGGCCAGAAGCAAGGTCACATCTATGGTGTGCCCTTTCCCGTGTCACATCTGTGTGACATAAGCCTGCCTGAAAGTGCCTAGTACAGTACCTGACACACAGGAGGCCCTCAGGAGATGGAGCCAAATTAAATTAACATCCTAAACAACTATGTAAATAGATACCGCTACCCCTATTCTGCAGAGATCACTAGGGGAACTAGTCTTGAGAGAGTTAGAGCTGGGAAGGTCTTGGAAATTATTCACTCCTAAGTGCTCATTCCAATTAGAGGGGAAAAAAACTGAGGGCCAAAAAGGCTTCATGACTAAGGACAGAGAGGGAAGAGGTGGGGACATGGCCCCAGGCCATCTGACTTTCCCCTAACAGTCCTTGCATTACTCACACTGACACGAGGGCAGTCAGACCTGCTACTGTCACTAAGGAATGACCAACATTTTAATAAAGGCCAATTTACTTGACTAAACCTCTCCTGGGGTGGAGGGTGCTGTTATTATTTCTGAGGGCTCCCTGCTCACTGGGGAGCCAATATCCGTACCAAAGAGTTTTCTGTTTCTGCAGTCCCTAAATGTCAACATAAAGAGCATAAGCACAGTCATCAGCAGAGTGACATACAGGTGACAGACGGGTCTCCTCTTTTGTCAGGGACAGGGCTTCTCCAGACACCAGGCCATACATCTATGAGGGCTGACATTCCAGCAGGCTGGCAGGCAAGTGTCCCTCTTCAGCCACTCACTGCTCACTGGCTGCCTAAGAATTACTTCTGTCATATAATCTTATTCTGACTCAGTTCTAACCAAGAAGGGTGAAGTGTGGCTAATGGCTAACCAAGCCCCAAGGAGAGCACGAATAAATCAACCAGGTGTCACAACTGCCAAAAGCCCAAAGTCAAATACAAAGGAAGGCTTGGGACTCTGTGACCAAAAACTCGCTGCTGCTCATTGGCACAGCCAGTCCTGAGCCCCAGTCACCCGTATGCCTAACCTACGTGGGGCTGACTCTCCCCTCCCAGCTTTTGCCAGGAAGCCTGGAAGGAACTCAATGCTCCTGTATTGCTCCCAAGTGTTTTGACTTAATCCAGCTACAGCTCAAAACAGGATAACAAAGGGACTTTGTGTAGACAGGAAGGCACTCCCTTCAATGGCACCACTCTGTATGTTCCACTCAAACTACTCTGAGGTTCCTCTGCAGACATCTGAGGACATGCCCAAGCCTCTTCATCCTCTGGCCTGGGAAAGCCCATGGTCCAGACATTGCAAGGGACAGAAAACTGTCCCTGAGAGGACCCTCCGTTTTACTGTGGGAAATTCCACCCTCATTTGGGGACAAGAATCAGATGAAGGCGGCCCAAGCCTTGGGAAGCAGTCTGGGAGCGGGTGGATGGAGAACAGGGGAAATGGTGTCAGATCTTCTGAAAACAGCTTTAGGGGAGCAGAAAGAGAAGTGGGCTTGGTGTCAAAAGACTCCCTCCCGGGAGGAAAGCCCAAGCCCAGGGATGGAGCCCTCAGACCCAGCAAGAACACCCAAGGGTCACGTACTCAGAGGCAAATTTGTCCAGCCTCTTGAAGAGCTCGTTTTTCGCCTTCAGATTCTCCACGATGGCCTCCACCACCAGGTCCGTGCTATGGACTACGGATGCCGCGTCTGTGCTGGTCGATATGCTGCTCAGGGTCTTCTCCACAAATTCATCGCCCGCCTAACGGTGGAAGGAAGAAGAGAGCACTCACTGGACCCACCGGACAACAGTGCATGATCTGCTGCTAAGGCAGAAGGAGAGAGGAGGGTGAGGACAGGCGAACATGTCCCACATGGAACCCAGAGCGCCCAAAAATTCTGAGAAATAAAACTCCCCACATATCTGCTTAGGGACGATGGCATCTCACATACTTCTAGACACGAGGGCAAGAATCAACTGGGAACATCCCAAATGCTGGTTAACAATTCACTGCCGTGTACAGGCCATAATCCTTCACGGTCTCTGTCAGCTCGGCTCCAGTTACTACAGGGTCCTCTTGAGGCACCTGTCTGGGCCTGCAATCTATCTGCCATCTCCATGCACAGCTGCAGGAAATACGTCCTGAGATGTGACCTTCCGGCAAAGAGTAAAAGCTTAGTTCACAGCACCACTCAGTCTGAGAAGTGGTGCTAACTATTCTTCTCTACTAGAGGCGGACAAGAGCTGAGTTAAGGGCAAGAGAGGGTGAGAGCACTGGACTTCGGGGTCATTCTGCAAGAAGTAATCGCCCATCACGGGCCAGCTACGGGGCTTGCAAAAACACATCACACACAGCCTCTGCTCACAGAGAGCTCGCAGTCCCACCTCCATCTGACCTGTGACCCCAGGTTTCCACAAATAGACCTCAGGGCAAAAGACAGCATCTCTATCAACTGCCATTTTATCTCAAATGGAATCTGTGCCTGGGTCATCAAAAAGGTCATCATCAGGAAAGGCAGACAAAACCATCATGGAATAAAACAACTCCTAGAGCTGTTCAGCAGAAATATACTGTAACATGAGAGGGCAGTTTAGATTTTCTGTTGGCTGTGCAATAAAAACTGAACAGGTAAAATTCATTTTATATAATCCAATCCATCTAAGGCATTACAATTTTAGCATGTAATCAATATAAAAAGCATTGAAATATTTTATATTCTTTTCTCAAGTCTCTGAATTCTGGTGTCTGCTTTGCAAGCACAGCATACCTTGATTCACACTAGCCCCATAACACACGCCCCACAGCCGCTTGTAGCTAGCAGCCGCCGTGCTGGTTGGTGCAGAGCCAGTGCTTAAGGCTTGTCAACCAGAGCAAGCTGGAGCTCACACGTCCCTCCCTCCACCCACATCCCCGGCCAGAGATAAGAAACACCGAGAGAGGACACTCCTGAGGAGTCCCTCGTCAGGAGGTGGGCATCTTGAGCACGGGCACTATTTTTTATTTATTTTTTATCCTCAGGGCCTGTGCCCAAAGGGGAAAAGCAGCAGAAGTTTGCAGAGCAAACAAATGAAAAATGCAGATTACCTGGGTTCAGACTCACTCTGTCTTCCGCTCCAAACAACAGCCCAGGGCTCTTAAAAATCTCACCTGCCTGGACCCTCATCACAAAATGCCCTACCTCAGGTCCCCCTATTATTAAGAATATGGGGGGACAGGTGACAGAGATGTTAATGTGCCTGTGAAGGAGAGGGTAAAAATTAGCTCCACTCCTGCCCCTTTAATTTTTGAACAATGACTACATATTAAGAAAATACAAGTCAAAACTACAGTGAGATACCATGTCACCCTGATGATGGGCTATTATTATGAAAGAAAAAAAAAAAAGAAAGAAAGAAAGAAAACAGCAAGTGTTGGCCAGGATGTGGAGAAATAGGAACCTTCATACACTACTTGTAGGAATGTTAAATGGTTTAGCCACTATGGAAGACAGTTTGGTGGTTCCTCAAAAGCCAAACACAAGACTGTCATGACCCAGCAATTCTACTTCTAGTATATACAAGAAAGAACTGAAGGAGGAGTAGACAGACAGTATATCAACACTCACTGCAGCATTATTCACAATGGCCAAAAAGTGAGAACCCAAGTGTCACTGACAGATGAATGGCTAAACAAAATGTGGTTGGATACATACAATGGAATATTATTCAAGCCGGAAGAATGAAGTTCTGATGCATGCTATAAACTGGATGAACCCTGAAGACAGTACAACAAATGAAATTAATCAGTCACAAAAGGACAAATAGCTTGAGTCCACTTATATGAGGTCCCTACAAAAGGCAAATTCAGAGACAGAAAGTAGATTTGAGGTTACCAGGGGTTGGGAGGAGGAGGGAATGAGGAGTTACTGCTTAATGTGTATAGCGTTTCTCTTTAGAAAAATGAAAAAGTTTCGTAAAGAGTGGTGATGGCTGCACAATAGTGTGAATGTAAGGAGATCAATCTTAAGCAACTTTAACAAGGTGGCAAAGGTAAACCACAATTCCCCTGGTTGACTTCCTCAGTATTTCGAATTAAACATGAAGGTCCAATGAGAAAGGGTCAGTAAACCAGAGTTCCCCACCTTCTAGACATTCCTCAAGCTCTCATATCCCCTCTGCTGGTGGGGAGTGAGAATGACACTCTGTATTCTCTGGTAACTACATTACCAATGCCTGTAAGATATTATCTAAGCAATCAGAATTTTCTATCTAAATGCAATGTTTATTGTATCATTCTCTTTTTAATGTGTAAGTACCAAAATTCTCTTCCTATTTCTGCTCTCTTCTATCAGTATGACAAAACAGGTGATCTTCAATCCCAAATTCTCAGGGGACAGAATGAGTTTACTACCCGCAGAAACTTTCTCCCTGCTTCAAAACCTACCCAACAATATGGTTATTTACTTCTCCTGTTTTGTACTCAGTTCCTCACAGAACATTCAGGGATTATGTTATTTATACTGGTCTAAAGTTATGGGAAAATGAGCTTTACTCAACAAATTGAAAAAGCAAGCAAAGGCCACCAAGAGTGTTATGTTTGGAGGACTGCTCTTGAGGTCACATAAAACAAAAAATTACCTTGGGGTTTTCTGCAAACTTCTTCTTGGCCACTCTCCTAAGGCTTTCCTCAATCCCCTTCTTAGATTTTGCCAGTATGTCCTCTGTCTGGTCCACCAACACTACTGTGTGGCCAGTTGCTGCAGCAACCTAGAGTAAAGAAAGAAAAAGGAAACATAAAAGTTAAAAAAAAAAAAAATAGAGTTTTGTATTTCATACAAACTCTGCCTCTATTCTCTTTAAAATACCAAGTAAACATAATAAGCCAACATCAACTGAACAAACACTATTTGCCAGGCAAATAGTGCTCTAGAGCCTTTATACGGAAGACAAATTCTCAAAAACACCTTATAAGGTTAAGTATGTGCACCATCATCACACAACAGGTAGGCAGCAGAGCTGGGATCTGAATCAAGGCTTTGAAGGCCACACTAGAACTACTCTCCAACTGTCCAACAAGGGAGCCACCAGCCACCTGTGGCTATTTAAATTAACGGAAATTGAATAAAATTAAAAATTCAGTTCCTTGGTTGCACAAGCCATATTCCAAAGTGCTCAACGGCCCATTCAGAGAGCACCTATCCCCCACCCACCATCTTTTTTCCTTAAAACTGGAGCATCCTGTGCAGCTTGACTGCTTAGTTCATCTCTTCTGTAATCCCTAAACCAGTAATAGGCAAGACGATGATGATGGCAAAAAGATTCCGAGGACCAGGACACCTGCAGGACTCAGTCGGTTAGGCATTGGACTCTTGGTTTTGGGTCAGGTCATGATCATGAGACTGAGCCCGCCATGTAAGGCTCTGTGTGGAGTCAGCCTAAGATTCTCCCTCTCCCTCTCCCCTTGCTCATGTGTGCACTAACTGGCGCAAATATTACTATTATTACTCTCAAATAAATTAATTTTTTAAAAAAAGATTCCAAGGACTATTTAGTGACACAACTCCCATGAACATAGGTTGTTGGTGATCAGCCAATTTAGAAGAGCAATTCCCCAACCTACCTTGGCTGAAATTCTGAGGGTACATTTAATGCAGGTGCCCGAAGTTCACCTGAAGCCAGCTTAGTTTAGCCACATGTAGTGACAAGTCAATCCCTTTTTCATCACAATTTGCCAACATCTTTGGCAAGGACTGTGGAATACACTGTGTGGCTAAAAGTAGGTCACTGGGTTACATTACAGGTAGGCATTAAACTCAGTTCAAGCCATAAGTAAGAAGACAGACGTGGCCTACCACAAACATAAGTATACAGGATGCCAGCACAATTGAGATGCCGCTCAGGGTCCAAGAAGACCCCCACAGAACCAAGGCTCTAAAATTTCTGTTGATCAACAGCACACAGGAGATGAACAGGTTGGCTGAAATGAATCTACCCAGAGATGACAGTAAGAAAACAGTTCTAGACCACTGTTGTGATGCAAGATTTTTGAAACCAGGCAACCAAAATTCCAAACTGAAAACCAGAGACAAAAAAGTAACAGAAGAACAAAACTCAAAGGCAAAGAGGTCCAAACCCCTGAGCCAAGACTTCCAAAGAACACTTGTAAAAGCGGTAAGATGGGGTTTACGTGGAAGCTAATTACAACAGCACCTCTGGGTTCAGCCTGAGAAAGCTTCCTACTGAGGCTTCAAGTCTGAGCCTGTGGAACCTGTGGGCAGGAGAATCAATACCGCCAGTGCCCCAGAGCCTGCCTGGAAACCAAGACAAGAGAGCACCACGCGAGGACAGGAAGATCTGCTAAGCACAGCTGGGTAACGAGAATCATTTTGATAAAAGGACAGAGGCATCCAGTGAACTTGCCTGGCTGGCAGAAACACAGGCTGCAGGCAGGCAGCGTGGCCCACGTAAAGCACCCATCAATCCAGAGCAGGCTTTCTCCCAGAGTAACAGCAGACTGAGGCTCATCTTGCCAACACCTCAAGTCACGTGGCACAAATTTGAACCCCTCATTAATTCAGAGTGAAAAAAAAGCAAGAGCAAAATTTAGAAACTCTGCAGAAAAAGCGACACAACAGGCCCAAGACTGTTATCTTTAGAAAGGCCCCGGGCCTTTGCAGAGTTTCCATCCTTCCCTGACAAGAAGGGCTCGCTGGACCTGAGACTGCTTAGGGTCTGCGGTTTTTGCTGAACACCTACCTGCTTTCCTTCTAGGGGTCAGGAATTCTGCTATGTGCCAGGCAGAGAGTACCTGTGTGACCAGCCCCAGTAACAACCCAGGGACCTGGGTCTCTGATGAGCACCCCTGGAAGAGGTTTCACATGTGCCATGACAACCTGTTGCTGGAGGAACCAAGTGTGTCCTGTGTGACTGCACAGGGAGAGGACTCTGGAAGCTTGCCCCTGCTTTCCTCCAGACTTTGCCCCTTGCACAGTTCTCTCTGTTGTTTTTGTTTTGTATCCTTTTGCTGAAATAAACTGTAGCCAAGAGTATAATGATATGCTGGGTCCTGAGACTAACTCCCCAAACCTGGAGGAGTGGGGGCATTTGGTGGAGGAACCGGACACAGAAACTAAGACAACAAATCTCAAATCCCAGATGCAGCTGGAGATGAAAGTAAATTACTTTGAGGCAGGCACCCTGGGGAGCAACAGCTGAGGGTAGATGTGATGACCACTGATGGGGCACCTTTCTTGCAAGGTGGGAATGAGCAGAGTACCAGCTTAGGGATCTCCCATTTTTTTTTTGGCTCCTCTGAGAGTTCCTGTGGAATGACACAAAGTCATTTTTACTTTGTCCCTCTCCGTCTCTGACCTAGATCATCCTTTGAATAGGCCAGAAAGGATTCCCAGATTTCTACCTGCCTAGGTCCTGGTCTACTTTCCCCCCCTCTTTACCTCCAGCAGGCATCACCCAGGCTTTTTTTGCTCCTCAAGGAGTTAGAGATAGCCATAAAGAAGTGGGGTGTGAGGGACAAGTGAGGGGCGATATTACCTTTTTTCCAGAAACCCACTTTCAAAGTTAGTATATCATGTTTGGTTGGGAGTCATGGGGCATTTTTGGTTATGTAACAGATAAGCCACAATGCTTTCCTTAGTTGACACTTGAACAGCTTGGGGTTAGGGGTGCTGACTCCTTCTGCCTCGCCCCCTGCACTATTGAAAATCCACAAACAACTTTTGACTCCCTCAAAACTTAACTACTGTTGACCACAGGCCTTACCACTAACAATCAATTAACACATATTTTGCGTGCTTCACGTATTATATACTGTATTCTTAAAATAAAGCAAGCTAATCAAAAGGACAATGTAGGGGATCCCTGGGTGGCGCAGCGGTTTGGCGCCTGCCTTTGGCCCAGGGCGCGATCCTGGAGACCCGGGATCGAGTCCCACGTCGGGCTCCCGGTGCGTGGAGCCTGCTTCTCCCTCTGCCTGTGTCTCTGCCTCTCTCTCTCACTGTGTGCCTATCATAAATAAAAATTAAAAAAAAAAAAAAAAGGACAATGTATTTACAATTCTGTAAAAAAATAGGGTTGCCTAGGTAGCTCAGTCAGTTAAGCATCCGACTCTTGATTTCAGCTTAGGTCATGATCTCACAGTAGAGACATAGGTAGAAAAGACATTCTTATTTAAACCCAAAGTGGATATGGTTAGGTCTGAATAAAGAAAATATAGGCAAAAAAGAGAAAATTAAATTCGCCTTGAAATATTTACTATTTTATGAAGCAGCTTTAGTGCAGGTCACAATTTGAGTAGAAACAAATTAACATTACAACATAACTTCAGGTGATTGCAAGTTATAGCAACATTTTCATTCTACCCACCTGCATAGAGCAACGCACCCTGATGTTCCAGTCCCTTGCAATCATTTATTGCACACATACCCTAAGGACACCAGGTCAGCAGTATCTTGAGGGCAACTTCAAGCCCTCTTTGTCTTTGCAACTCTAAGTGCCTGGCCCATAGTCAGCACTTCAATGTTTACTTTTTAAATAAATGAACCAAAAAACCAACAATATTAGATGCTTAATAAAATTTCCACATGATGAGTCCAATGTTCTTTGACCGTATTTATCTACTCTAAATGGGGTTGGTATTCATTCCTCTCAACTGCTGTTATGTCCAAATTGTTCAGCACTGAGATAGATTCAGGGTGCAAGCAGTCTATCCCCCTGCCCCCATGAATTCCAGGTCAGACCTGAAAAGCTGCACGACTCTGATCATCTCAATAAGCTGAGGCAGTCTTAAACATGGCTAGACAGACACAGGCCACTTAATAAAGGCCAGCTCGTTCTTTCTAAATTATTAATGCACCTGTCTTATTTCTCCTATGAGATCCCCGAGAGCTGGGAGAGCTTCCAGAAGTTAACAGTCTCTACCAACAATTATCAGAAAGAACAAAAGCCCTTAAAAAAAAAAAAAAAAAAAGGCCAAATGCAGCAAAATGAAGAGATGCAATGTACCAAGCATTTACTATGTGCCAGGCACATACTTTGCATTTTCCAACGTTATTTCTGATCAGTCCAACAACCCTGTTGAAGCAGACATCATCTCTGTTTTGTAAAAGAAGGAATTAGAGAGATTGAGTCACTTGGCCCAGTATCACTCAGCTGTTAAGCTGTGAAGCCAGAGTTCAAATTCCAAGGCTGCTTGGCTCCAGAAATTTTCTTGTAATCTAGTTAGAGGAGTACAAGGAATGCTGTCATATTTGCTGAGACAACCAGATTTCATGATACAATAATAATAGCATTTTACAAAAATTGCTTACTTTTTTGTATTCTCCTTCCCCCATGCCTTCTTTAGTAACTCTTATGGATTTGGTGACATCTATAAAAATTCCTCTTAAATAACATGTCAGTTCTTCCCCAAACTGGAGTCCTAATACACTTACGCAGTCCTTATGAAAATGGCAGCACAATTTCATTTTGTAGATGAGGTAAACTGGGGCTTAAAGAGGCTCAGTAACTTGTACACTATCCCATGGTTAGGGTTAAAAAGTGGTTTATTAATAACACACAGAAGCAGCCTTCAGTTCTATCAAATCACATTCCTATTCATGTAGGACATGTATTCATGACTGAATACAGTCATATTCACAGCAAAAATGACCGGATAAACAAGAACATCCATCCAAACAAAAGACATCTGCCATGTGAGCACTAAAGCCTCAAAAGACACCTGAAATACCCTATGATTCTAGGACAGTTCTCAAAGTGTGGGTTCTGGACCAGCAGCACCAACCTCATCTGGGGAGGTGTTAGAAATGCAAATTCTCAGACTCCACTCCCAATCCAATATATCACAAACTACGGGTTGGGGCCAGAATTTTAGCAAAGCCTTCCTGTTGATTCTGATGCTCTAAGATCCGTGCTCAAATCTGGTCGCAGATTAAAATCAGCTGGGGAATATTTAAACCAACCAACGTCCGAACCTCATCTGCAGATACCCTAATTTATTTAGTCTGAAGGCACTGAGATTATGACCTGAGCCAAAACCAAGAGTTAGATGTTTAACTGACTGTGCGCCCTCAGGCGCCCTTCCCTTTTAAGATTTATTTATTTTAGAGAGAGAACTCAGGAGCACACACACAAAAGAAACTCCCTCAGATGATCCTAACAGTGTACCCCAAGTGCTAAAGTGTCACTCTAAAATAAAGAACTTATCTACCCTGGTTCCTATCCCCACCCACCCCAGCCCTTCTGGATTGCCAACTATCTCCTCAAACCACTGAGTTCCCTAGCGAAGAAATCCCTTGAGAAACTCCACAACAAACCGAAACCTGAGTCCACAGAGGTTTTTCCATCCCTAGTAACTACAGTTTAGAACACTTCCTATGTGCCACACATCAGGCCTATCCTATCTCATTTATTTAACCAATTCTCAAGTATCAAATGCCAATTTTAATAAGGTGTCACTTTATAGTTTTATAGTTTATTCTCTTGAAAGCAATTTATGAGATTAAAATCTGCAATAAGAGCATATAAAATTATTATTTTTGACATTCAGAACAGGAAATTATCATTATGCAGCTACCACTACTCCCACAGTGAATTACTGATCCCAAGACAAGATCTAGGCAATGTAAGTATCTATATCTTGAGCATTCTGCTAACCGCTGGGAGGCTCAGTTCTTCAGCATTCAGAGCGCTTACATCTTTACCAACTGCTAGTAACCATTCTATTCTCCCACTTCTTTTCAGAGCCTCAAAATCCTCTTTTCATAATGACTTTAGTTTGAAAAACAATGACCTCATCTAACCTTTCTGGAATCATAGTATCTAATATTAAGAAGAAGGTGTGTATAAAAAAAAAGTTACAAATAAAAAAAAAAAAAAGCGCTACACCTTTAAACTGAAACACAGGGATCCCTGGGTGGCTCAGCAGTTTAGTGCCTGCCTTCAGCCCAGGGCTTGATCTTAGAGACTTGGGATCCAGTCCCACGTGGGGCTCCCTGCATGGAGCCTGCTTCTCCCTCTTCCCTCTGCCTGTCTTCCCCCCCCCCCCCCCCCCCCCGTGTCTCTCATGAATAAATAAAATCTTAAAAAAAAACAGTGTTGACACTTGGGGTTCAACAACATTCCTCTTTCAGTCCCACAAAATAATACACTAGTAGTGTAGGGGCACATTCTTCAACAGCAAAAGCCTCCCAACTGAGTCTCCCCACTTTAAATTCATCTCTCCCAACCTTAACAGATGTTTGTTTCATTTTCTTAAAGTGCAAGTCAAAAAGTCTCCATGGGTTCATGTTTCTTCCTCCACTCCAGTTCTTTTAGCTTCTTCTTTTGACCTTAAAATCTCTTTCCCATCTAGCCTCTCTTTCTTATAAGAATCATACCTAACTGCTGCTGAGGCACACTTCTCTCTTATGATCGATACGGTGGTTCATGGTTGTGGCTTTCCAGTTACTCTTTCCCAATGAAAGCGGTGAGGTCTTCATTCATGGCTTTCAGTTACACTCTGGTTTGAAGGCTAAGAGCAGAACAAGACTGCTGTGTTGCTCTTGGACGCGAAATAATTGTACTGGGGTACACAAACAATCTGCACAGTGGGAAAGCCTTTGAGAATGGTCTGGGTGAAAAATGTAGGATTATTAAAAAATGCTTTCAACAAATGACCAAGTCACAGACAAAAAAACTTGGCTTCTTAGAAATGAGCATTCTTGATCCCCTCCCCAACACCTGCGCTCCCCTATGAATGGAGGGAACTACCATTTCAAGCACCAGGCTGGCCACATTTCCATTCATTCCTTAAACTACTGCCTACCACTAACTCAAATACCTATGTTGTTTGTGCCTCTTCCAGACTCTGGGATGACGTAGTGAACAAAACAAATTCCCTGCTCTCAGAGAGCTTTCACTTGTAAATTACCCAATTTCATCTTCATAACAGCCTTGAGCATTTAAACAATAAGCAAGCTGATGGTCTGGAGATGACTAGGATTTGAAGGTAGGGCTGTCTGCATCTGGAGCTCACATGCTGGCTATTCTTGACACAAAAGGCATGGCTGGGCCTAAGGGGAACAGTCAAGACCGTTCTGAGCTGGGCAAGAGCTAGTCCACCTGGAACTCAATTCCCAGCTGTGAGATGGGAAACATTCCATGACCTCTGTGGGCCATCTCCTGATCTAGGGAAAAACAGGGCAACAAGGTTGTTGAGAGGATTAAATGAGTTAATGTATGTTAAACACCCAAAATGGTACCTGGCATGTCACAGTAGCGTATCATTTTTACTCTAGGACCTCCCTTCCACCTTATTTGACAGTCTGAGGCCTAAACTGGATCCAGGTACAGCCTCCTAAGGTAAATCATTTTATTTTGCTTGTGTTTTTATACCTTCTCATCCCAAGACTTGTGCCCTTTCTGGTTTTCATTTTCAGGTTTTCCTTTCTATGTCCTTCCATTTTTACAAAAAGACTGGGATCTTTCTTCATTTAAGAAGAAAGTAAGGGGCACCTGGGTGGCTTAGTCAGTGAAACATCCAACTCTTGGTTTCGGCTCAGATCATGATCTCAGGGCTGTGGGACTGAGGCCACATCGGGCTCCTGGCTCAGCAGGGTGTCTGTCTGCTAGAGATTCTCCCTGCCGCCCCCCCTCCCCCGGATGTGCACGCGTGCACTCTTGCACTCTCTCTAAAATAAATAAATAAAACTTAAAAAAAAAAAAAGTGGGGAGGGAGCACCTGCAAACTTCCTTAACTGCCTAATGCTGGCCTTCACTTCACCACCAAAGTCCTTCAACTACTGGGCGGCAGAGCAGCATACAGAACACAAGGTTTAGAACTGGACTTCCTAGGTTTAAATCCTGGCTTAGCCACTCACTGCATGACTTCAGGCAAGTTCTTCAGCCTATCTATGGTTTCCTGATGTGTCATGAGGGATTACACAGTATCCATCTCACTGGACTACCGTGACGATTAAAGAAGCAAATGCATTCCAAGTGCTTAGACCAATGCTGGGCACACAGAAAGTGCAATGATGCTTGTTAGCTGCCACTCTGGTCACCACACTTGGTGCTTCCACCTTCTCCCCAGCCATACAGTTCCTAAACCCTAGGAGTATGGTTTCCTCCATCACCACTGCTGTACAAAATTACAGCTAACTTATCTGTGGTCTTCTAATTGCTAAAGCCAACACCTATTCTTTGACTTCATCCTTTACTTTTTCCAGAGCCCTATATTCGGCCAACTACGGCTTATTTTTTAAACTCTCTCTTCAATTTCTTTCTCTATTTCTTATCTCTGCTATTGGCCATATTGACTTCTCAATCTTCTCAGCCTCTAAACAAAGGTATCTTTCAAGGTTCTGCTTTCAATATTCTTTTTCTGTCTCTCTTTTCCTTCTGGAACCTCAAACATTCTCATAATTCCACCTGTGCCTACAACTAACATTCTGTCCCCAGTCACCATCTTGACCCTAAAACCAGTTCTCTTTGACCTTCATTAATGGTACCATTCTTCTGTCAGTCACAATTTGCTCTACAACACTTTTTTTCTTAATCTCAACCCTTAATTACCGTCCAAGAAAATCCTAGCCATTATTCAAGACCCACTTCAAATGCTACCATCTCCATGGAGCCTTTTTCCAAATGAATGTGCTCTTTTTTGTTTTGAAACCTCAGAGCTAGATTTTTACTGTCTTACTCTACTACTTTATACCAAAGTAAACTGTCATTTGGATGTTTGTCTAGCAATCTCTGCTCCTGGATTGAAGTTCCTTAAGGCAGAAACTGATTTTTTCTTTATGTTCTTCCGGTATTTATCACAAACCTTGCACATGGTGGCTATCCCCTAAATAGCTGCTAAGTACTAAATGCTTTGGAGTATAGTAACCTGAACCTGTACTCTTCTCCAGCCACACCACACTTCTTCCTCCTCCGTACCATTTCACTGGTTCATACCCCAGCCCAGGTGTTTCCCTCCACCATGATGCCCCCTCTCCCTAACTACTGCTTGGGGGACTCCAGTCATCTTTTATAATTCAACACAGAGACTATTTCTCCATTGGCGAAAACTTTCCCAACCTTTAACCTTCTTGGCACTTCTACTAATTTACAGATACAAAATATCTTTCATGTAGGACTCCAAACATTGAATGAAAAAACACAGAGCTGCTGTAAGCCATCAGTTATCAACCGCTGCTCTGTTTTGTAAAGGCAATGCAATCATCAGGATATGAACACACAGATAAATCAAAAACAAATTGGTCATAGGCTATTTTATGTTGTAAAAATCTCACATAGTTCAGAATAATAGTCACTAACCAACCAGTATGTGGAAGAAATTCCAAATGTGAAAAATAAAAGATAAATTAGATAAGGAAAAGTTGAGCAACACCAACTTTTAATGATGATCTCAACATAATACCTAGAGACCTTCTCAAAAGAGCTGTTGCATCATCCACTTCAGAGTCTGAATTTGCTGTTACCCCAATACCAACACAGGGTGGTTCTGGCACACTCCATCTGTAGTCCAACCAGAATTTCCAGTAATGGCATCTGGGTGGCTCAGTCAGTTAAGTGTCTGACTCCTGATTTCCGTTCAGGTATCAGGGTCTTGAGATTATGACCCGTATCAGGCTCCATGCTTAGCATGGAGTCTGCTTGAGATTCTCTCTCTGTCCCTCCACCCACTCTCTCTCTCTCCGAATAAAAAAAAAATCTTTAAAAAATATTTCCAGGGATCCCTGGGTGGCTCAGCGGTTTAGCGCCTGCCTTTGGCCCAGGGCACGATCCTGGAGTCCCGGGATCAGGTCCCACGTCGGGCTCCTGGCATGGAGCCTGCTTCTCCCTCCTCCTGTGTCTCTGCCTCTCTCTCTCTCTGCCTCTCTCTCTCTATCATGAATAAATACATAAATATTTTTAAAAAATAAAAATATTTCCAGTAAATATAAATTTCATATACACATACGTAGTACAATATATACATATGCCTTTTTTTTTTTTTTAAGAGAGAGCGTGCAAGCTGGGGGTAGGGGTGGGAAGGTGCAGAGGGAGAGACTCTTAAGCAGGCTCCACTCCCAGAATGGAGCGAGACTTGGGGCTTGATCTCACAACCCTGAGGTCATGACCTGAACCAAAATCAAGAGTCATATGCTTAACTGACTGAGCCACCCAGATGCCCTTATACATATACTTTTTAAATATCCCTTTTTTCTTACCATAGAAGATGCATCATATAGATCAGATCATATCTTATATATTTAAAAGTCTTACCTTAAGGTATTTTTTTAAGATTTACTTACTTATTTTAGAAGGAGCATGCATGTGCACAAGCGAGCATGAGTAGGGGGAGCAGTGGAGGGAGAGGGAGACAACTGAGCCACCCAGGCACCCTTACCTTAAGGTACTTAAACCAAAACTTTCATCTGTATCAGGTCACTTTCCAGATATGACAAAAAGGCAATCTATCTGCCTTTTATTAATTAGCTGTTGATGCTTGTATTTCCTTCTCTGGACAATGAGCTCCTCAAGAGCACCAACCACATATTGCCTTTTACCCTCCCCAATCCCCAGCACATGCAAGACACTTATTAGTATTTGTGAAAAGAACACATGAGTGACAGATTTATTTCTAAAAAGCCTTAGTTTGAAAAAAAAAAAAAAGCCTTAGTTTGTAAATTATCTTAAGGCAAAGTTCTCAAGAAGTCATGACTATAGAAAGTGGCTAAAGTTAACACAAGAAACAACAGATGTTGGCAAGGATTTGGAGAAAGGGGAACTCTTGTACCCTGTTGGTGGGAATGCAAACTGGTGCAGCCAGTTTGGAAAACAGTATGAAGTTTCCTCAAAAAGTAAAAAATAGAACTACTCTATGATCTAGCAATTGCGCTACTAGGTATTTACCCAAAGGACATAAAAATACAGATTCGAAGGGAGATAATGCACACCAATGTTTATAGCAGCATTGTCAACAACAGCTAAACTATGTCAAGAGCCCAAATCTCCATCAACTGATGAATGGAGAGAAGTGGGGTGGGTGGGTGTGTGTGTGGGGGGGTGTTTAATGGAATATTACTTAGCCATAAAAACAGAATGAAATCTTGCCATTTGCAAAGACGGATGGAGCCAGTGAGTATAATGCTAAATAAAATGAATCAGAGAAAGACAAATATTGTATAATTTTACTCATATGTGGAATTTAAAAATCAAAACAGCTGAACATGGTGGAGGGGGAAGGAAGGCAAACCAGTCTTAATTATACAGAACAAACAGGGTTATTGGGGGGAGGTGGCAGGGGATGGGCTAGATGCATGATCATTATTAAGGAGGGCACTTGTGACGGGCATCAGATGTTGTATGTAAGTGACAAATCACTAAATTCTACACCTGAAACTAATATTACACTGTACGCTAACTGGAATTCAAAAAAACCTGAAAAAGAGTCATGATTATAACTAGAAACTAGAATACACTTTATGTAACTTTCAAGTTATTTCAGAATTATGAAAGATCACTCTACTTTGAAAAGTACAGTAACAACAAAAAGAGCTAATAACCAGAGTCCTTTAGTCAATTACCAAGGGGAAAAACTGCTCCAAGAGTCTCATTTTGGCAAGCAGATTAACTGTTTACTGGCACCGGTGGTTAAGATATCAGGCAAAAGGGGAACTGAAGGACAACTGCCGTGCAGTATGAGTACCCTGTGATTTCAAAAATGAACTTATGCTTAATGTCTTCCAGGATATGACTACATCTTGTACCTTTTTATCAAAGAAGCTATAGGCAATGCTAGAGGCATACAAACCCTGTAGTATTTGTGACCATTTGTGAGGGGCATATGTGTAAGCCAGGTCAAGGATGGCCACAGACACACAAGCTCACTCCCTCAAACACAGGTTTCTCCTTTATCCCACTGGGCAAACTAAGGCACCTTAGCTTCTCAACTATTGCAAGGTCAGGGATCAGCAAAAGCATTTATTCACGTTTATTAGCCACAGAAACCAAGACCATTGATTTTTAGAGCAGAAAGATACTCTAAAGATCATTCAGTGTAGTGACTTTCAAACTTCTTTAACCATAAAATTCTCCTTTATGGGAATACATACAGAAGAGCAATATATAAAACAGAGGTTAGGGAAAGGAAGTTTGCGTACCACCAAGAAGATTCATAGAACCCTTAAAGTCCACCAGTCTTTAGTGTAAAAACCTCTAATCTATTCACATCCATTAGGATGGCTATTAGAAAAACAAAACAAAACAGAAAATAAATATTGGCAAAGATATGGAGAAACTGGCACCCTTGCACACTGCTGATGAGAATGTAAAATGTTGCAGCTGCTGTGGAATACATCATAGCAATTCCTCAAAAATTTAAAGATAATTACATATTATCCAGCAATTCTACTTCTAGGTATATACCCAAAAGAACTGAAAGCAAGGACTTTCAATAGCCCTTGTTATTCCTCTGTATACCCATATTCACGGCAGCATTATTCACAATAACCAAAAAGTGGAAGTAACCCAAGTATCCCAAGACAGATAAATGGATAGACAAAATACAGTATATACATTATTCCATTTAAAAATATTCCACTGAACTATTATTCCCTAGAAAAGAAGGAAACTCTGACACATGGTACAATATGAATGAACCTTGAAGATATAATACTAAGTGAAATAAGCTAGTCACAAAAGAATACTGTATGGTTCCATTTATGTACCTAGAACAGTCAAATTCAGAGATAGAAAGTAGATGTCTGGTTCTAAGGGCTGGGGAAGGGTGAAGAGAAGTTATCATTCAGTGGGTACAGAACTTCAGTTTTGTAAGATGCAGAGCTCTGGAGATAGATGATGGTGATGGTTTTGCAACAAAACCATCTTTTGTAGAGATCTAAATGCCATTGAATTGCATACAGGTTTCCCTGGCGATACTATCTCGAAGTAGAGCACTCTTATGAAAACTTGTGTAAGCCAAAATGATATAAAACAAAGAAGCAATTACCATTAATTTATATGGAAAAATTTTGAGCCTCTGCAGACCTAAAAAATAACCCCTCTTACGCTTCTCTGATACCTTAGGACACATCTTGCCAATGGATACACAAAATAAATTTAGATAAAGCACAGATGCTCAGAGACACAGTTCAAAGCTGTGATGCCTTGAAGCTAAGTGTAGTTCCCAGGGAAGAAGCTGCTTACAGTGTGTGTTGCCTCTGTAATGGCTCACTGCCAAACAAATGCTGAGTGCTATTTTGGCTTTTCACCTGTTTTCATAAAAGTAAAATCCACCATGTGTTTTTTTCAATTACCAAAAACAGGGACTAATGTAGATCTTTCGTAAAAGCAAAGTGGTGTAAACCAAGTTCTTGGAAAGCGGGGAATACCTGCAATTTAAAAATGGCAAAAATTATAGTTCACGTTATGTATATATTTACAATTTAAAAAAAAAAAAAAACCTTTGTTCTAACCCAACACAACACTTTCATTTTACTGAGGAAAGAAATAGAACTAAAGTTGAAAAACTATTCACTTAAGATCACATACAGGCAGTAGTGATCTACCCACAATGTAATTCCATGAAAGGTACTTCTGTCTATAATGCTTACTCCATCAAACTCTTCAATGGAACCCAGTGACCAAAGAATAAAACTTAAGTTCCTACGTATGGCATGCAAAGCCCTCCAGGATGGAGATTCACCTCCTCTCCAGACACACTGTTCACTGATGCCTAACACCCTAACACCACAACAAGGCCTATAGCCTCCACATCTACTACTGTCTCATCTCCTGGCCTCTGCACTGTCCACACCTTCTCCCCAACCTCTCCTCACTAAGTCTGAGTATCATCACACATACCAAGTACTGGATATCACAGATACTACGTGAGATTACTTTTCCAGATCTTACGCCGCAAGATCTTCTTTGGCCCCGGGCTGGGTATCCCTCTGGTGCTCCTATAATACCCCTGTACACCCTCACCACTGCACCCACCACACTGTTACGACTCATCACTGTTAAGACAACAACGCTGGCTTCCCTACTTTCCTACAGCAGGCTCCTGACAAAAAAATGTCATTCGTCTCTGTTCACTGAGCACCAAGACCCGACCTGGCTGCTGGGTCCTCAGGAAGTACTGACTGAGCGTCTTAGAACGCCAAGATAAGATCAGATCTCCTGAAAGTCCAGGGTTCTTTTCATCCGTGTGCCTGAGGGCCTCCCTCAGTGTGAAAATCATTATATTACCGAAGGCTCTTACTCTTCATGTGTCATGGATGCAAAGAAACCACATTCCTTCTTGCATAATGCAACAATACCACCCAAGTTGGTCCCAACTTTCTGAGAAGGAGATAGTAGTGGAGAAACAGAACACAAAAAGAAAGGTCTTTTTTCTCCCCTCCGATAGACATGTTATTTTTATATTAAGGAGAGCTCTTTCTGGCACTTTACCTTGAGTGACTACAATTTAAACAACCCATTTAAAGCTCTTGTTTTATATTACAGTACCCATTCACTGTAAGCCCTTGAGGACAATCTGTAATGGAAAAAATTTATTTGAGGGCTATGTCCTCATAGCTCCATGACTTCCCTAGCCTTGGTGGAAGGCAGGCTTAGCCAGGGAGAAATATTTTTAGACAAGGGTGCTTCAGAGCTGTAAAAATAGGCCAGGTGAATAGCACACTTTCAAAAGCCTCTGAGTACTCCGGCCACAGGGCCAAGTAAACATGCCAAGCAGAAGAATGCTGGATTTATATATTTTTGCAAACACATCGCCAGATTTGAAGCAGCTTCTCTGAAACATAACCTGAATGGTAAATCTGTGAGAACTACATGAACTACATCAACTAGTACAGTGAGCTGTCCCATGTGCCCCTACACTACAGGAGGACTGCATGTTATCAGCTGTACATTCTCTCAGAAAACTATTCTGACTTCCTTCCAATTCCCAGAATAAGTGCACTGAGTTAGTGCTCATGACGCTGACTGTACCCCAGAGGTTGCTGTTCTTTGCATCAAGGCCTGCCCTTGAGCTCATGATTTGATCCAGGGAGGGAAAAAGTCATAAATCAGATGTGTTTCTCAGAGCTGGCAACTCTGGGTTTATGATTATCTCTGATTGTGCAATTCCTTCAACTCTGCCTTCAGCAGTTGTTGTCTTCACTAACTTCGATAATCAAAAAAGGCATTCCGTTGAGGCTTTCAACTACCACTGCCACCATAACCAGCTGGTTTGTTCTTAAAACAGTTTAATTCATTAGCTAGTTTAATTTTTTTTTACTTAGATTTTTATATTTCAAAAAGTATTTCTAAAAAGCTAAAGAAATGCACTTCCATCTTCAGATGAGAAGTCTGTCAAAAGAAAAAAATTTTTTTTGAAAATTCAATAAGCATCTGGAGTTGGTAATGTAGAGAAAAATAACTCCTCTCCCAGGACTCTCTCCTCCCATCTCTCAGCAACCCCAAGAAGTTATAACTGGACGTGTCACTAGCATCAACAAACTCTCGGTTATATTTAAGTATTTCTCTGAGATGTTGCCATGAGGAATACTTTCTGAGTAGAAGAGACAGTTCCAAATCCAAACTGCTCTCTAGGAAGATTAGTATGGCAATGTTTGCTACAATGGCGGGGCAGGGGATGGGGGAGAGGTTTGCTGAAAAAGGTCCAAGTAAGAGGCTCCCACAACAATTCAAGTATCAATGCCGGGTCCAGGAATTACAAAGGGGAGCACAGGGAAAAGAACACTCCTCACAGAGGAAAGCCTCAGAGCCTTTTGTGGCACAGAGGAGACTCTGACCATGACCCCATCTTCAGAGTATATGTGGCTGGAAGAACAAGTGTGGTAATGACAGAGGGAGGAAAAGTCCCAGGGAAAGCTGGAGGGGACAAAGGAAGGGAACATGATAAATAATTAAGTCTTGGCAAGTGACTTTGAGTCTATTCTCGGCAGAAAATGGCATCAGAGCAGCCAAAGAGAGATCACCAGGGAATGATTCTAACTTTGAGTCTAGAGCTAAGGAGAGGTCAACCTTTTATCTGTTGATTCCAGATACCTGTAAAAACCCCTTTGCCCAGGGAGACCACACTTCTCTCCACAACACAGCGGAGGCCAGGGGTGAGGGCAGAACTGTGGTTACCTCGGCTTCAGGGATCAAACCTCTTCAAAGACAGCGAAGAGAATCTAGAATTAGAGAAATCATCGCCGGATTGATCTCACAAGTCTACATGAAAGCAACATTTACTGAACAGTTCCCACTGAACATGCTAGTTAGGTCTCTTCGGCTCTTTGGGCATTTAGCTCTCACAGCACCGTGAGGCAAGTATCCTTGTCCGCAGATAAAAGAGGCAGAGAAGGGTTAAATGACTCACCTAAGGTTCCTACAGCAAAGACAGGTAGGTAGGGCTGGGTGCTAAGCTCTGGGAGGCACCTCATACCCTGCTCACTTTCAAGTGTTACACCACCACTCACCAGAAACTGCGTTGTTAATATACCCCAGGCAGACGCAGGGCGAAGAGCAGTGTAAGCCCCCTATGGTCCTAGGACAGCGAGGCAGTGAGGAGTGTGCCTGAGGCAGATACGGGGAGAAACAGAAGTGGGGGGGAAGAAAATTAGAAACTCAAGCAAGGGGCAGGTAACAGCGAGGCTGGATCTAGGACATGGTAGAGAACACCCAAAACCTGACTGAGGTGCCATTTCTGCTCTACAATGTCCAAACATATTCTTTAGCATTCTTTTTTGTCTATTAGCCCCACCTCTTCTACATTAGCTCCAGCCCCAATGACTAATATGCTGACAAGGGCTGGTTTTGCTGTCCCAGTACATGGATGAAGCTCAGACAAGAGCCCGGCAAAGAAGTGAGCAACAACACAGGGACCGAGGGAAGAGCTTCATGACGAATGCATCCTATACCCTTAAGGAGGGAGTTAACCTGAATAAAAACATCGCCGGGCAGCCCGGGTGGCTCACCACCTTCAGCCCAGGGTGTGATCCTGGAGACCCGGGATCGAGTCCCGTATCGGGCTCCCTGTAAGGAGCCTGCTTCTCCCCCCCTGCCTGTGTCTCTGTGTCTCTGCCTCTCTCTCTCTCTCTCTCTCTCTCTGCATCCCTCATAAATAAATAAAATCTTTAAAAACAAAAACAAAAAAACATCCCCTCCAGAAAGAACACTCAAAAGGAGAGCTTACAGCCAGGTAACTGTGCCAGTCTCCTGTGATCCTGAAACTTTTCCCAGGCCACTTCACTGTTTTCAAGCACAGTTTAACAGAGATGTATTCACTGTAGCATTTAAAAAAAAAAAAAAATAGAGTTAAACACTGGGCAATTGTGACCACTCTTTCATTCAATATCAGAAAACTCAGGACAGGGGGCAAAGAGTGGCTGGGGAGGAAAAAAACTCTCAGGTCCACTTGAGTCCTTATTAAGCATCACAAAGTAACACAGATGTCTGAGGAAACATTCATCTGTAGCTTAGAATGCTCTCCCCCACCATACCCCAACTTTGTTTTAATTGTCTAAAGAGCCTTCCCCAGAAGAAATGTGTCCTTTTTGCTTTTTAAGGGGAACAAAAAAGGCTTTGGGTGAGAAGAATCAGGCCCCGAACCCCTTGCAAACTTTCTCATTTCCTCAAAGAAATATAGTGCACTAAAAGGAAGGTTGTACCAGGAGCCCTGAGGAATTCAGCTTCCGAAATGTCCATTTTCAGGGAGCCCATAGGCTTCCCCCAACCCCACACTCCCAGTAACTTAATGAAAGCTATGGGCTCTCTGGGCTCCTCAGATGAAAAAAATAGGCAATGAACAAAACAAAGTTCAGAAAGGAATCTTTCAATAAATTGAAGAAATGCACAGCTAGTACTTTTCTTCCTTTTCTCCCCTCCTTTACTGAACAAAAAACAACCTGCCCTTCCTCAAGGGTCATTTAATGCTATAAGCTTCTTTGCTGGCCTAAGTATTTGGTCAAAGCTAAGTTGGTAATCAGAACCATGTCAAAAGTCTGTAATGGACAAACACACAAGTTAACCTTACTAAATATTAACCTGCAGTCTAAGGGATTTTTTAATTTTAAACAAACAAAAAAATGACAGGCAAAGTAGATGCTCTTAGAGAATACAAATGTACAAATGGCCTGTGCTCTGATCAAACGTAATGAAGCACAAACCTCACTTATCTGAAACTGCTAAATTGCTTGAGAAATGTGTCAGGCTCCCAA
The DNA here is from genome assembly GCF_048418805.1 of Vulpes vulpes. NCBI lineage: Eukaryota > Metazoa > Chordata > Mammalia > Carnivora > Canidae > Vulpes > Vulpes vulpes. Next base: position 37,146,647 of record NC_132783.1, read on the forward strand.
AAAACATATTCAAAAAAAAATTTTTTTATCCCACTCAGCATGAATTGGAACATATGGCAAAATGATTAATTTTACAAAAAATTAAAATTGTAAATAGAGCTACACCCTGAATAAAATTAAACTACCTCAGAAAGAGTTCAGAAGAGTGAAGATGAACGCATAGCTTAGATGCTAGTTTGTGCTTGTGTTTTTAAGGCTTCACTGAGGATTTATGATGGGTTGGGGGCGGGGGGGGGGCGAGGATAAAAGGTGCCTTCCTTCTTTTCAGAGATCCATAAGCAAACAAAGCACAGTATCAACTGGCATTTGTGTTCAAGATTAAACATGTTGAAACAAAATCATGACCAATATTCTCCATCTAAATATTACAGTCCCACCTCTGCAGCAACAATCAGAGTTAGGTGTGGAGACCAGAGGAGGAGGACAAATGGACAAGGATTACTGCAATGAAGATAATCATTGTAAGGGCAGCGAACATTTTGTGAGCTCTTATTCGGTGTCAGACACTGTGCTAAGTGCCTGACGTATACTAATTCATTCAATCCTCTCCATACTCCTACCACACTAGTACTTAGTCCAACTTTAGAAATAAGTAAACTGAAGCCATAGGTTAAGTAAATTTCATATGTTAACAGAGCCAGTTAAGTAACTTTCCCACGTTAACAGAGCCAGCATATGAAGCAGAGCCAATATAAAAATCATCCAATTCCCCATAATGAACTGGAGCCAACCCATGTTCAAAACACATCAACTTATTCATCAGTGGCACTCAATAAGCAAAATAACTTTACCCTATGCCAAAAACCCTAGATTAAGGGGCACAAAGAATGAAGTGATACTGCTAGAATTGCATGCTTCAGGGTGAAATGCAAAAACAGATCAGCTAAACCATCCCAAAACATCAGTGAACCCAACCAACTGGCTGACAGTGGCACACAGAGATGTTCCGCAGGAAAGCACGGTTTCCCTCCCCAGGATTAAAGTTGTCACCTGAAGTTGGTGAGGCTCTTTAAAACCTTGCTATGTGAGAATGGAACTGTGTTCCTTATGAATGTTCACTACTTAGATTTCTGGTCTTTTATTTTTTTCCCCTGGGCCTCACAACCAATAAGGGGCTCGAACTCACAAACCCAAGATCAAGAGTCACACGCTCCTCTGAATCAGCCAGCCAGCTACCCTAGAGTTCTGGTCTTTTTCAACTTTCAGAATGACAATTCCATTATGTTTCCAACCAGAGGGGTAAATAACACTCTTCCCCCTTAACTTTGAAAAGGCACTCCCTGCTCCAACTACTCAAGGACTGGACCCCCAAGTATGTGTTCCCACCAATGTCAGTCATTTCTCCCCACTCCTTTCTCAAGTGAATGCACCATTACCATACCCATAATTTTAGGTGCTACCTCTGTGCTTTTTCATGTAACATAACACCCTTTTTCATGGTATCCCAATAATGGTTGCAGCCTTCCAGACACTGGAAGCAATCCGACTTTGTACAAAAGTTGAGGCAATGCTTTTCACACCACTCCTAATCCTCTTCCATTGATGACTTCAAGATACTGTTCATTTCCTATATTGTTACTGGAGGCATAAAGCCCTAATAATTTGTCACCAAGATGTTGTTTAAGTGTTTTTAAACCAGTGCATTATTTTACATCTGCCCAGAATAAATCTTGCTCTCATAGCCTTGGGAGAGTCTGGTGGAGCAGGAAATATGTAAGTGTGCCCAAGCTAAGCTCTGAGTATCATGTAGTCTAATATGTGGAACTTTCAGGTTAAAGGGACTTACTCCTCTTCAGATGTAACACAGGTTACAGGAAACCATAATCTAGCAGCCAGGGCATCCACACAACAAAAAGGGCAATCAATGCATGGCCAAAAACATGGTCTCAGAAGATAGAAATGAGAGACTGTCAGAAGTCAGATGGATAAAAATATTTTTAAAAAATACTAATTTTGGGATCCCTGGGTGGCACAGAGGTTTGGCGCCTGCCTTTGGCCCAGGGTGCGATCCTGGAGACCCGGGATCGAATCCCACATCCGGCTCCCGGTGCATGGAGCCTGCTTCTCCCTCTGCCTATGTCTCTGCCTCTCTCTCTCTCTCTCTGTGTGTGACTATCATAAATAAATAAAAAATTAAAAAAAAAAATTTAAAAAATACTAATTTTGGGCAGCCCTGGTGGCTCAGCGGTTTAACACCGGGGTGTGATCCTGGAGACCTGGGACAGAGTCCTATGTCAGGCTTCCTGCATGGAGCCTGCTTCTCCCTCTGCCTGTGTCTCTGCCTCTCTCTCTCTCTGTGTGTCTCTCATGAATAAATATATAAAATCTTTTTAAAAAAAATTTAAATACTAATTTTAAGAGAAAATGCAATGAATATGCTGCAAAAAACATGCAGGGAGGGAGAATTAAGACATAGTAATAAAAGTTTTTGTTTGTTTTTGAGAGAAAGAGAGACGGAGGGAGGGAGAGAATCCTAAGCAGGCTCTTCACTCAGTGCAAGGCGGGGCTGGACCCCACAACCCCAAGATCATGACCTGCACTGAACTCAAGAGTCAGACTTAACCCCCTGAACCACCCAGGCGCCCCAAAAGACTTTTTTTTTAAAAAGCAAGCACAGAAGCGTGGATTTGGCTGCAAACAGACACTGAAAAAAATTAAACCTTCTTGATTGTAGCCACTGCCCTAGAGTACTCTCTTAAGAAACACTTGTTAATAACTGCCTCCGTTCTCGACAACGTAAGTTGCAAAGGGCTGAAACGCTAAGAATAAAATCAGCTAAGAAAATCACAGTCGTCCAATGCGACCTGGAAGGTAACCGCTGAAAATAAATAAATAAATAAATAAATAAAAATACAAGTATCACAGTATCCGGATAATCGGTGGCACAAATGACTCCGTAGCCCAGCTCAGGTGGCACAGGGCAGAGTCCTGAGGACGAACAGCGCGCTCAGGCCCTCCTCCTGGGCTCTCAGCCACCTTACTCCCACACTCCCAGGCCTTAAACCGCGCTGTTTTCGGCGCAGAGGGGAACAGGTCAAAGTGGCCTAGCCAAGGCGCTCGCAGCGGGAGTCGTTCCAGGGCCTCGCAAGCTCCAACTCGGTAACTTTACAAAGTGCTACCAAAACGAGGACTATTTTTCTTCTTGCTAACCCACGAGCAAAAGGAAACACAAGACGGGGGCGGGAAAGAGAGATCGTTTAGGAGAGCAGAAAACAGGTCGGACAAAGACTCATAAAAAATTAACAGAAACAAAACTAACTGATCGCAGCCCAGGCCTCTGGAAGCAAACTCGGTCTCAGCCGAGCGGCGAGCGCGCACGTTACCCCTCAGTACCGTCTCCGCCTGCACCGCCCGGTGCCAAAGCGCATTCAGAGACCCCTCGCACGGAGCCTTCATCGGGCCCCGGGGCGGCCGGGATTCAGGGACCAGGGCCCTGGGGCTCAACCCAACAACACGGGTTCTTTGGGGGAGCGGAGGGGACTCAGGCCCAGACTCGAGGCTTTTCAACCGCGCCGCGAGGGGCGGGTGGCCTTTGCCCCGGCGCCCACGCCGCCTGTCTGCTGCCCGGAGCCTGCCCCAGGCGCGCGCAGCGACGTCGAGCCGGGTCCGCCGGCCGCCCGGCGGCTCACCTGGGCGATGCCGGCGCCCATCAGCCCGCCGCCGATAACCGTCACGTGCTTGACGATGATCTTCTTCGCCGAGGCCGAGGCAGTGGACGAGGAGGACACCGAGCGCACGAACTGGCGGGTCACGAAAGCCATGCTGCGCACACAAAGGCGGCGACGACACGACCCAGCGGAGCTCTCCGCCGCGCAAGGACTAGCCAGGAGCTGACCTCTGGGGGCGCAGCCCGCCCCGCCCCTCCGGCCCGCGCGCCCGCGCGTTCGGTGACGTCACGGACGGCGGGGGTGGAGACTCGAGGTGCGCCCCGCCCATTGGCCCGCGCCCGCCGGGGACCGCGTTCGAACGTCCGAGCGCGGCTTCCGGGCCCGCGTGGTCTGGCACAGCTACACCTACGGGCGGGGAAGGGGGCGTGGTCGCGGCGGCGGGGGGCGGGGCCCGGGAGGTGGGCTGAGCGCGGGGGCGGGGCGGGGCGGGGCGGGGGCGGGGCGGGGGCGGGGCCTGGGCCGTCGCGCCCTGCGGGCCTTTCCTCGGGAGAGTCTGCAGCCGCAGGTGAAACCCGGTAGGTGCGGCCGCCTGGTTAAATCCTGGCCTTTGATGCTCGTGCATATTTCGGCGCTAAATGAATCCGTGCTATTTGGCTGTAGTGATTATTTTAATGTGCTGAGTATTGATTGTTTCTGCTAAAACGGAGAAACGAACTGCTCACACCCAAAACAAACGTCTAACGGCCCGCGAGTTCCAATGCAGAGAGCAGGCCCGCGGGAGGAAAAGGGAGTTGACCTCTAGTTACCCATTGCAACGTCAGACACCCCTCAATGCGGTGGAAGTGGACGGCGGAAGGTCAAAAAGCAGACGTTGTGAAGTTACACGTAAATATGGAAAGCATGGGGAAAGAATGTCTTTCCAAATAATGGGAGATTTGGATACCAATTAGCTCAATCTTCCCATTCGTGTGAATAATTTCTGGTTAACTCTACTTTAGTAATATAGAATATTATTTTTTAAAAACATAATAAGAACCCCCAAACACACCATCCGAACAAAAGTTGGCCTCTCCTAGCAGAAGTAACCCACATAGCGAATCCTGTGTTCACCATTCTTTTGCTTTGATCTCATTTTTATATCTAATTCTGTAAAAATAGGGGAGAAGCGCTGTTGCTCAGCGCTGTTAGGCTTGGAGCAATAGTAGGATCACTACTTGGTTAAGGAGACAGTGTTATACCTAAACAACTCAAGTCCCGTTGAGTGCTAGAATGTAGCAAATACAAAAGCCAATGGGACTAGACCTGGAAGAAAAAAAAAAAAAGATTACATAAAGAAACCTAGTAACTTGCAGAACAATGAAGCACAGAGAATTCTAGGCAGAGGAAGCAGCACATGCAAAGGTAGAAACAGAAGAAAATATTGCCTGGGGAAAACAGAGGAATTAGGTGTGGTTAGAAGTGAAGCTAGAAAAAAAAAAAAAAAAAAAGAAGTGAAGCTAGAAGGATGCATGCATGGATGATTCGTTAGGTGGATTTTACTTTTCTGTTCTCATTTACAAGTTGTGTCTGATGCAAGGCCAAACATCCAAACATATTTAGTGTTGTCACAAGAAACACTTTTTTTTTTTAAAGATTTATTTTTATTTATTTATGATAGTCACAGAGAGAGAGAGAGGCAGAGACACAGGCAGAGGGAGAAGCTGGCTCCATGCACCGGGAGCCCGACGTGGGACTCGATCCCGGGTCTCCAGGATCGCGCCCTGGGCCAAAGGCAGGCGCCAAACCGCTGCGCCACCCAGGGATCCCAAGAAACACTTTTTAATTAAAACGTTTGTAATGTAAAATAGTGCCTGAGTATGCTACATTTTCAGATCTGTTTTCCCCTGGAAAGAATAGCCACTGCCATGAGGCTGTCCGTATTATCTGAAGGTGTGATGTAAAGACAGGAGCACAGCCACGAGAGTAAGGAGTCCGGGCTCTGTCGCCTGTGTACAGTATGACCTTTGCAGCACTTGTTCTCTCTGGGCTCTGGTGTCCTTGTCTATCAAAAGAAATGGTTGGATACCTTTCCAGCTGTTCCATACTGAGAGTCTATCCCCAGTTTACAGTCTTTTCAAGCTGAAGGGCCACCCTACCCGGCCCCCACTCCAGCCCAGTCCTGATCAAATGACAGTTACAGTAGAATCACTCTTCTTTTACCAAGATTGCAAGGCTTTTCCCAACTGTGGCCTTGGCCTTTCACCTATGACAGTCTGTTTTCAGGGCTCAGCTTCTTGATTACTGTGCTGTTTTGCCTGTCTTCCTAACAACCCTAAGATTCCACTGCTCTCCTCCTCTGGCAGCCCCTGTGGCTTCTGAGTGGTCAAAGATCTGAGAAGCCAAGATTCTGAGTGGTCAAAATCATTTATTAAATATAATTCATCTAAAAACAAGCCAGGCTCAGATCTGAACCCACTCAGATCTCAAGGCCCTTTTTCATAATTCCATCCTTCTTAGTGCCCCTGGTGCTAGATCACTGTACTCCTCTCCTTTTAAAAACTTTATCCACAGGATAAAGACCAAACTGCTAAGTCTTAGCCCCAACATTCTAAATTCATCTATTTCCTTCCCTCTCTCTCCACGGGTACCTTAAATTCGAGCCATAAAGAACCAAAGTTACTTCTCCTAACTTCTAAATTATCTTTCATAAAGATTCCAATTGTCAGTTTATTTATAAATAAGTTCAAGGCTAACACACATTTTAGCTAACTATAATTCTCAGACATTTTCAGAATCAGATATATAGGATATCCCTGGGTGGCTCAGCGGTTTGGCACCTGCCTTTGGCCCAGGATGCGATCCTGGAGTCCCGGGATCGAGTCCCACGTCAGGCTCCTGGCATGGAGCCTGCTTCTCCCTCCTCCTGTGTCTCTGCCTCTCTCTCTCTCTCTCTATGTCTATCATAAATAAATAAATCTTTAAAAAAAAAAAGAATCAGATATATAGACTTCACAACGCTGACAGTGACTCTTTATTTTCAAAAGTAAAATGAGTGATTTTAGAAATAATAAGTAAGTTCTTCATTGCTTTCTTTATGTGATCAAGAAACATCTGATTCTAGGTACTGAAAAACTCAGAGGCAACTAGAATGTGGTCTCTGCCTTTCAAAGGCTCATTATATAGTAGGAGAAATAAAGATGGAAGTGACTCATGAAGCAGTGTTGTGAGTGCTCTCCATGGGGGAATTCAAGGGACCATAGAGGAGGTTAGCTTGAGGGAGGGGGGCGGTCTCAGGGGTAACAGCTAACATACTTAATGAATGCTCAATTTGCTAGACTCTTTGCTTAACCATGTGTTTTCGCTCTTCACCAGTGTCCTAAACCACTTCATCATGATAGAGATATTACAGCAGAGTAGTGAGGCTGTGTAGAAGGTTATCCAGCAGAAGAAGAGTTATAAGGATATTTCAGAGAGAAAAATGTATCTCTAAATTATGAAGGAAAGGAAAAGAGAAAGTGGTCTGGAAATACAACTAACGTAGTATGAACATAGAGATGAGATTGGAAGGTAGCAGAGGCCAGAGCAGGGTAGATCTTTTTATAAGAGTCATGGTTACAGTGACATTTAAATTTTTTTCAAGGTTTACTTAGAAATAATTGCAAACTTATAGAAAAATCTCAAGAATAAGGATAATGCAAAGAAACTCATATACCTTTTACCGGAATTTATATATTGTAAATATTTTATATATTTGCTTTATCTTTTTTTTTTTTTTTTTTGAGAGAGAGAGAGGGAGAGCAAGCAAGGGACAGAGGGAGAGGGAGAGAGAGGAAACCCAAGCAGGTTTCAAGGTCAGTGTGGAGCCCAATGTGGGATTTGATCCCAAGACCCTGAGATCACAATCCAAGCTGAAATCAAGTCTGATGCTCAACCAACTGAGCGAGCCACTTAGGTGCCCCTGCTTTATCATTTTTTATCTTATCTATGTCTATGTCTCTATATATATCTATCCATAATATTTAAGATATGTATAATATATAAAGAGAAATATATAATTTCTGAGCTGTTTGTAGGTAAGTTACACATATCATTAGTATTTCAATGTATATTTCCTAAGAATTGGGTGATTCTCTTATATAACCATAGTACAGTTATCAACAGTGGTAAATGTAATATTGTTAAAACATTTCTATCTAATCATCTGTATTTCAATTTTGTTAATTGATCCAATAATATCATTCATAGATTTTTTTCCTTCTAGTACTGAATCCAATCTAGGTCAGGTATGGCATTTAGTTTCACCTCTCTCTCTCTCTCTCTTTCTCTCTCTCATTGAATAACACATTTATTGAGGGTTTAGTTAATTTGTTTTTAGTTTTATGTTTAGGCACTGGCTTTGCCATGAACATTGTGTTTGTGTACAGGAAACTATATAAAGGACTTAAATATCCTTTGGAGAGATCTTTCAAAAACTATAATAATTGACAACCCACCGCACACCCTTTCCATGGGAAGAGAGTTGCTAAACAAATTCAGACTGGAAAAAAATACAACAGGGGCAAATGCTACCAAACAACATGATGGGAGAAAAACAGAACTGGGAATTAGAAATGCCAAATTGGTATATTCCTTGTGGAAAACTTTCTTTTAAATGAAGCACACATAGTACATAAACAAAGTCTCCTAGTAAGACTGAATAAGAAGATACTATAGGATATACAACTTTCAATAACATTCTCAAAGTTGTTATATTTGTAATTCAATCATAAAAACATTTTAGAACTACAAACCATGTTCTTCTAGTCTAATTTGACATTCTGAAATTCCTGAGACCATTTTTGTAAATGTATTTGTGTCCTTTGTCAATTCTTCTTTGAATTATGACTACAACTAGATTTGAGCCATCCTCGCAAGGTGTATTTTGCATTATGAATATATTCACAAGATATGTCTGAGACTTGCTTCACAATAAATCAGTGCAGAATGGGTATGATGGAAAGTAGGTTGGGTATAGATGAAATAAGATTTGTGCTTGACTTCTGTAGGTATTGTTCATAAAAAATGTCCATAATAAAATAAATAAAAAGAAGAAAGTAGAAAAACTGCATATGGTATTTAAATGTGTTCAATTTAGGTCACTACTTTTATTTGCATTGTGAAATATGGTTTTAAAAATTTCATCTTGGTTCCTAGATAAAATCATTTCAGTTATCCTTTATCTCAAACACAATGTATGGCCTAAATGTTAAAATACTTTATCCTAGATACTATTTATTATAAAAAGAACATGGTTTGCGTCCTTGTTTTTAAACTTCTCTTCAGGGATCCCTGGGTGGCGCAGCGGTTTGGCGCCTGCCTTTGGCCCAGGGCGTGATCCTGGAGACCCGGGATCGAGTCCCACATCGGGCTCCCGGTGCATGGAGCCTGCTTCTCCCTCTGCCTTTTAAACTCCTCTTCAATGAAATAACATTGAGTCAACTTGTTATGTTATGTTATATTTCAGGTTATTATGCTAGTTATTGCAAAGAGATTTATTTCATATACATTTCAAGTGTGTGATTCAGTGACTTTTACCAAATGGTGCAACCATCACTAGAAATCAGCTTTAAAACATTTTCATCCCCCCAAGAAGATCCCTAATGCCCTTTTGAAGTTAATCCTCATTCCTACTCCGAGCCCCAGGCAATCACTCATCTACTTTGTTTCTATATATTTACCTTTTACAAAACACGTCATATAAATGGAATCATTTCATACATTGTCTTAGCAAAGCATTTTTGGGTTTTTTTTTTAAGATTTTATTTATTTATTTGTGAGAGGCACAAAGAGTGATGTAGAGACATAGGCAGGGGGAGAAGTAGGCTCCCTGCGGGGAGCCGGATGTGGAACTCGATCTCAGGACCCGGGGATCACAACCTGAGCGAAAGGCAGACTCTCAACAACTGAGCCACCCAGGTGTCCCAGCAAAGTGTCTTTTAGTTGTGGTTTATCTGTAGTATGCCATGTGTCAGCAGTTTGTTCCTCCTCATTATTGAAGTGTGTTTCACTGTATGGATCTACCTACCATATTTTGTCTATTCATTCACCAGCTGATAGACATTTAAGTTGCTTTCAGTTTGGGGCTATCATGAATCATGCTGATAGGAACATTCTCAAACAAGTGCTTGTTTTCATTTCTCTTACAGAAATACCTGAAGACAGAATTGCTGAGAAGTAGAATGGTTTTATGTTTAATTTTTTGAAAAGCCACAAAACTTTCCAAAGTGACCATACTATTTCATATAACCACCATCGATATATAGTGGTTTCCATTTCTCCACATCTTCACCAACATGTGTTATTTTCTGTCAATTTATTATAGGCTATATTTTCTGTCTTATTTCTCATTCTGGTGTGAAATGGTACCTCCATGATTTTCTCTTGGATTTCCCTAATGTTGAACATCTTTGCATGTGCTTATTAGCCATTCATGTATCTTCTTTTTAAAAATATCTGTTCATATCTTTTATCCACTTTTTCATTGGTTTTATTATCAGTTTGGACTCATGAATTTCTAATTTTTCCAAAGGTGTATAATTCATTACTGGATTTAATTAGTTTGAGATTCAAATTGTTCCAGATTTGGCCAGTGGGAACCTCTTCAAGATGGTTCCTTGTGACATTCCCCCATTCTTTTCTGAATACCTCCTAACTTTTTGGCATAACATCTTGTACCTACTCTGCCCTAGTTCCAGAAACATTCATTTTATGAGGAGCCTCAGTTCCTTTTAATGGGAATGATATTGGAGACCGAGTTCTGAGCACAACTACACTTCAAAGAGATTAGTCTGGAAGCTATCTGATGGGTATATTCGTTCTCTATTGCTAGGTGACAAAGTATCTTAAAACTTAGTGGTTGAAAAAAATGATCTTACGATTTTTGTGGGTCAGGGAATCAGGAACAGCTTAGCTGGGTGGTTCTAGCTAATGCTTCTGTATGAGATTATAGCCAAGATGTCATGTAAGCCTGTCATCTAAAGACTTGACTGGGGCAGGTATGTCTGTTTCCAAGATGACTCACCTACACGGCTATTGGCAGGAGGTGCCAGATTCTTTCTATTAGTAGGGGGCCACGGTTCCTTGCCATTTAGGCATCTCCAGAGGGTTAGCCATATTCAGTGTGGAAGGGAACTACAGCAAGAATCCATAAGGGTGACCACACAATGTCAAGGTCATAAAGACACTTTTCTCTGTTATTTTAAGATTTCTTATTTTACTTTTCAAATCCAGGCCTGTGACCCTCTAAATTGGTTTTTATATGAGATGTGACAGAAGGAGTCATGGTTCACTTATTCCTGTATGTTGATATCCAACTGATGCCACACCAGTTGCATTTTATGGAAAATCCCACCCATTCCCCCACCATATTACAGTGGCATCTTTGTCACAAATCAGGTGCCCTTATGTGTGTGAGTCTGCTTCACTGGTCTGTTTGACTTCGTGCTTATACCACACCATCTTGCTTATTGTAGCTTTATATAGAGAGTCGGCATCTCAGTATCATGGTTGTTTGGGCTATTCTGGCCCCTTGTTTTTACAAGTACATATTTTTTAAAGATTTTATTTATTCATGAGAGACACAGAGAGAGAGGCAGAGACATAGGCAGAGGGAGAAGCAGGCTCCCTGCGGAAAGCCCAACACGGAACTCGATTCCAGAACTCCAGGATCACGCCCTGAGCCAAAGGCATATGCTTAACCACTAAACCACCAGAGGTCCCTTACAAATACATTTTTTGTTTAGCTTTCACCACCTTTTGTGACTACTGATGCTCAGGCCCAACTCTGGTGTGATTCTGATTTAACTGGTCTGGGGTGGAGCCAACACATCAGCATTTTTATCAAACTCCCCAGGTAAGTCTCAAATACTGCCACAGAATTGAGAATCACTGATGTAGTGGAACTCTGTTCTGTGACAGCAGGACACATCAAGGCTCACAGAAGTTACATGCTTACCGAAAGTTACACAGAGACAGTAATTGCAGAACCAGGGCTCCCATCCAGGTGTTCTTTTCCAGTTCGATCCTCTTCCCACCACCTGTATTTATTTCTGGACGTGCCCACTGTAGATAAATATTAGAAAAGCAGGGAGGAGAAAGATGCCCAGAAACTTTGCACCTCCCTACTTGAGGGTGGACAGGATATTAGGTTAAGAGTGCATGGACACAGACAAGATGCTCAGTGCGGAAGGCTGGGGGGGTGGCATTAGCAAGCTGTGCAGAGGGGATCCCTGGTGGCTCAGCACCTGCCTTTGGCCCAGGGCGTGGTCCTGGGGGCCTGGGATCAAGGTCCGGGATCAAGGCCCGCATCAGGCTCCCTACATGGAGCCTGCTTCTCCCTCTGCCTCTCACTCTGTATGTCTCTCATGAATGAATGAATGAATGAATGAATTAGAATCAGAAAGAAAGAAAGAAAGAAAGAAAGAAAGAAAGAAAGAGAAGAAAGAAAGAAAGAAAGAAAGAAGAAAGAAAAAAGAAAGAAAGAAAGAAAGAAAGAAAGAAAGAAAGAAAGAAAGAAAGCTGTGCAGAGTTCCAAGAGATCCAGAAACTGAGGCCCAGAGAGATCCTATGGTCAGTTCCTGGCACTTGCATCGAAATGTGCCATGGCCCTCGTCCCCACCTCCCCACTACGTCTGGCTTTCCACCCAGGTATGCTCACTCTCCCCACCAGCTTTAGTTCTGGTCCCTTAGAAGTTTTCGTCTACAACTTACCTCTGCATGCATCATGGGATGATTCCTGAAAGAAGCCAAGCCTTACTGTTTTCTATACAATTACATGTCTTATTAACAGAGCAGAATTTACCACTCACATGGCTAAATGATATTAAGCTAATCTCAGGCCCCCAGAGAAATGGTCTTTAAAAAAAAATACTTTATTTATTTATGAGAGACACAGAGAGAGAGAGGCAGAGATACATGCAGAGGGAGAAGCAGGCAACATGCAGGGAGCCCGACGTGGGACTCAATCCTAGGTCTCCAGGATCAGGCCCTGGGCTGAAGGTGGCGCTAAACCGCTGCGCCACCGGGGCTGCCCACTTTTAAAATTTCTAATGGGAAGACCTTTATTTCCCCACAATGGGGCAGCAAAGAGCCTTTTCCGTACACAGCATTGAAAATCTGATAGTGGCAGTACTTTTTTTTTTTTTTTTTTTTAATGATAGTCACAGAGAGAGAGAGAGAGAGAGAGAGGCAGAGACACAGGCGGAGGGAGAAGCAGGCTCCATGCACCGGGAGCCTGATGTGGGATTCGATCCCGGGCCTCCAGGATCGTGCCCTGGGCCAAAGGCAGGTGCCAAACCGCTGCGCCACCCAGGGATCCCAGTGGCAGTACTTTTTAAAGAAATTTCCTTAAGCTCTTTTTTTTTCCCCCTTACGTGCACATCAGGGAACTATAAGCATAGCTTTTCATTTAGGACAAATTCTTAAGGTTTTCACCAGAGCTTGGCATATAGTAGCCATTGAAGATATTCCTTAAATAAGAGAATAACTTAAAGTAGATGAATATTTAAAAACAGTACTACTTAACTTAGGTGCTTGAAACGCTAGGCAATAGGAACTCTACCTTTGATGTTTTAGGTAAGCCCTTAAAATTTAGCATCTTGTTCTCAATTTTCCTTGACCATATGGTGGAATCAGACCAGGTATCTGAACACGGGTACTGGTTCTGGATCCAACAGTCCTTGGTCATTTCACTACTGATTCTTCCATCTCCTCATGTATTAGGAGACTAAATTAAATCATCTCTAAAATTTCTTTTAGCTCTAAAATTCTGTAGTATAAAAACCCTACCCTATCATTTTAGACTAAAGAAATTTCAATTAAAAATGCTCAGTATGCTTTAAGAGCTACAAAAGCTTTCATTTTACAGATGAATATTAAAGTATCTTGAGGGGGACCTGGGTGGCTCAGGGGTTGAGCACCTGCCTTTGTCTCAGGTCATGATCCCGGGGCCCTGGGATCAAGTCTCACCTCAGGCTCACCAAAGGAAGCCAGCTTCTCTCTCTGCCTATGTCTCTGCCTCTCTCTCTCTGTGTCTCAATGCTGTAAGAAATCACAATCATAACTCAATTGACTACAGGTGAGCAATTCATAAGCTGGTAGACATTATTCATTTACTTCTAAAGGAAAAGATATTCATTACAGAAAAGTTGAGAAACACAGAAGAGTTGAGAGCGAAACAAGACTTAACCATAATTTTACTATCCAAAGTTCTGTTGATCTATAATTTTAGAACAAGAGATCATAGTACATTTAGATTTGCCTTCCTTTTAAAATTATATTGCAATATTTTGAGCACTTTTGATGCCATTAAAAGTTATTAAGAATATTTGTTAGATAACATTCCATTATTCCACCCTTGCCCCTATTCTGATTATTCTTTTTTTTAAGATTTTATTTTTTTTATATTATATATGTGAGTTTATTTTTATTTATTTTGTTTTTAAAGATTTCATTTATTTATTCATAGAGACACAGAGAGAGAGAGAGAGAGAGAGAGAGAGAGAGAGAGAGAGGCAGAGACACAGGCAGAGGGAGAAGCAGGCTCCATGCAGGGAGCCTGATATGGGACTCGATCCAGGGTCCCCAGGATCACGCCCCGGGCTGAAGGTGGTGCTAAACCACTGAGCCACCCAGACTGCCCTATTCTGATTATTCTTAACACAGTAGCCAGAGAGAATCCATTCCATTTTAAGTCATGTCATGTCCCTTCTCTATTCAAAACGCTTCATGGTCCCCATCTCAAATTGAGCCTTCGTCTCTATCATCTGCCCTTTCCTCCAACTTTATCATTTCCTCTCCTACTACCATTCTTTCTTGTCCCATTCCTCCAACATTTCAGACACACCCCTGCATTAAGGCCTGTGGCCTTGCTGTTCCTCCTGTCTAGATGTCCCCAGGGTTTGCTCTTTGCTTCTCCTGGGTCTTCACTCAAATATCAGCTTCCCATGGGGGCTTTCTCTGTCCTCTGTACCTAAAAGTGCAACCTCTCCCTGGCATTTTGCATCCTTTCCCTGGTTTTATTTTGGTCTTTAACATTTATGACTAAATATGCCACACATCTTATTTATTTATTCACTGTCATTTTTTTCTCTTTTGAAAATTAAGCTCTTTCACATCAGAGATCTTCGTTTTGGTTGCTTCTATGCCCCAATATCTAGAGCGAGTCTCATAATTATTTTATGCATGAATGAGTATGGCTATTACATTGCCCTTAATGTTGAGCATTTGGATTGCTTGTCTTTCTTGTCTTTCCTTTTTTCTTTTGCTATCAAATATATCACTGCAATGAATAATGAATAACTTATCCAAAACTATTTTTATCTCATTATTACCCATAGTTATATCTTAGAAGTAGAATTGATTGAGCCAAATGGGATGAATACTTACTTAAGAAAACTTCTGGGAGGAATGAGTTTTGATCTACAGAAGAGTTGCAAAGATGGTTCTGAGAGTTCACGTATTCCCTTCACCCAGTTTCCCCTAATTTTGACATCTTATGTAACCAAAGTACACTTGTCAAAAATGAAGACATTAACACTGAAGACAATGCTAGAAACTAAACTCCAGACTTCACTGGGATTCTCAGGTTTATCCGTTAATATATTATTCTATTCCAGAATTCAATGTAGGATACGAGTCTACATTTAGGAACAAATACTTTAAAAACCTTGATGCATATTCTTAAAATTTTCTCCAGAAATGTAGCTTCAGTCTAAATTGCCAGCAGCAGTGTATGAATGCTTCTCCCTCATCAATATTTAGTATTTTCCTTTTAAGATACATCTTTAAAACATAATGGGTAAAAAATGGTATCTTACTGTTTTACTTGCATTTTCGATGAATTTAAACATTCTTTCATATTTTATTTTTTCAGTACGCTGAGATCAAGAGTCGCATGCTCTATCTACCAACCTAGCCAGGAAGCCCCTACCTATTTTTAAAATTAGGTGTTCTACTAGCTGAATTATAAGCAAGAATACCAGATTTTTGTCAAGACTGGCATAATTATTTTTCATTATTTGCCAACTGTCATTTTAGAACATGGGAGTTTTCTGTTTTTATGTCAGCAAATCCATTGTGCTTTATATTTGTGATTGAATCTATTACTTTTTTATGCTCAGAAAAGTAGTTCCCATTCCTATATCAAATGTTTCATAGATGCTTACATATATATATATATATATATTCATACATATAATATTAGTTATATTTTTTTAGAACTAACTCTAGACTTCAGTAAATGAAAAAAGAAAATGCGTTTATTTTTTAAAATTTTTATGTAATCAGCCTCCAAGCTGTTCTCATCTTGAGTGAGAGAGAGAGCAAAACCAGTGGGGGGGAGGGTGGGGGGAGGCAAAGGGAGAGGGAGAAGCAAGCTCCTCGCTGAGCAGGGAGTTGGATGCAGGACTTGCATGATCCCAGGACCCTGAGATCACCACCTGAGCTGAAGGCAGATGCACCCCAAGCACCCAAAAATGTGTTATTTTAATTTTCTAAATAATTAAACAATTGCTTTAGCACTTTTTAAAATATTATTTCCTGTTACTTCATGGCATGATGCCACTTTTATACTAGAGGATATGGGTTTATTATCTCTATTCTGATTAATCTGAATATTCTGATGTTAGTATAAAACTGCCGATTTATTATATTTTTTTAAGGTTTTATTTATTTGAGACAGAAAGAGAGAACAGGAGCAGGGGAAGAGGTAGAGGGAGAAGCAGATCCCCCACTGAGTAGAGCCTTTGGGGGTTGATCCCAGGACACAGAGATCATGAGTTGAGCTAAAGTTAGACTCTTAACCAACTGAACCACCCAGGCACCCCTAGTAATTTATATTTCATAAGATAGTATTGACCCGGAAATAAAAAGCTTGTATATGTGGTCAAATACTTTTCGACAAGGGTACCAAGACCATTCAGTAAGTAAAAGATAGCCTCTTCAGCAAATGGTGCTGGGGACATTGTGTCACCACATGCAAAAGAATGAAGTTGGACCTTACCTTAACCACATACAAAAATCGGCTCAAGACGGATCAAAGACCTAAACAAAAAAGCTCAAACTGTAACATTCCTAGAAGAAAACGGGGAAAATTTCATGACACTGGATTTGGCCATGATTTCTTGATAGGACACAGGCACAGGCAACAAAAGAAAAAATAGATAACACATTGGACTTCATCAAAATTAAAAATTTGTGCATCAAGGTTTTTAAACTGGCAGAGGTGTCACAGATTGTAGGAGCTGAGGGTTTAAATAAATGGAGTAACCATAAATAGTAAGGAGGGCTAGGAGTAACTGGGTGATGAGATTTGGGAGCCTTCTGTGGGCTGCTAGAACAAAAATACCAGCCTGGCTATGCTATAAATAACGGTACGTATTTCTTACAGTTCTGGAGGCTGCAAGTCCAAGATGGGGGCAGATTCAGGATCTGCTGAGAGCCTTCTGCCCGGTTCTGTGACAGCTGTCTTCACATAGCTCCTCAAATGGCGCATGGGCAAGGGAGCTCTCAGGAGCCTCTTTCATCTTTCATAAGGACACTAATCCCTTCATAAGGGCTGCACTCATGACCTCATCACCTCCTTGAGGTCCCACTCCACAGACCATCACATTGGGATTAGGTTTCAATAAGCGAATTGGGGGGGGGGGGGCACAAACTTTTAGCCTACAGCAGGAAGTTCTCCAGTAAGGCCACTTTAGATCAGAGATGACCTCTGAGCTGTGATGGCAGGAGGAAGAGTGGGACATGGAAAAAGCCAGCAGGGGGCTCATCTGTAAGCAAAATCCGCAGGCTGAGGCATTTAAAAAAATTCTTCTCCTGGAGCTGAGTAGGGTAAGGGAGACAGAAGCCACTCCTTTGCCACACTGGGCTTATGTCCATTCATCCCTCCCTCAAATAATGCTGGATTTGGGTGTGGGAAATCAGAAATGTGAACTGTGACATAGTCCTGAGAGTAACTGCTCTGAGGGGATATTTTATTTTATTATTACTTTTTATTTTATTTATTTATTTGACAGAGAGAGAGAGAGAGAGAGAGCGCACAAGTAGAAGCAGGGGGAGCAGCAGAGGGAGAGGGAGAAGCAGGCTCCCCACAGAGCAGGGAGCCGGATGTGGGGCTCCATATCAGGACCCTGGAATCATGACCTGAGCCCAAGGCAACTGCTTAAACTTAACCAACTGAGCCACTCATGTACCCCTGAGGGGATATTTTCAAAGAATTATCCTCCAATCTAAAGCCATGTTTCTGTTACATTGTAGCCATCTCTCTCTCTCTCTCTCTCTCTCTCTCTCTCTCTGGAGGTCTGCTCCCTCTTACATTTCCTAATTTGACATGTAGTTTAGAAACAATTTTGTGGGACACCTGGGTGGCTCAGCCATTGAGCATTTGCCTTTGGCTCAGGGGGTGATCCTGGGGTTCTGGGATTGAGTCCCACATCAGGCTCCTTGCATGGAGCCTGCTTCTCCCTCTGCCTGTGTCTCTGCCTCTCTATGTCTCTCATGAATAAATAAATAAAAATCTTTAAAAAATAAAAAATAAAAAAAATTTTGTTTAGCAGTTAAAATAAAAAACCAGACGTGATACTATTGTGGTTAAAACTAAAAGTTTAATAAAAGCACCAGAAATTATGTTAAAGATAAGGATTAAAAATTAGGTATTAGGAAGATATATAAAATAAGGTACTTCTGGTTTTTACACTTCAAATAAATCATAAAATACAAAATTGCATTAATAGTTCTTTCAATGACTTACCATATAAAGAGGTTTTTAAAATGCTACAGTTGGAGGCATTATATTTAAAAGTTTAATGAACATCTGATTTCAATATAATCTCACAGAATAGTTTTTTTTTTTTTCCAGTAAGCTACAAGCTGTTTGGTTAGGAATGTTGAAAATGTATATATAAATTAAGGAGTAATAAACTTGTTCATGCCAAATTATTAGTGTAAATCAAAAGCATATAAAATTCCAGATGAGGAACAAACATCCTGTTCAAAATGCAATGGAACCACACTTGCATCATCTCATTAAAAATCTATATGACAACTGTTCCATTCACTCACAATTCCTGGGCACTTAGCTTATTTGTTTTTGTTTTTTGTTTTTTTTTTTTTAATTGACAAAAATCCTCAAGGCACCTAGAGATTTGCCTGTACTTCATCTATCTGTATTGAAAACACAGAGTAGACGCTCATGGGATCACGTGGCGGCAGCACAGACAAGTGGTTCACAGTTTGAATCCTTCCCTGATCAATCTCAGTATCAGAATTCCCAACCTCACTATTTGGGGCTCAAGTCAAAAGGTAGAGCTACATCTCTGTGAGTAACCCAGCAGAAAGAAACTGCCGTGAAGACACTCCTTCAGCCAGGCTCACTGTTCCTGTAGTTGAAACAGAAGGTAGACATAAAAATTCAAACAACAGCCTTTCCTCTACATACCAGACAAGGGCACTTGAGTCCATGTCTACAAAATGTGAAAAAATGAAATCACAAATGAATAGATAATGGTAACAAAACAAGCCTCCCATCTCCCAAAACAGACATAGGATCTGTGCCAAGAAAAGCTCTAACTCATCATGACTTAAACCCACATCCTTCTCTGACAAAATATATATAAGTGGTATAAATACCACTTTCATGCTGTCACAGGTCTTAAACTGGCAGGTCTTCCTACTACTTCTGAATTTGTTCTCCGGTACTTAACAAGTGTTTTGGTAATATCAGAAAAGATATGAGGCATTTGACCTTCCTTAGTGCTGAGAGATGGAAAGAAGGCACATTTCTTAACCTCATGTTATGGAATGACTGAGGCACTGAGTGATGAGAAGAAATGTTCACTGGTGGGAGCCACTGGGGATAAAAGCCAGATCTCCCGCTTCCCATCCAGCACTCTTTGGTCCCCATCTCCTAAGTCACAGACGTGCATTACTAAAATGACAGAAGTATCCCCTGAGGAATCTTCCAAGATGCAAGCTCTACTCACTTTCCAGTCTCCCTCTCATCTGAGCCTAATCTGGATCTGCTGCATTATTGGGTCTGCTGTCAATGCTGAAGGAATAATCTGTTTAGGAAGGAAATGTATTTACATTCTCTTCTCGGACATGTTCTTTATCTCTTTGAAATGACTATATTAAATGGATGTGGGGCTAAAGTTAGACCATATCTTCCAGTCAGGATGGGCTTCTTAGAATCCTTCGGTAAAGCAAATGTGAAACTCTGCATTAGGCTCACGAACATCAGAAATAATTCCATCTTTGCCAGCTGTTCTCCCATACACACCCGCTTCCCTAAAAATGAGATCAGAAAAAAAGTTGGGGTTATAATACTACCCCTTTTCCTATCTCAAGAAGAGCAATTTCATATGAAATCTCAAAAGTGTTTTGAATACACATATAGAGAGTTTTAAAATAAATTAGCCACATATACCCCCATGGCTTCCCAAAGTGTATGCTGATGAGAATTTTTTTTTAATTTTTATTTATTTATGATAGTCACAGAGAGAGAGAGAGAGAGAGAGAGGCAGAGACACAGGCAGAGGGAGAAGCAGGTTCCATGCACCGGGAGCCCGATGTGAGATTCGATCCTGGGTCTCCAGGATCGCACCCTGGGCCAAAGGCAGGCGCTAAACCGCTGCGCCACCCAGGGTTCCCTGCTGATAAGAATTTTTAAATACTAAGTTCACATTTTAACTCCTCCTCATGAAAACCTATCCTCATTCTGTACTAGAACTAGAGACAGATGCAGGCTACTCTGTCTCCTCCATATCTACTTATCTCTTCCCTTTGTTCTTAACTGGACGATTAAAGGGAGAATGAGTCAGATGAGAATCTCTGGAGCATGCCTTTTTTATAGAAAGAATCCTACATGTACTCATCCCGGTGACTGGTGAGATGAGAGAACGCAGCCTCTTAGCCCGCAGCCCAGCAGAAGGTCACAAGTTGCATTTATTTATTTATTTATTTATTTATTTATTTATTTATTTATGTATTTATTCATTTTAAGATTTTGTTTATTTATTCATGAGACAGAGAGAGAGAGAGAGAGAGAGAGAGAGGCAGAGACACAGGCAGAGGGAGAAGCAGGCTCCATGCAGGGAGCCCGATGTGGGACTGGATCCCAAGTCTCCAAGATCCCACCCTGGGCTGAAGGCAGCGCTAAATCGCTGAGCTACCCGGGCTGCCCTCAAGTTGCTTTTATTTTATTTTTTATTTTTTATTTTTTAAGATTTTATTTATTCGTAGAGACACACAGAGAGAGAAAGAGAGACAGAGACACAGGCAGAGGGAGAAGCAGGCTCCATGCAGAGAGCCTGATGTGGGACTCGGTCCAGGGTCTCCAGGATCATGCCCCGGGCTCCAGGGGGCGCTAAACCGCTGCGCCACAGGGGCTGCCCCTCAAGTTGCTTTTAATGCCAACAGTTTTCCGGGACTCAAACAATCACTTGGGCAGCTCAGGAAGGAAGATTTCTAGTCATATTTAAGGATTTATTTATTTACTTATTTATTCCTATTTAAGGATTTAAAACCAATTGCTTTCATTTTGTTTTTAAAATCTAAAATGAATGTAGTAGAGCTGCATTATCTCATTTACCTCTTGTATCCGCTTGCTAAGAAAGGAGTATTTTGGGCAGCCCGGTTGGCTCAGCGGTTTGGCACCGCCTTGAGCCTGGGGCATGATCCTGGAGACCCTGAATCGAGTCCCACGTTGGGCTCCCCACATGGAGCCTGCTTCTCCCTCTGCCTATGTCTCTGCCTCTCTCTCTCTCTGTCTCTCATTAATGAATAAAAAAAATAAAATCTTAAAAAAAAGAAATATTTTTAAAGATTTTATTTAGAAAGAGAGAGGAGTACAAGGGGCAGAGGGAGGAGAAAGAGAATCTCAAGCCAACTCCACCCAGAGCTCAGAACCCAACATGGGGCTCAATCTCACGACTCTGAGAACATGACCTGAGCCGAAATCAAGAGTCGGATGCTTAACCAACTGAGCTACCTAGGTGCCCCAAGAAAGAAGTATTTTTAAAACAATATCATAAAATAATAAAAGATTCTTTTAGTTCTACCTCTTTAATTAGGCCGTTAAGAAAATAAAAGTTTAACTGACCTATCCCAAAAGGAATAAATGTTTCTTTTTTGATAAGTTGTCCTTGATCATCCAGAAATCGATTAGGGTAGAAATCATCTGGTTTCTCCCAAATGGCTGGGTCTCTGTGTACTGACCACAGGTTGGGTAATATCACTGTGCCTTTAGGAATGGTATATCCTTGGAGCACTAAAAAAAGCAAAAACAAAACAAAATCCAGTGTCATTCAACATGTTCACTAACACTTCTCTCTAAACATCATTATCTGAAAAAAACATCTAGTTACATACCTACCTACCTAAACACTGAGGTGCTTGAGGGGAGGGGCCTGACCTTATCAACTGGTATCCTTTCCACAGGACCCCAGGACCCAGCCTGAGATAAGGCATAGGACTTGCTTAAATAGGTGTTGAGTTAATGAGTGAAATCAAACCATAAAAACATTACAATTAAGAGAAAACACTGAAACAGAAATCATAGGACATTCCAGATAAACTTTCCAAAGACTTATAAATTTTATATTAAAAAATCGTAAGAGAAAATATATTCACAATACTGTGCTATAAAAAATTTGCACATAAGAGGACCCACATGGTTCAAACTCATGCTTTTCAAGAGTCAACTATATTTTACAGTAGTAGATGATAAAATAAATTATATATATTTTATGAATTCAGGATATACCTTTTCTTAATTTTTTCAATATTTCTAGGCTACACAGTTTATCTGTGAATTTTTTCAAATTGTCATAAATCTCCAAAAATTTTTCCAATATTTTTATTGAAAAAAGTCTGCATATAAGTGGACTCACATAGTTTATAACTGTGTTGTCCAAGGGTCAATCATACAGGGAAATCTATACTGGCTCTTAGCAGCTGACAAGGTCATATGCACTTTAAAAAGTGCTCAAAAGATACTGCAAACACAGTATATCTAATATGCATCAAAGAAATCATAAAGTGATCCAATGTCATTTATAAGTTATTGCCTCCTTATAGTATAAGTATGTTTATACTTATAAGTTCCTTCTTATGAGGGATTTAACATAGAGTCTGGGTGCTTATATGTCAAAGACATGACAAAATGGACACATTTCAGTGTACACAAGAAGTTGAAACAGGTGCCCTTAGAATTAGATGGGCTCTTCTAATTCTTTAATTTTTATGCTTCAGTTGTTGAACTGTAAAAGGTCAAGTAAGTAAAATCCTTAATTTCATATTTAAACTAGCTCTTGTGGGATCCCTGGGTGGCGCAGCGGTTTGGCGCCTGCCTTTGGCCCAGGGTGCGATCCTGGAGACCCGGGATCAAATCCCACGTTGGGCTCCCGGTGCATGGAGCCTGCTTCTCCCTCTGCCTGTGTCTCTGCCTCTCTCTCTCTCTGTGTGTGTGTGTGACTATCATAAATAAATAAATAAAATAAAATAAATAAATAAATTTACATTATAAAAAATTAAAAAAAAAATAAACTAGCTCTTGTAATTGTCCAAGAAGACTGAGAGGTGCTTTTGTTAATTCTGGAGTTTTTTAGCCAATACAACCATCTTAAATGGCAGCATAATTTGTTTGACAGTGTAAGTATGCATGCTCTGAAATCTAGAGAGCTATTTATAAAACGAGCAGTGCTGTAATGCCAGTACATGAATAACAGACAACTGAGGGCCAACATTCCCTGGACATTTCATTATCCACAACACAATGTTAAATCCCTCAGAAGGATCAAGCTGGGCAATGGTCACCACACTGTCACTTCAATTCACTTGGATTAAGGGGCTGAGCTTCCTTCAAGGGCATTCAAAGAGAAAGATCCTGGACTTGCCTGTTTTCTCCGAGGTCATATGAGGAATAGCAAGTGGCACCACCACAGTCAGCCTCTGTACCTCCATGATGGTGGCTTCTGTATAGGGCATCTGCGCCTTGTCAGTGAGGGAAGGGACTCTGTCAGCACCAATGACCCTTTCAATTTCTTCCTGAACTTTTTCTATTATTAAAAAAAAATAAGGAAATAATAACAAATAATAAACCAGAAGACAAGCCAGGAGAATTGAGACTGCTGTTCTATGTGTACTCCCATCACATCATGCACACAATGATAAACTGGCAATTAAGACCTGACTCGGCCTCAGAGATGTGAAGCAGTGGTCACATATTCCAAGTAAGAGGCAGCTAGTCCTAGGGACACTCTACCACCTTGTGACTTGGAAAGTGGCTAGCAAGACAGACAGATGGGTAAAGAAGAAAGCATTCTGGTTTCAGGAGTACTCCCACCTCATTCTCTTGTATGAACACTGGACTGACTCTAAGCTTTTATGTGACAGCCCAGCATGGCCCCCAATGTTTTCTGCCTCTTGGTGTTCACATCCTTGTACAGTCCCTTCCCACCTTGTACCAAGTCGGTCTGTGTGACCAACAGAATAAAGGAGAAGTGAGGCATGTCAGTTCTGAGCTTAGGTTATAAAAGACACTGTGGCTCCTGTCTTGGTACTTGCTCTCTCAGGTCACTCATTTTTGGGGAAGGCAAATACCAAGTCAAGCAGCCCCCAAGTCCAGCAGCCTTATGGAAAACTCCAAATGGTGGGACCTGCAGCTAAAAGTCAAGCCGACAAGCCATCGGAAGTGGATCCTTTGGTCCCTGTCAAGTCTGCAGGTGACTGTAGCTCCAGCCCACATCTTGACTACAACTTCATGAGAAAGCCTAGGCCAGACCAACCAGGCTATGCTGCCTCTGGATTCCTGATCCTCAGGAACTATGTGAGACAGCAAATGGTGGCTTTTTTTAAGCTGCTAAATTTTGGGATTGTGATTGTCCAAGAAGACTGAGAGGTGCTTTTGTTAATTCTGGAGTTTTTTAGCCAATACAACCATCTTAAATGGCAGCATAATTTGTTTGACAGTGTAAGTATGCATGCTCTGAAATCAATAGTTACTCATCAATAGTTAACAAATGCAGTAAGCATAATCTCATTTACAGCAGACAGAAAATGGCCCCTCAGTGATGTTCATACCCCAAACCCCTGGAACCTAGGAACGTGCTACTTTATGTGGCAAGAAAGACCTGCCAATGTGATGGGGAGATTACCCTGGATTTTATGGGTGTGCACTAATTACACGGGTTTTCAAACTGAAGAACTTTCCCAGTTTAGTGTCAGAGGAAGATCTGAGTAGAAGAAAGTGGTCAGAAGAGCTGCAACATCCCAGGCTTTGATAAAGGAGGAAGGGGGCCCAGAGCCAAGGCAGCTGGAAATGGATCCTCCTCTAGAGCCTGCAGAAAGGAATGCCGCCCGGTCAACATTTTAAGCCCAGTGAGACACAGACCTTTAAGATAACAAATTTGTGTTGATTTAAGTCACTACGTTTGTGGTTATTTGTTATAGGAGCAACAGAAAAATAATACACTGCCCTCCTTTACAGTCTTCCACTATGAACTGTTGGGCACTCACTACCTACTGGTATCAATGTGGTGGAAGTGGCTCTGTCATCTCGTGAAAGTGACATAACTTTTCTGGGTCTCTGTTCTCCATTCTCAAAACAAGATGACGGGGTTCAGATAATCATTATGATTCCCATTAGCTCTAAATTGTCCTTCCCTAAAAGCCTTCCTCTATCGTACATTTCACATAGCATCAGACCCATAGAGATTTAAAGCAGAGGCAAGCAAGTATGACATTAGCCCCAATGTCTAGGAACTTAAGAGTTTCGCTGTTAACACCATCACGACTCCCTATGAGATTCAAGTCTTTCCACTTTGTTTTCTGGCCTGAAGACATCGCTTTGTGCTAGGAGCCACTGGATCACCCAATTTGCTGATACGAATTTAAATAATCTGGCTTTGTCTGAATAAAGGAAACAGTTGTTAATTACCTTGTATGTCGGGGTTCAGTGACATATACAGAAGGCACCAAAGCAAGGAATTAGTTGTGGTATCAGTCCCAGCAATGAAGAGATCACCAATGATATAAAATAAGTAATCCTCATTAAAGCTACTATTGCTATTATTTTTTCTTTCCTCCTCCACATGGAGAAGGTACATGTCTATGAAGTCCTGAGGGTTCTCTACGTTCAGAGACTCTTTATGGTCTTTGATGATTTTTTTAAGGAAAGTGGTAATATCCTTTTCAATTTGTCTTAATTCCTTAAATGGTCCAAAGGGAAGATAATAGAGCCAGGAGCATATATTGACCAGGAGGAGCTGGGAGTTCAGACAGATTTCTAATGCTCGTGACATAAGATGAAGCATTTTCTTAAACTCATTATTGGTGTAATCAAATCGCTGGCCAAAGCACAGGGAGCAAATGATGTTAGAGACGGCATTGTTGACGATGGGGAAAGGGTTGAAGGGGTCTTCTCCATGCTTCTGCATTTCCTCTTTTACATATTTAAACTCCTCAATAATCTTGGGCTCCAAACTAAGCTTTCCAAGGCCAAAATGTCGAAGAGTTGAATGAGAGAACTTCCTCTGTTGTTTCCATACTGGACCATAATGTGCGAATACAATCCCTGCAAAAGGACAGAGAGAAAAGAAGGTGAGAGAGAGCAATGCGTGATCACGCTTAACAGGAACTATGATGAGGTGTGTTCTGTTTATCAGGTCACTTGTGCAAAAAATGCAGGTAGAGATCACTGGCCAAGAAGAATGATTAGCAGATTTGAATTATCAAGATAGTATAGGTTTCTAATAACAAAAATATCCAATAAAGCTTATTATGATAGGTAGGAATTCCTGGTGAAATGAAAAGCAATGAATTTCAATTTCTAGGGCCAGTGAAAATTTCCAAATCTGATGTTTTGTAAGAGTAAATCCAGGTTCAAAAGTTGCCTCAGGCTGGATATCCCCATATTTTCAATATTCTGAATAAGAGGGCAGGGACATTATCAGATTGTGCTGATCATTAAAATCCCAGCTTCTGGCACCACTCTGGGAAAACAAGATAAGCTTGTTAAATATCAGCTGATAAATCAACAGCTCAACTGGATTATAACCCTGGCTATCAGTTTGGAATAAAATAACTGGAAGGTTCTCTAAAATGTCTGTTGCTCACTGACCTCTACCTCTGAAATTAATAATACATATAATGTATTATTCTTAGAAAAAAGGGAAAAGGGAAAAGGGAAAAGGGAAGGGAAGAGGGAAGTCTGTTGCTGGCAACAGCCCTAATTTAAAAACATCTGAACTCAAGGTCTCCACAACTCTACCTTATCTGACACATCTCCCACCATCAAACCCAACAGAATTGTTCCCAGATGTTGTATCAAATTGTTCTCGAGTATTCCTCATCACCTATTTCACCCTCTTATTTTCATGGCACCCTTTATGGTTCCAGCTGGTTCTCCTTTCCCATTTTAAATATATTTTGTTTCTGCTACTTTTGAGGACATGCTTCACTTAACAAATATTTCTGAATGCCAACTGTGCTGGGCACCAGGATGCTATAAACACCGACTCTTCGCTGTGGTTAAGGCTTCTCACAATCTTTAAGACGTCCACAAGATACCCTTCAATATAGGCCTCCACATGGTCAAACGAATCAGACCACCTATCAGTTCAGCTTTTCTCCTTGGACTCTGTCACACATCTGCTCAAATCTGCAGATTTGAGGCTGAAAGACTGCCTTTCTAGGCCTTCTGTTCTGGTGTTTGATGACTTCTCTCTGGCATTATTTAGACTCTCCTGTGTTGAACCCACTTCCTGGTTCTACTTCTTCCTCTTTCTTGTTTCCTTCCCTTACTTCACTAAAGCAAAAGTGCATGGGAAGCAAATATCTATAGATTTTTTTTTTTAAGAAAATATGTTTATTCTACCTTTTCTACTTCCTCAGAATTTTAAAGACATTGTTAAGAGTGAGTTGATGAGTCATAAAATATGTACCTCTTCAATGTAACTAGATTTGCCAATTTACAAAGTGCTTAAAGCACACTGTCTTAATCACTCTCACTTTTTAAGATATAAATAGACTTCATAGTAAGTCTTAACATCTATAGGGAAGTCCCCTCAGGGCCTTGTTCTCTTTCAAAACTGTTCTTTTATTTTAAAATTATCCTTGGCTCAGGATCCCTGGGTGGCTCAGCCGTTGGGCGTCTGCCTTCAGCTCAGGGCATGATCCCGGGATCCCGGGATGGAGTCCCGCATCCAGCTCCCCATTTCTCCCTCTGCCTATGTCTCTGTCTCTCTCTGTGTCTCTCATGAATAAATACATAAGTAAATCTTTTAAAAAAAATTATCCTTGGCTTTTCACTCTTTTATAAAACTTTAAAGTCAGCTTGTCCAGTTCTGTTAAAAAACACTTTTGGGATTTTCACTGGAATTGCATTTAATTTATAGATTTGGAAATTGGCTTCTTTTTGATAGTTGAACCTGCTTGCAATGTAAGAATAAATCCTATTTTGGTTATAGTGTTTTTACGATTTTAATTGTTGGATTTGGTTTCCTAATATATTTTTAAAAGACATATTTACTTATTTATTTTAGAGAGAGTGCATAACTGGTAGGGGCAGAGGGAGAGAGAACCCAAAGTTGACTCTGCACTGGGCATGGAGCTGGGTGCAGGGCTCGAATTCACAATCCTGAGACTACAATCTGAGCTGAAACCAACGGTCGGATACTTAACTGACTGAGCCACCCAGGTGCCCACTTAAATTCATACTCATAAATGAAAATAGCCAATAAATTTTCCACTCCCATAACATACTAGTCTGAATATACTGGCCTCCTAAAATGAGCCACAGCATATTTTTTCTCTCTGGAATAATTTATCTAAAATTATAATGCTATGTTCTTTTTTTTTTTAATGTTTTTATTCTTTTCCAGATTTTTTTTTTAAAGTGATGTAAACTTTTTTTTTTTTAATTTTTATTTATTTATGTATGATAGTCACAGAGAGAGAGAGAGAGGCAGAGACACAGGCAGAGGGAGAAGCAGGCTCCATGCACCGGGAGCCCGATGTGGGATTCGATCCCGAGTCTCCAGGATCGCACCCTGGGCCAAAGGCAGGCGCTAAACTGCTGCGCCACCCAGGGATCCCTCTTTTCCAGATTTTAAAGTTAGTTACCTAACTCCTTAGCTTTCAGACCTTTATCTTAGTAAATAACTTAAGATTCTACATTTGCCTCTGAGTACCACATTAGCAGCAGTCCACAAATATTGCCTGCATGTATATTCATTATAGTCCTAAGTTTAAATAATTTTTGTTATGATTCTTTTTTGCTAAGTTAATTTGTCTTATACTGATTTTTTTGTCTTATACTGATTTTTGACATTGATGAGGCTTGCTATTTAGCCTAGTATGTGATTGATTTTAATAAAATTTCCCAATAAAATTGAGAAGAATTTTTATCTAATCAATTGTTGGATACAGGGTTCTCTATATGTCCAACAGAAAAAGCCTGTTAATTGTTAGAATCAAATCTTTTGTATCCTTAGTAAGTTTTTATCTTCCTGTTCTCTCAATTATTCAAATACTTATGTTTAAGTATTTTGGCATAATAGTACATTTATCAACTTCTCTTTGCAGTTCTTTAAGTTCTACTACAGAATTTTGCTATGTAGCTATCTTTGCTGTCAGGTACATGTATATGTTAGGTACATGCAAGTTTAAAATTATTATATCTTCCTAGTTTAGTAAAAAGCTTCCTTTTATCATCATGTAATTCACTAATTCTTAAACAATGAAGTCCTACTTAAAATATATGTTGTCAAAAAGACATCAGTTTTTCTTTTTAAAGCATTGTCTCAGTATAACATTTTCCTTTCTTTTACTTTGAATTTTAATGTATCCTTATGTTTAGGGTATGTCTCTTTTTGGGGGGAGAGTATCCTCTTTTAAAATAAATACATTTGGGAGCACTTGGGCGGCTCAGTTGGTTTTGGCTTGATTTCAGCTCATGGGTCATGGGATGGGCAGCGTTGGGCTCCAAGCTCAGTGGGGGGTCTGCTTAGGGATTCTCTCCCTCTGCTCCTCCCCCTGCATGCAGGGACATACAAGCTGTTTCTCAAATAAACATATCTTTTAAAAAATTAATTAGTTAACATATATTTGGATTTTGTAAAAATCCATCCTAGAAAAAAAAATCCATTCTAGCAATCTTTCAGCCAGTCAACTCAGTCCATTTATATTCAATATAATTACTAATTTGTTTCTAATATATTATTTTGAACTTTGTCTTACTGTATCTATTCTTTTTTCCCCTCTTTCTTGCCTTCTTTTTCTTTAAAGAAAAAGAGTGAATTCTCATCCTTAAATATTTAACACATTTATTTAAATCCTAGATTAATGATCAGCAAACTAGCCCCACAGGTCAAATCGAGCCTGCTGTCTCTTTTTATATGGTCACTCAGCAAAGATCAGGTTTTGCATTTTTAAATGGCTAGAAAAAAATCAAAACAATATTTAATGATATATGAAAAACATGAAATTTCAAATTTCATGGTTTATAAATGAAGGTTACTAGAACACAGCCAGTTAATGAGCCACTGTAATTCATTTACATGTAGTCTGTGGCTGCTTCTGCACTAAAATGGCAAGGTAGTTGCAGCAGGGATTACAGGTAGGAGAGATCATTTTTTCAGCCAGGGTCCAAGCCAAGACAGACAAATTTCCTTGTTTTCTTTTGCTAGTGGCCAGGCTTGTTGGATGTTCTGCCAAATTCAGTCTTTCACTCAAAGTAAAGTTCTTCAAGAATCC
This sequence comes from Vulpes vulpes, assembly GCF_048418805.1. Taxonomy (NCBI): domain Eukaryota; kingdom Metazoa; phylum Chordata; class Mammalia; order Carnivora; family Canidae; genus Vulpes; species Vulpes vulpes. The sequence continues at coordinate 37,177,024 of NC_132783.1, forward strand.
TCTTTTTCTAGAGGCAACTTTTCATCTTGTGTGACACAAAGTCATATCTCTGTGCCCTCACTCCACCCCTCCACATCCTTGTCCGAAAAGTCACTAAAACCCAAGATTGTCCAGAGCATCTACTTTGTTTTCTGAGTGAGGGGGTCTGATGATAAGGAACTGGTATAATTATACTTTATATCCATTTCAAACTCAGTGGCTCACTGTAATAACTGGTAGCCCAATTCCTAAGACTTTCTGGGGTTCCACAGGGTAAACTGTCTCACACTCCATTAGTATTCCCCTTCCTCCCCAGTAGACACTTAGAAGTGGTCATCTTCCACTCTATGAAGTCATTTGCCAATCCTAGGTCTACTTTTTGTCTTCAAATGTTATGGTGAAGGATTGTAGATTCATTTCACCATAGATGGAGTGTGTGCTTCTGTTCAAAGTCCCTCTAGTTTGGTGTGTGATTATCAAGACAGAAGAAATGGAAATGTCTTAACCATTTCTGAAACTAGAACTCTCCCTTTATTCAATAAAGCCCCATAAACTATTTCCTAGGCAACCACAGCTTAGTCAGTCTTCTGTGGCCAAGTCTTGCTGCATTTAGCATTCAGATGCTCAGTGGTATTAGGCCCCCTTCTTCCTAATTTCAAGAGTTGATACTAGTTTTAACTCCCATATAATTTAAGATATCACCTATGATATCTTTGCTTTGTCCTAGTTCTCAAGAAACTTTATTTTTCTTTTATTTTTCTTTATTCTTTTATTAGGTCCTCAGTCTGTATCACCTACTCACCATTTTTCAAACTGTGCATTTGTATTTTAGAAATATTTTATCTAGTAAAATCCCTCTTTTCTAATAGTTTTTCCAATATTTATTTAGAGCCCTATGTGCCAGTACCAAGGGCATATAGATTAAAGACACAATCCCTCTTTTTAAGATGTTAGTCTTTTGAGGAACTAGATTTACCAACAATCCAAATATACTATTGTATGTTAGACTATATTGAAGTTACATACTTTATTGAATGCTATATGTTGGATTGTACTGAAATTGCGGAGTTGGAATGCATGCTATTGAATGTTGTATTGTTGGGATGTATTGTATTGAATGTCCTATGTTGGATTCTACTAAAATTGCAGAGTTAAAGTGTACAGGATTGAATGTTTTATGTTGGACTGTTTTTGAATGATGCACTGTTACCTTGTATTGATTCAATGTTGTGTGTGAGAAGTGTATTGAAGTCGTAATGTAGACAAAGGAAGGAGCACCTATCAGCAGAGGGAAGGCAGCCCTTCTCAGAAGAGAGGACATGTGAACTGATGCTGCATTTGTATTTAAATAAAGATGTGTGTGAAGGCACATTTTAGAAAAATAAATAACTTGAGCAAAGTTAAAGAGGACATTTCAAGAAAGGCTAAATTATCTTGAGAGGGAAATCAGGTTTAGATAAGGCAGGGAAATGGAGAGAACCTTTTCAGAAATGGCTAATATTTGAGGACTGGGATATCTGACAACAAGTTGACAGGTATGAAGTGCAAGACAAAAGAGGTGACCAAAGAGATTATGCTGGAGAAAAGCTGGATGAGAGGCATGGACAGAATTAATGGCCTCAAAGTTCCAAACCTTACAAAACACTCATGTGTGGAGCAGAATGGCTTAAGGTCTTAGGAATGTCTGAATGAGGCGCAGGCACATCCTATAGTTGTTGACCTCTCCATTCCTAGTCCTGAAAAGCAATGGTATTCACCGATGTATACAAACTTCAGGGGGATCCCTGGGTGGCTCAGCAGTTTAGCGCCTGCCTTTGGCCCAGGGCGGATCCTGGAGTCCTGGGATCGAGTCCTGCGTCGGGCTCCCGGCATGGAGCCTGCTTCTCCCTCTGCCTGTGTCTCTGCCTCTCTCTCTCTCTCTCTCTCTGTCTATCATAAATAAAAATAAATCTTTAAAAACAAAAACAAAAAAAAACTTCAAGGAGGATAATAACACTAAAAAATAAAAATGGTTCCAAAGCAAAGGTCAAGACTCTTTTGGTTGAGAATGACAAAAATATGGCCTTAAATAGATTTGGCAAAACGGCCAATTAGGCTGCAGAACCAAAAAACAGGAAGAGCTAGGTGTTATCAGCTCAGAGAAGACTGAATGGCACACAACTCTTTCTCCTTGCATCTATTTTTCTTTCTTTCTTTCCTTCTTTCTTTCTTTCCTTCTTTCTTTCTTTCTTTCTTTCTTTCTTTCTTTCTTTCTTTTCTTTCTTTCTTTTTTTTTTTTAAAGATTTTATTTATTCACAAGAGACACAGAGACACAGGTAGAGGGAGAAGCAGACTCCATGCAGGGAGCCTGATGCAGGACTTGATCCCGGGTCCCCAGGATCATGTCCTGGGCTGAAGGAGACGCTAAACCACTGAGCCACCCGGGCTGCCCTGCATCTATTTTTCACTACTCTCTGCCTGGCTTCATTTTCTCCCTACTGCAAACCAGCTTTTCTAAGCCTCAGAGCTATCTTGGGATGCCTAATGTCCCATTTTCCCCACCAGAGGGAAGAGATCAGTTCCAAATTGGAAAGTGTTGGAGGAGGATTCAAATGCTTCAGTCAGGTATCCCATGCCCATGGCGATAGCAATTTGGAACACCTTAAGTTTATTTTGTGACTTGAGGTTTCCAGACTATGCCATGAATATAAATTCTTGAGTTCTGTGTCCAGCCTACAGACTAGCCACTGGTACAAAGAGGTAAGATGTTCTGATCGAGTCATCTTTGACCACAGTCTATGGCTTGACTAGTCACTGTGGCCCGAGAGGGGAGTTCATATAAAGATGTGGCATCTCATGTTCCAACCACAATTACAAAGGGGTGGTGTGGACAAAGAGTTTCTCAAAAGAGAGTGCTTGTCAGAACAGTAGTGGACAGTTGAAACAAAAATCCACTTCAAATCAAATACAGGATAGGCTAAACTGACTGTGATACATTCTCACAAAAGAATGTTGTACTCTATGGGCAGCCCCAGTGGCGGGTGGCGCAGCGGTTTAGCGCCGCCTGCAGCCTGGGGTGTGACCCTGGAGACCCGGGATCGAGTCCCACATCGGGCTCCCTGCATGGAGCCTGCTTCTCCCTCTGCCTGTGTCTCTGCCTCTCTCTCTGAATAACTAAGTAAATAAATCTTTAAAAAAGAAAAAAGAATGTTGTACTCTTATGATCTTTGCAGGAGAATATTTAGTAATATGGAAGTCTATTCAGAAAATTTAAGTGATAAAAATGATTTTAAAGAACTGTATGATTCCATTTTAAAGAAGCAAATACATTTTTAAAAAATACATGTACAGACAGAAAAAATACTAGAAGGCTGCCACAGGCAGACTGTTTGTGTCCCCCTCTGAATTCATAGGTTAAATCCTAATGCCCAGTGTGATGGTGTCTGAAGTGAGGTGTCTGGGAGGTGATTTAGGTCATGAGGTGGAACCCTCATGAGTAAGATCAGAGTCCTTATAAAAAAGGTCCCGGAGACCTCCCTTGCCCCCCTTCCACCATGTGAGGTTACACATGGCTATCTGGGAACTAGAAAGCAGGCTCCCACCAGACACCAAGTCGGCTGGGGCCTTGATTTTGCATTTCCCAGCCTCCAAACTATAAGAGATAAATTCTGTTGTTTATAAGCCACCCGGGCTACGGTACTCTGTTAAAGCAGCTCAAATAGGCTAAGACAAAGGCAACACACAAAAATGTCAGCAATGGCTATCTCAAAAGAACAGTGATCACAGAGAATTTCCAATTCTTTTGGGAAGAACTAAAAGGAATTCTTTTTTTCCTTTTCCATGTTTTATGTTTTACAGTCATAAACATACACTAAAGTAAAAACACTTAAATATATTAAATTTGATACAATTTACATTTATCACATATACATTTTCTTCCTCCTGAAGCAGAGAAGGTGCTACCCACTGATTACATTTGTCTTTTCCTTCCATGGGGTCATAGAAGTGTTCCTCTTAGTGGGAATTCAGACCTTCTTGATATGAGTACGTAACTATTTCAAATATCTATTTTACTGTAGTTACTGCAAAAGTCACTTATCCTGCTTTCCTCATTCATTTTTAAATTCTCCAGATGAACTTTCATTTTCTATTTTCATTTCCTAATTTTATTTTGCATCTTATTCCCCTTTAAAGTAGTCAGTACTGATTGATCCATACCCTACTTTTAAACTTCTTCCAAATTTCCTTTTACTTTTCATATTATGGGTCTGCAGTTTGCTTTCACTCTTGCTCGAAGTCCCTAGCAATCTTTTAAAATTAGAAATGATCTAATTTCTGTCAGCAGGGAAATAGATAAATCAACTAACAAAAACTGGAAGTAGAAAGATACTTTAGGGGCCCCTGGGTGGTTCAGTTGGTTAAGCATCTGACTCTTGATTTCGGCTCAGGTCATGATCCTGGGTTCGTGAGCTGGAGCCCCAGCACAGGCCTCCAGTGAAGGCTGCTTCAGATTCTTCCCTTTTTCCCCTCATCCCCCCAACCTCTGCTCACACATACACCTTCTCAAATAAACAAACAAATAAATAAATATGTATGTTAAAAAAAATAAATGAAACTATGTATTATTTATGAATCTGAAGCAAATCTGAGTGGTAGATAAAAGAATTTATATTGCTCGCTGAACTTCATATTTGAAATATTTTATAATAAAAATGTGATGTGCACAAGACTTTTCGAAGAAATTGACCACACTTAGAGTGAGGCACTCTTGGTAGCCTTGGCTCTGACTCTGTAACTTTATTTTCTATTCCTGCTCAGGAAAAGAATCAGATGCACTAATAAGTATGATGGGCATGGCTAATGTAAAATACCTTTATGGTCATGTCTAGCTTACTGTAGTTTTTATGGGCTTAAAAAAGAATATCAACTTGTCTAAGCATGACATTTTGAAAAATTCAAATGTAATAAACAAAATAAACAACCTCCCCATTCTAGACCTTTTTGGCAGTGTGTTGCCAACTATTTCAAGCCTGTCTGTGCACATTGCTGTTTATGAAACATTCCCTTTTCTGCTAGTCTCGCCAACTTTAGCAGCAACATTTCTTTCTTTCTTTTTTTTTTTTTTAAGATTTTATTCATCTATTCATGAGAGACACACAGAGAGAGGCAGAGACACAGGCAGAGGAAGAAGCAGGCTCCATGCAGGTAGCCGGATGTGGGACTGGATCCGGGGTGTCCAGGATCACGCCCTGAGCTGAAGGAAGATGCTCAACCACTGAGTCACTCAGGTGTCCCTAGCAGCAACATTCCTTAAAAATATCTTGTAACAAATATTTAATAATGTTATTAACCTCTACTTCCTAATACCATTTCTCTTTCTCCTATGCTCCACACAACTCTTTTCTAGTCAATTTTACAATTCTGTATTGGAAACAGCAGCCAAAAGCAGCTGGGGCACTCCTGAAATCTTGCTGAGCTGAGTAGCTCAGCCTGTAGCTCTCATGGCCTCTCTTCTCCAGCCTATCCATTTCTTGATCTATAAAGTCTACTCAGAATTGTCTGGTCCTTCACCATCTTGATGGGCATCTTGAAATGAACTCACAGTCTCCCCTCTTATTCTTCACCCTTAAAAAAGTTCCATTAAAAAAATTCCTTGGCTATCTACATTTTCCTATTCAGATGATCTGTTTTCTACTCTAAGTTAACCCCAGAAGCATTTCCTTTGTGACCTTTGGTTATTCCTTCACCTTCTCTTGTCAATCGCCTTCGCCAGCCACAGTCTTTTTCTCAATTCACAGCACATACCCCAACACACATCCATGAGAATACCAGAGCAGTATCACCTAAAAATCCTAGCTGTCTCTTGGGGAAATGAATGTTTTAGCTGAAACACCAAGTGACCCCATGTTCCCAATCCTTTCTTACATAAAGAAGGATATAATAATAAGTTGTGATCCAACTAATATTTAGAAACTGTCTTATTATGGATTTTTTTTTTAATTTTTATTTATTTATGATAGTCACACAGAGAGAGAGAGAGAGAGAGGCAGAGACACAGGCAGAGGGAGAAGCAGGCTCCATGCACCAGGAGCCCGATGTGGGACTCGATCCCGGGTCTCCAGGATCGTGCCCTGGGCCAAAGACAAGCGCCAAACCGCTGCGCCACCCAGGGATCCCTTATTATGGATTTTTGAGCAAACCATAAACCACCAAGAAGGACCTCAAAGAAGAAAATCTGAATCAGATCAGTGATAACTGCCTATGTAGGAGTCACAGAAGAAAATCTAATTCATACCTTTAAAAAATATAGAGGAAGATAGGCATGCAAAAAAAATTCAAAATATAATATGTAAGTGCATCAACAGATGCTTCTATGCACATATTAATTCACTTCTTTATTACCAACTTGTACCAGTAAGTGGGGATACAATGGTTAATAAGATGAAGCAAATCTTTGCCCTCACAGAGTTTATAGTCCACTGGTAAGTAAGGCTGGTAGTAACCTAAATATTTTCAAAGTATTTAATGAGTGAAATATGAATGAGATAAAATAGGTTATGATATTGGACAGTATCTAAATTAGGACCTAAAGGTAACAATTGGCCTGAGAGAGGATAAGGAGTGAATCAAGTGAAAAGTTATTCCAGGCCCAAGGACCACAAACCCAGCAGACTGAGGCAGTAACCAGCTTGGGTGGAATCTGCTTAATGTTTCTAGAGCAGGTTGAAATGGACACGTAAAGGCAGAATGAAAAGAGATAAAATCTGAAAGACAGGCAGGGGCCAGATCCTTCGGGGCACGGTAGGTCAAGGTTAGAGTTGGAGGCAACTGGTTTCAGCTGGGGAGCAACATGTTTGATGCATGGTTTTTTAAAAAGAGATCTCTTTGGCTGCTTTGTGGATAAAAAATTGGGGTGGAAGTAAGCAGGCTAGTTAAGAGACTTCAAGTATCAGATGCAAATGATGGTCCTTTGGAAGAGGGTGTTGAAAATGGAGATGGAAGAAAGTGGGCGGATGCAGAACTGTCTCTGCAGCAGCAATTGCCAAGATGTGCTGACTGATTGGTAGGGGGTGGGAGGGAAGCGAAGTTTAAAATAAAACAGTGGTATCACAGAGAAAGGTAGCTCACCTCTCCCAGGTGGAGTAGAGAAGTGTGTCAGGGAACACCGTCTCAAAGAGGTGACAGTCAAGCAGGTAAGAGAACACAGAAAATAACAAGTGTTGGTAAGGATGTGCACAGATTGGAACCTTGTTCTGTGCCACCAGAGAATGTAAAATGGTGCAGCCACCATGGAAAACAGTAGGGCAGTTACTCAAAAAATTAAATACAGAATTGCCATATGATCAAGCAATTCCACTTCTGGTTATCTACCCAAAAGAACTGAAAGGAGGGACTTGAATGGATATGTGCCACATTCATAGAAGCGTTTTTCACAATAGCTAAAAGGCAGATAGAAGTACCCAACTGTCAATTAGGGGACAAAAGAATAAACAAAATGTGTTATATACATTCAATGGGATAGTATTCAGTCTAAAAAAGGACGGGAATTCTCACACATGCTACAATATGGAAAATGAAATATGGCGCTAAGTGAAATATTCTAGTCACAAAAGGACAAATATTTTATGATACCACTTATATCAATTACCTAGAATAGCCATATCCATAGAGGCAGAAAACTGAACAGTGGTTGCCAGGGGCTAGAGAGCGGAAGGTGGGGTTTGTTTTTTTTGTTGGTTGGTTGGTTGGTTTGCTTTGGTTTGGTTTTTAATTTTAAGTAATCTCTACCTCCAATTTGGGGTTTGAACTCATGATCCCAAGATCAAGAGCCACAGGTTCTGCCAGCTGAACCAGCCATGTGCTCCAAGAAGGGAGGGCTGTTTTTTTTGTTGTTGTTGTTGTTTTGTTTTTAATGTTTGTTTAATGGGTATGACGTTTCAGTTTTCCAAGATGAAGTGTTCTGCAGATAGCTGTACTGGTCTCACAACAATGTGAATAACTTAATGTCATTGAACTTAAAAATGGTTAAGAAAGGGCAGACCCGGTGGCTCAGTGGTTTAGTGCTGCCTTTGGCCCAGGGCCTGATCCTGGAGACCTGGGATTGAGTCCAGTGTCCGGCTCTCTGCATGGAGCCTGCTTCTCCCTCTGCCCATGTCTCTGCCTCTTTCTCTCTGTGTGCCTCTCATGAATAAACAAATAAAATCTTTTAAAAAATGGTTAAGATGGCAAATTTTATGTTCTATGTATTTCATTTCTTTTTAATAAAAAGAAAAGCAAAGCAAACAGGAGTTCTCTAGGCAGCCATGAGACGGGAAGAGAATTCTAGGTAGAAGCAGTGGTAGCAATGTGTAAAGGCATGGAGATGGTGAGTTATGAACTATGACATGTGTTTTTCAGTGGGGCATTCAAAACATTATGATCATCATTTACTATTCACTTAAAATCCTGGCAAAACTATGGCGTAATCAGATTCTAAAAAGCCGGGATCTCTTTATGCCACATTCTCCTAGATGTCAGTCTAGTGGTGAAGACCCACATCCAGGCGCAAGGCTGCAGATTACGCATCCCCAGTTTTGTGAAGTGCAGCAAAGGAAAAGCAAGCAAAAGAAATTGTTTCCAAAAGGGGGCCTAACTCGAGAGGAAGTGACAAAAAGCTTCCTGAGGGAAAGACATTTAAATTAACGTCTGAGGGATCCCTGGGTGGCGCAGCGGTTTAGCGCCTGCCTTTGGCCCAGGGCGCGATCCTGGAGACCCGGGATCGAATCCCACGTCGGGCTCCCGGTGCATGGAGCCTGCTTCTCCCTCTGCCTGTGTCTCTGCCTCTCTCTCTCTCTCTCTCTGTATGACTATCAAAAATAAATAATTAATAAATAAATAAATTAATTAATTAACGTCTGATTGATGAGAGGCAATTAAATTAACATCAGACAAAAAAAAAAAAAAAGAAAAAAAGTCTGCGATCTGTACCAGCCAGTAAGACGCGGGTAAGACCCATGAACAATGGGGGCTGGGCCGGAGGTGGCGCAAGGTGATGCGGCCTTTACTGCGTGGGTAGCATGTCACCAACCTTCAAAACTGCCCTACTTGGGTTTCTAGAAGCAGAAAGCACTGAGGCTGCAAACCCAGAGGTTGGCCAATGATGCTTCTGAGGTGTTTTCTGGACCTTCTATCTTTTTTTTTTTTTTTAAGATTTTATTTATTTATTCATGATAGACAGAGAGAGAGAGAGAGAGAGAGAGAGAGAGAGAGAGACAGAGGCAGAGGGAGCAGCAGGCCCCGTGCAGGGAGCCCGCCGCGGGGCTCGACCCCCCCCTCCAGCATCACACCCGGGCGGAAGGCAGGGCTGAACCGCTGGCCACCCGCAGGTCCCCTGGACCTCCTATCGCAGGAACAGGCCTTAAACCCCGCGTCAGGGCTCAGAAGAGCCCAGGACGTCCCTGCCTCCTCCTGCCGCGGCCAACGCGCCCGGGCCACAGCCTCGCCCTGGGAAGGTCACGCTCCCGCGCCCCGGCCCGGCCCCGCCACCCTCCTCAGCTCCCGGGGGGAACGGGACCGAGTCACTCCCGCGGAGGCCCCGGGGAAGGGGGAGGGGGAGGGGCAGGGGGAGGGGCAGGGGCAGGGGCAGGGCTGCGCGGGCACGACGGGCGGCGGGAAGCGGCCGGGCCCGGCCCCGGCCCCGGCTCACCCTTCTCCTTGGTCACCAGGGAGACGAGCGGCACCCGCGGCCGGTCGCTGAAGACCTCGGCCTGCTGCACCAGCGCCTCGCGCACGCTGCGGAAGTCGCTGAGCACCACCACCAGGTGCCGGCCGAGGTAGAAGCTGAAGACCTTGCCGTAGGCGCGGGCCAGGTCGGCCAGGAGCAGCTGCGGGCCCCGGGCCGAGGGCTCCCCCCGCGCCGCCGCCCCCGCCGCCGCCCGCCGGTGCAGCCCGCTGCTCCGCCGCAGGAACGGGGGCAGCAGCACGGAGCCCAGGTTGCCCACCACGGGCCAGGGCGTGGGCCCCGGGGGGATGCCCCGCGCCCGGTGCCGCCGCAGCCAGCCCGCCGCGAGCAGCGCCGCCAGGCTGAGCAGCAGCAGCAGCAGCGGCGGCGGCCCCGGGGGCCAGGGCGGGGCGTCGGCGGGGGCCGCGGGCGGCCGGGCGGAGGGCATGGCTGCGCGGGCGCGGGGACGGGGCGCGGGGACGGGGCGCGGGGACCGGGCGCGGGGACAGCGCGCGCGGCGCCCCGGATTGGCTGCGCCCCCGCCCCCGCCCCGCCCCGCCCCGCCCCGCGCCTCCAATCAGCTGCGCCCCAGCAGGGACCCGGCGGCGCTCGCAGCCCCGCAGCTGCGGTCCTGGGCGGGGGGGGGGTGCTCGGGAGTCCGAGCCCGGAGGCCGCGGGGCCGAGCGAGGTGCCGGCGCGCGGATTGGCTGCGGGTTTCCTCGCGTCCCCCCGCGTGTCCTCGGGCGTGCGGACCGCGCCTGGCGAGCAGGCCGCCGGCGTGACTCAGCCTGCAGGCGGGCGCCCGCTCCCCCGGGGCGGAGGCGGGGGCGGAGGCGGGGGAGGAAGGGACCAGAGGCCGGAGGGCGGCGGGACGCAGAGCGCGGAGCTTGCAGGTGCAGGAGGCGGACGCTGCGGGGAGGACGCGGGGGGGGGGGGGGGGGGCTCAGAACCTGCCCCGGGCAGGGAGGCCTCTTCAGGCGCAGAGTGGGAGTGGGAGCTCGGCGTCGGTTTCGGCGTGGAGCCTGGGGAAAGCAGGACAAACCCAGGAATAGATTGAAAGGGGTGGGGGGGGGGGGGCTCCCTGGGTGGCTCCCTGGGTGGCTCCCTGGTGGCTCAGCGGTGCAGCGCCTGCCTTGGGCCCAGGGCGTGACCCTGGAGACCCGGGATCCAGTCCTGCCTGGAGCCTGCTTCTCCCTCTGCCTCCCTCCCTCTCTCTGTGTCTCTCATGAATAAATAAAATCTTAAAAAAAAAAAAAAAAAAGACTTGGATGATCAAAGTAGCTAATGATATAAAAAGAAAAGTAATCGGGTGAAGAGGGATGACAGTATTATTATAGGCATGAGATCAAATCTGAAATGCTGAGATTGAGATATTCACTGTGACTTGCATAATACTTTTAAGACAAAGTCTTCTAATCTTCCGTGATGATGGCTCCTATTAACTTCCTTTCCATCTTCTATAGGCTAATTAGAGGCTAAGTCCTCTAATTTCTCTGTAATGTTAAGGTGACTCAGAATGCAGATATCAGACAACTTTTTATCTACTAAAAAGTCAGTTTCTTACGAATCAACTTAATTGGTCATGACGAACAATCTGTTCTTTTCCCAATATTGGGTCCCTTTAATTCTTCCCTGGACACTAGAAGATTGAACTATGCTCTATTCACGCAAAAGTGTGACCAAAGCATAGTGCATCCTCTCTATTCATCCTATGATTCATCCTAATTTTTCCATAGGCAAGTGATGCCAGCAGGATATGCTAAATTTCAAGTCCATTCTGTCATAATACTATTTTTTCCATGCTCTTCATGAGTCATTTTAAACTTAACAACAAAAACAGACCTCATATACTCTTATAATTACCCATTGTTAGATTAGTTTCTAATTTTTTTTTAACTTAGAGGATTTTTAAAAATTAAGCTACTTGTTTGCAGATGCGACCTTCATCATGTCCTGATTCTCTTCATACTCTAGCCCTCTAAAATAATAGCCACTAACATCCTTCCATACAACCAACTTAACGATTTTAAAATAGTTGCAATGTGACTAATTTAACAACCCTAACAAACACCCTCTTGTACAGGATATAATTGCATTTATAGCATTTTCCTAAATATTCTCTAATTTTATCAGGTTAACAGCTGTGTGATGCAGATAGGAAGTGGTATGGGCTGAATGGTGTTTTCTCAAAATTGATATGTTGAAGTCCAAAACTCCAGCACCTCAGAATGTGGCTGTACTTGAGATAGGATTTTTTTTTTAAAGATTTTATTTATTTATTCATGAGACACACACACACACACACACACACACACACACAGAGGCAGAGACACAGGCAGAGGGAGAAGCAGGCTCCATGCAGGGAGCCTGATGCGGGACTCGATCCTGGGTCTCCAGGATCAGGCCCTGGGCGGAAGGTGGCACTAAACCGCTGAGCCACCCAGCCTGCCCGAGATAGGATTTTTAAAGAGGTACGAAGGTAAATTGAGATCATGTGAGTAGACCCTAATCCAATATGACTAGTGTCCTTTGCAAAGAGGAGATTAGAACACAGTCCAAAGAGGAAGACCTCATGAAAACGTGGGGAGAAGATGACTAACTGCAGTCCAGGAGAGAGGCCTCCGAAGACACCAACCCTGCTAACACCTTGATCTTGGACTTCTAGGCTCCAGAACTGAAAGACTATAGGTTTCTGTTGCTTAAATACCCAGCGTGTAGTACCTTGTTATGGCAGTCGTCACAAACTAATACAGAAAGCTCACTGTTTATAATATAATATCATGGGGAAACTATTTTTTTATTCCTTTAAAGATTTCATTTTTAAGAAATTTCTACATCCGACGTGGGGCTTGAACTTACAACCCTGAGATCAAGAGCTGCATGCTTTACTGCAAAGTCATCCAGGTGCCCCAGGGTAAACATTTCAACATGAAACCACGTAGCTCATCCAGCGCTTCTTGGGGATTAATTTCCCCAAATTATATTCAGGGCTTTCTTGCCAGAAAAAAGAATACTTTCTGCTCCACTCTTCCTATTTTAAATATGTGAATAAAATAATAATAATTTGCAGTTAAGAAAGAGAATACTAAAATATTTTTGGGGTAGGGAGCAAGGGGAAAGAAGACAAAGAGCTCATTAAGGAAAAAAAATCATTTTTTATTGAATCCCCCAAATAATTTTATACCAGCCGCTTTCCCACTGAAATCCTTCTTGCTATACGTGAATTTTGGCCAGACGTGCTGGTAACAGTATATCTAAAATATCTAAGTACTTACTATTTTGTGTCCAAGAATGGTGTTAAATTACTCTATTTGTGAAACTACAATTGCCCAGCTGGTTTGTAATTCCCTGGGAAGTAAATGCCACACACTACACCTATCTAGAGTCAGTGAGCCTGAACAGAGAGACCTTATGGTTTAGGAAGAGTTTGCAAAATGCTAATGAAAAGAGAAAGCAGAAATATTATTTATGCTATTTAGTTGCACAACTCCACAAGGCATTTTAAAATTAACCACTTCAGGGACGCCTGGGTGGCTCAGGGAGTGTCTGCCTTTGGCTCAGGTCGTGATCTGTGATCCTGGGGTCTTAGGAGTGAGTCCTGTACCAGGCTCCCCACGGGGAGCCTGCTTCTCCCTCAGCCTGTGTCTCTGCCCCTCTCTGTGTCTCTCATGAATAAATAAATAAAATCTCTTAAAAAAATTAACCACTTCATTTCCTTTAAGTTTCTTTTTTTTTTTTTTTTTTTTTAAGATTATTTATTCATGAGAGACACAGAGAGTGGCAGAGACACAGGGAGAGGGAGAAGCAGGCTCCTCGCGGGGAGCCCGACGTGGGACTCGATCCCAGATCCCAGGATCAGGCCCTGAGCCAAAGGCAGACGCTCAATCGCTGAGCCACTCAGGCGTCCCAATTTCCTTTAAGTTTCTATGATTTACTTCATATATACTCATTTGAGTATATTCTATGTGTAGTATTCATGGACTTCTTTATGTACTTTCTGAGCATTCATTCATGTGCTCTATATGAAATTGGGATAATAAATGTACCCACCTCAAGCATAAGAATTAGATGAAATAATTAGCACACTGTGTAGCATTTAGTTAGAGCTCGGTAAGTGTAAGCTTATAAGAATATAAGAATTATCATCGGGGCCCTAATGATGCTTTAAACACTACAGGTTGGCACTCTCACTGCCCTTTTATCACCCTTTGCAGCTTTTCCCTACCCTTTCCAAAATTTGATTGTGAGACTGGACAGAACTGGTTTTCTATATTTCAGCCTTTATGCCTTATCTGAATAAATAAACTTGCCAATCTTCAATGTTACCCACTTCATTCCTCTCCGGGTGCATGTATGTACTATGATTTTCCTGAAGAGGGATAAAGGGAGGGAGGTCCCTGAAAAATCTAAATATCAGTGGAATGGAGAATCTCAAAAGTAACAAAATCCAATTCCCAAAACTTCTTTTTTTTGTTTGGATAAAGTGGTGCCAGGACTGGAACAAATTTGTTATTTAATGCCCAAACTGGAAATAGGCCAGGTGTCCTTCAACAAAAGAAAGAAGGAGGATACTGTGGTATATTTATAAAAGACTACTACTCAGCAAGAGAAAAGAAAAAAGCTACGATACATGCCATGATGTTTCTTGAAAAACATTTTGCTGTGTGGAGAAGCCAGACACAAAAGAGTGTGTCAGGAGCATGCTAGGAAGGCGCACACACTGAGTTGTGTCTTTCCATGATGTCACTTTTATTCAATCATAAAGCAAGTTTAACATAATTATAAAGCAGGTACAGGATTCCAAACTCAACGACACTTCACCATGTGATTAACTTGGCTTCTTACACAGCACACAGAGCAGAATGTAACACAAGCCACACAGCCAACAAGATAACAGAAAGATGCAGGAAGTTAATGACCCAAACTCTGAGGTCAGTCTGTGGGCACACAGTTGAAATAAGGTCTCAACCTGGTCCAGGTCAGCTCTTGGCACTCAGTGCTTCTTCTGTTCAAGCAGTGGAGGATCTTGGTTCTGTTCAGAGATCAATCTAGCAGAGCCTTTAAGTGTTGAGGGCAGTCACCTTTTTCAAGTGGTCAGACATAGGTCATGTCTGAAGAGTTGACAGTTTTCTGCCAAAATCCTCCCATTTTTAAAGGTCTCAGTCCCCCGCAAGACCTCCTCTGGTTCTGCTAGTTATCGGTTTTGGGGTGTCAGCTGACGCTGGTCCCAGCGATATCTCCTAGCTGCAGTATCCTTCCCTGTTTGTGTTGCCTGCTTGACACAGGCCCCTGCTTGACATGAGTGACTCCATCTTGGTCTCTACAGAGTGCATACTGAATAATTCCATTTATATGAAGTTTTAGAACAGGTATATAATTGATATGTGGTGAAGAAATGAGACCAGGAGGTGGGATTGACTGGGAAGGGCATGAGAAACTTTTCTGGGGTGGTGGAAGTGTTCTATATCTTGATCAGAGTGTTGATTACTTGGGTGAATGCATTTGTCAAAGCCAAACGGTGTATTTCACTATAGACAAATTATATCTCAGTAGGACATATTTTTAAAAATCCAGTATCTTGGGAAGAAAAGAGATGCTGAAGAAGACTTAGCTACCAACTATGAATGCCAGCTAGTAGCAGGTACATGATACCTTGTTGTTACAACAGTGACCAGCGGTTTAGTATGTAAATAAAGAGGAATACCAGATGAGCACCTGGGCGGCTCATTCTGTTAAGACTCCAACTCTTGGTTTCTGCTCAGTTCATGATCTCAGGGTTGTGAGATTAAGCCCTGGGTTGGGCTCTGTGCTGAGCACAGCAGCAGAAGAAGGATAGCAGAATAAGTGGTTAAAGAGTGACATTCTTCTTAAAAATTAAATGTTCCCTTACTTTAGTTAGCCTGGCTATAATTGTTAAGGATTCCTGATGTTGGATTTTCATAGGCTGAACCATCCCCAAATTCCCTGTTTTTTTTTTTCTTCTCCCTTATTTACTTCCATTTATTATGCAGAAGTCATTGTGGAAACCACACACGAGTTCTGCCCAAACCTAATTCGGTTGGCATGGATAAGTTGTTAATCTTCTGACTCTTGTTTTCTTCTCCTGGTAAAATCTGTGAGCTGTAACACCAGGACTCTATAAAGAGTTCGGCAGTCCCTGACATTTGCCCTCTCAATCAGATTGTCAGAGCTTTGAACTTGGCCCTGGTTAATAACAAGTCAATAAAATCTGTAAAAATAAAGTGTATTTACAAGGCAAAGTGTAAGCTGGTTGCCGAATAAAACTAAGTGTTGTGACTTCCTGCTGCAGGTAGCATGCTTGGTTCTTGGTCTGATAATGAAGCCTCATTTCTAAGGGTCTTAAAGAATCATGTTTTAGGAAGGGCATTGAAAGTTACCTACTCCTTCTAGGGCACCTGGCTGGCTCAGTCAGAAGAGCATGCAACTCTTGATCTTGGAGTCATGAGTTTGAGGCCCATGTTGGGTGTAAAAATTACTTAAATAAAAGCTTTTAAAAAAAAGTTACCCATTCCTTCCTTTAGGCAAGAACGTACAGCAAACCAGGTATTTGAAAGTCAATCTCTTATTCTGATTTTAAAAAGAGTAATACATAAGTCTTTTTTTTTTTTAATTTGAAAATGCAGGAAACCATAAAAGAAGAAATAATCATCTTTTAATTGTTTCCACTTAGGTAATTTGTAACATTGCTGTGTGTATTTTTCCAGTCTCTGCCCCCTAAGTATCTCTGATATTTTAAATATTTTTTAAAGATTTTGTTTATTTATTCATGAGAGACAGAAAGAGAGAGGCAGGGACATAGGTAGAGGGAGAAGCAGGCTCCCTGCAGGGACCCCGATGTAGGACTCGATCCCAGGACCCCGGAATCACGACCTGAGCCAAAGGCAGATACTCAACCACTGAGCCACCCAGGTGCCTCAATATTTTAAATCTTTACAAATATTTCTATGTATAGTATTCACATAGTTAACAAATATGTGAACAATTACATATCATTAACATTTCCATGTTGTTTTCCCACAAATAATTTTTAATGATCATATTCTAGTCCAGGGTTTCAGGAATATTTTCCTGTGAAGGGGCCAAATAGTAAACATTTTGGGCTTTGCAAGCCATATGGTCTCTGTCACAATACAGCTCTGCCCTGCGAGTGGGAAATCAGCAGTAGACAATATGTAGACGAATGGGCATGGCTGTATTTCAATACAACTTTACTTATTAAAAGAAAAAAACACACACACAAAAAAACCCAGCAGCTGGACTTGAACCTGTAGGCCATTATTTGCTGACTTCTAGATTAAAAAGAAATCCATTGTTTAGGAATATTTCGAAATTTGTCTGACCAACACCCTATTGTCAACACATAGGCTACATCAGGAGTTTTGGTTTTGTTTTGGCCACTGTGAACAAAACATATATATATATATATATATATATATATATATATATATATATATTAATTTCAGTAGGATGAATGCTGAGAAATAGAACTGGTACTAAGGCCAATGTTACATAAAACAAGTACACACACACACACACACTTTGCCTTTCTACTCTCAGAAATAACCTGTTAAGTGTGAAATATATCCTTTCAGATTTTTTACATGCTTAGACTCTCCCTCTCCCATCAATGTCATCATAATATGCTTTTGGTTCATTAATCTGCTCTTTCCACATGACAGTGTATGTTGAGGATCTTGCCATGTCAGTGAGTATTGATTTGCCTCATCCTTTTTATTTTTTATTTTTTTAGATTTTATTTATTTATTCATGAGAGACAGAGAGAGAGAGAGAGGCAAAGACACAGGCAGAGGGAGAAGCAGGCTCCATGCAGGGAGCCTGACGTGGGACTCGATCCCGGGTCTCCAGGATCACGCCCTGGGCCGAAGGGGGCGCTAAACTGCTAGCCACCCAGGTGTCTGGCCTCATCCTTTTTAAACAGCTGTTTGATATTTTATTAAATGGATTTATTCTCTCAATAAATATTTACTGAGCACTGAGTGTCAGACATTGCTCTCAGTACTGAGAATACTGTGTGAACAAAACAAAGTGTTTGCCTTCAAGGAGCTTACTTTCCAGTGGAAGAAGACAGATCAAAGATGAATAAATAAATGTATAGTGTCTGTTGGTGACAAGTACCATGGAGGAGATAAAGCATGTTAAGATTGCTATCTGGGGGGGGGGGGGGGGGGTGCGGGCGGGGAAGTTGTTCTCACACACAAGGGATTCAGGGAAAGCTCTTTTGAATAGATAGCTTGTCGCTGGATGGGAGGCTTGTAGGCACCCGGGGAAAGAGCATGCCAGACAGAAAGCAGAAAGTGCAAAGGCCCTGAAGGTGAAGCATGCTGGGACTTTTCCAGGAACAAGGAGGCCATGTGGCTGGAGTGAAGAAGGTAAGGGGGAGGATACAAAGATACAAAGAGATGATATCAAAGAGGTAGACTTGTAGGCATTGTAGACACTTTGGCTTTTCTCTAAGATGGTTAACCACTGAAGCACTTTTGAGAAAAAATACCATCATCTGGCTTAGGGTTTTGTGTGTGTGTGTTTTAAATTTTTATTTATTTGAGAGAGAGAGAGCAGGAGGAGCAGAAGAAGACGGAGAGAATCCCAGGCAGACCCCTGCTGAGAGCAGAGCTGGATGCAGGGCTTCATCCCATGACTCTGAGATCATGATCTGAGCTGAAACCCAGAGTCAGATGCTTAGCCGACTGAGCCACCCAGGCCCCCCATAAGTATTTTGACTACTGTACCTTCACGGTAAGTTTTGAAATAGGAAGTGTGAGATCTCCAACTATTTCTTCTTTTTCAAGATTGTTTTGGCTATATTGGCTACATTGACAATTTTCCTATTGTTTTGATTCCTTGAAATTCAATATGAACTTTTGAATGAGTTTTTCTATTTCTGTACAAAGCACCATTAAAATTTGTATAAAGATTGTGTTGGATTTGTAGATTCCTTTGGGTAGTATTATCTTAACAAAATAAATCTTCCCATCCATGAATATGGAATATCTTCTCATTTATTCAATACTTTTTAGCATAGAAGACTTTCATCTCCCTGGTTAAATTTATTCCTATTTTATTCTTTTTGATGCTATTGTAAATGAAATAGCTTTCCTAATTTCCTTTTCAGATTGTTGTTAAAAATACAGAAATAGGACTTGATTTCTGTGTGTTGATTTTGTACCCTATAATTTTGAATTCATTTATTAGATCTGATAGTCCTTTTAAAAAATGTTTATCAGTCAGTTCAAGACAGGAGATAGTAATAAGCTAAATCAGACTTTGACTGGTTCTAGTAATGTGGGAGCCACTTGTTTAGCATTTCAGATAAGAGGGCTAAGGAGCTGAGGCCCATTTCCAGGCAATCCCTGCATTTCTGATAAGAGGGTTCCTAGGAGAAGCCTATTTCCTCCACCCCAAGCTCTATAATATGTCTAAGACAATACAAAATGCAACAGAATCTTTGTTCTTTTGTTTTTTATTTATTTTCTTTTTTTTCCGGAGAGGGGGCAGGTAGGCGGAGGGAGAGGGAAAGAGAATCTTAAGCAGTTTCTACGCCCAGCATTGAGCCCAATGTGGGGCTCAGTCTCACAACCCTGAAATCATTACCTGAGCCAGATTAAGAGTTGGATGCTTACCCAGTTGAGCCACCCAGATACCCAAGAATCTTTTTTCCTAAATAGCTATTTATTCTACTCTCTGTATATCTTCCAAGTATTGCCATTTGTATAAATTGATACCTCCTAATAGGTAAGTTCCTATTATATATAATATATATTATAATATATATATATAATTTATATATCTTTTTAGACAAGTCTGTACATGAAGTCTAGAAGTTGTTGCAAAACCAATTTTCCTCCTTGAGTCTCCTATCAAGTCTATAATTGAGTCCCTCCTCTCTGGACTCCTTCTGTCTTCACCGTCCACTTATGCCTGACCTTTCTGCAGTGTTCTGGTTTTTTCCTTTTGACCTTGGAGATCTTGCAGTTCCAGGATAACTGAGATGAAGGAAAATAATCATTCCAGTCCAAGCTCGGAATTAAATATGTAAAGGACAAATCTCTCTTTTGGTTGACTGCATTTTTAAAAAAGATTTATTTATTTATTCATGAGAATACACACACACACACACACACACAGAGAGAGAGAGAGAGAGAGAGAGAGAGAGAGGCAGAGACACAGGCAGAGGGAGAAGTAGGCTCCATGCAGGGAGCCTGACATGGGACTCGATCCTGGGTCTCCAGGATCACGCCCTGGGCTGAAGGCAGCGCTAAACTGCTAAGCCACCAGGGCTGCCCTGGTTGACTGCATTTTTAAAAAATTTCCAAACTTGTTAAGTTTTTAATTCCAGCCAAGTTAACATACAGTGTTATATTAGTTTCAGGTCTACAATATAGTGATTCATACCCAGTGCTCATCACAAACGCATTCCTTAATCCCCATCACCTATTTAACTCATCCCCATACCCCTCTTCCCTCTGGGAATCATGAATTTGTTTTCTATAATTAAGAATCTTTTCCTTGGGTTCTTTTTCTCTTTGCTTGTTTCGTTTTTTAAATTCCATGAGTGAAATCATATGGTATTTGTCTTTCTCTGACTTATTTTGTTTAGCATTATACTTTCTAGCTCCATTTATGTCATTGCAAATGGTAAGATTTCATTCTTTTTTATGGCTAAATAATATTCCACCTTGTGTGTGTGTGTGTGTGTGTGTGTGTGTATCACACCTTCTTTATCCATTCTTCAGTTGATGGACACTTGGGGTGCTTCCATAATTTGGCTATTGTAAATAATGCTACTGTAAACACAGGGATGCATGTATCCCTTTGAATTAGTGTCCTTGTATTTTTTGAGTAAATATCCAGTAGTGTAATTGGATCATAGGGTAGTTTTATTTTTAAATTTTCAAGTAGTGGGAATCCCTGGGTGGCTCAGCGGTTTAGTGCCTGCCTTTGGCCCAGGGTGTGATCCTGAAGTCCTGGGATCAAGTCCCACATCGGGCTCCCTGCAGGGAGCCTGCTTCTCCCTCTGCCTGTGTCTCTGCCTCTCTCTCTCTGTGTCTCTCATGAATAAATAAAATCTTTAAAAAAAATTTTCGAGTAGTCTCCATACTGTTTTCCGCAGTGACTGCACCAGTTTGCATTCTACCAGTGTGCACTAAGTTCCTTTTTTCCACATCCTTGCCAACACCTGTTGTTTCTTTTGTTGATTTCAGCCATTCTAACAGGTGTGAGACGATATATGTAGTTTTGATTTCCATTTCCCTGATGGTTAGTGATGAAAATTTTTTCGTTGTCTATTGGCCATCTGAATATCTTCTTTGGAAAAATGTCTGTTCATGTCTTCTCATTTTTAATTGGATTATTTGGTTTTTGGTATGGAGTTGTGGAAGTTCTTCGATATTTACATATACACACATACACACACAAATTCCTTACAGGGTATGTAATTTCCAAATATCTTCTCCCATTTGGTGGGTTGCCTTTTAGTTTTGTTGATTATTTCCTTGCAGAAGCTTTCCATTTTGATGAAGTCCCAATAGTTTATTTTTGCTTTTGTTTCCTTTGCCTAGGAGACACATCTAGAAAAAAGTTGCTACAGCCAATGTCAAAAAGGTTACTGCTTGTGTTGTCTTCTAGGATTTTTATGGCTTCCAGTCTCACATTTAGGTCTTTAATTCATTTTAAATTTATTTCTGTGTATGGTGTAAGAAAGTGGCCTAGTTTCTTTTTTATGTTGCCGGCCAGTTTTCCCAACACTATTTGTTGAACTAATAGTCTTTGTGTGTGTGAAATCTTCAGAGTTTTCTACATATAAGGCCATACTATTTGTAAACAGAATTAATTTTACTTCTTCCTTTCCAATTTGGATGCTTTTTCTTCCTTTTCCTTGCCTAACTGTTCTGGCTAGAAGCTCCTATATTGTTATTGAGTAGAAGTGGCAAGACTGGGCATCTTTGTCTTCTTTCTGATCTTAGAGGAAAAACACTGCATATGGTGTTAGCTGTGGGGTTTTCCTATATGGCCTTTATTATGTTGATGTAGTTTCCTTTCATCCCTAGTTTGTTGAGTGTTTTTATCATGAAAGAGTGTTGAATTTTGTAAAATGCTTTTTTTGCCTCAATCAAAATAATCTTTTTTTTTTCCCTCCTTCACTTTGTTAATGTAGTATGTTGATTTTCAAGGTAAATCACTCTTGCATTCCAGGAATAAGTCCCTCTTGGTTATGGTATATAATTCTTTTAACATGCTACCAAATTCAGTTCTGCTATAGTATTTTGTTGGGGATTTTTGAGTCAGTATTCATAAGGGATGTTGGTCTGAAGTTTTCTTGTAGTGATTTTGCCTAGGTTTGGTGTCAGTCATTCTGGCCTCATCAAATAAATTAGAAAGTGTTCTCTTCAATTTGCTGGAGAGCTTAAGAAAGATTGGTGTTAATTCTTTTTTTTCTTTTTTTTCTTTCTTTTTCTTTTAGAGGTGGGAGGCAGAGGGAGGAGATAGAGAATCCAAGCAGGCTCCACTCCCAGCATGGAGCCCAAAGTGGGGCTGGATTTTACAACCTTGAGATCATGACCTCAGCAGAAATCAAGAGTTGGATGCTTAACAGACAGAGCCACCTAGCTGCCTCTTGTGTTAATTCTTTAAATATCTGGTAAATTCACCAGGGAAGCCATCTGGTCCAGGACTTTTATTTGTTGGGAGGTCTTTGATTACTGATTTAGTCTCCTTATTAGTTATAGGTATATTCAGATACTTTATGTCTTCATGATTCAGCACTGGTTGGTTTTATGTTTCTAGAAATGTGTCCATTTCATATAGGTTACCAATTTGCAATTACTCATAGTACTGTTATAAAATTTCTGTAAAATCCCCAGTAATGTCCCCACTTTCATTCTCATTTTAGTAATTTAAACCTTCTCACTCTTTTTCATAGCCATTCCAGCAAAAGATTTATCGATTCTGTTGCTTTTTTCAAACAACCAAATCTGGTTCTGTTGATTTCTCTATTTTCTATTTCTATCTCTGCTCTCTTCTTTATTTCCTTCCATCTACTAGCTTTGGATTTTGTTTGCTCTCTTTCATCTAGTTTAAGGTCTACAGTTAGGTTATTGATTTCTTTCTAATACATGCATTCACAGCTATAAATTTCCCTCTGAGCTTTCACTGTATCCTGTATGTTTTGATATGCTGTGTTTTCTCATTTGTCTCAAGGTATTTTCAAATTTCACTTGTGATTTCTTCTTTGACCCATCGGCTAAGAATGTGTTGGTTTCCATATATTTGTGAATTTTTATGTTTGAGCAATTTAATTTTAAATAGTTCCCACAGTGGATTTCTTATCATTTCTCTTGGGAAGGTTGTATAGTATATACAGGTTGTATATAGCCTTTTATCACTTTTTCTGCTTTTGAGTTCAAGTCTCTTTAATATAACAATTTCAAGGTTGTTTGGAAATGCCCAAATTCTGGTGTCCCTTCAATACATAGGCAGGTCGTGTGCAAATCAGCTCAATAAATTACTTACTGGTGAAACCTAGTAATTTTGTTGGCAGCACAACATTGCACAAACATTGTACAAACGTTGATCCCACTGTGATGAATCAGCTATTAGCTACTAGGATAGGATAGACTAGGATAAAATGATCACTCTTAATTTCATGATCAGGGCCAGCAGGGCCAGCATGAGCCATGGATTATTTCATTGAATTATTTTTTTTATTAGAAAAGAAGAAAAATTATTTTTTCTAATAAAAAATAATTCCACATTAGCAATTCATCACTCATTTTTCTGGATGTTTTTGGAGAGATAGAAATAATTCATGCGTCTGATTGGTGTTTGAAATGTGGGGAAGGCAGGCAGAGTGGGCCTTTGGAAATAAGCTTAAACACCTGGCCTGTTCACAATTGAAATCCAAAAGCTTACATAACATGAGAAGTATCTGTATCTCATATGAAGTAGAATATGTTTCATTTTTATGTTCTTACAATTTAAAGAACTCTCATATTTATAATAAAATTTAAAGTTTTTATTTTTAAAAAATAATTTAAAAAATATTTTATTTATTTATTCTTGAGAGACACAGAGAGGCAGAGACTAGGCAGAGGGAGAAGCAGGCTCCCTATGGGGAACCTGATGTTGAACTCAATCCCAGGACCCCAGGATCACACCCTGAGCTGAAGGCAGATGCTCAACCACTGAGCCACCCAGTTGTCCCCAAATTTAAAATATTTAAGAATTCCATGAATCTTATTTTCCAATTAGGTTTTAATATATATTAATGTAAGTCAAGTATCAAGTGCCTCTAATCCTCACTGTGACATTAGGAGGTAAGTTTCTTCACTCTTACTTTATAGAGGGAACATGATGTCCCAAAAAGGTAAAGTAACTTACCGAAAGTTGGATGGCTGGGAAGCAACTGCCTCGGGATTCAAGTATAGGGGTCAAGTCCAAAGCCTTTGGATTTTCCACTTCAATCTTTATTTTTCAATCCATATTTTTGACCAAAATATTACAAAATACATATGATACGATGGCTACTGAACAATTTCAAGTTATAAACATTTGGTGGTTTGGCAAATGCCTCTATTATTTTAATAGCAAATTATTTGGTGGCGTAATGGGCAATTTCCTTTTCAATGAATCTTTATGAATTCTGTTAATTCAAATACACATGACATTAAAAAAATTCATTCAACAGTATTTGCTATCTTACATGTGATAAAAACTTTATCAGCTATTGAAATGAATACTAAGACTCCCTTCTTTTAAGGAGCCTTAATTTGGTATAGAAATAGGATTAAAAAAACCTTACAGCAGTGATTTTGGTGATTAGCTTATATGTGCATTTTAGGGAGGAATTCAGAGAAGGAGAAGATAAACCTGAAGTTTTAAGCAGGCAAGACCTAGATATACATTGATAGTTTCAGTGCTAGAATCATACCTAAAACACTTGTTAATTGAGTATAGTTAACACTAAATGTGTATCTTACAATGACTTTTTTTCATTTAGTCCTTCTAACAGCTTTGTGAGGCACGGATTCTTCATTATTTTCATCCTCCAGCTAAAGGGACTGAAGCACACAGTTTAGGCAACGTGTTTAACCTCTTCCATGTACATCCAGTTCTGGAAGAATGAGATTTGAACCCAGGCAGCATCGGGCCACTGGGTTGTGCTGCCTTCTGAGGGAGAAGGGTGATATTCTGGGTGGGGGAGCACATCGTGTGGCTGGACTGAGCACCGCAGGACAGAGGATGGGGATGACTGGAGGAGCAGCCAGACCAGGCAGCAGGCATTGCTCATTGAAAACCGTGTGGGAAAGTGCTATCCATGGATTGGGCTCCTAGGATAGAAGAGCGATGGGACCCAAAACATTTAAGACTTTATGCTTTAAAAGCAGTGTACTTTGCTTAAAAAAAAGAGGTCTATATATTTAAGAAAACTCAAGTGTTATAGACCACATGTTTGTGTCCCCAAAATCTATATGCTGAAACCCTAACCCCAATAGGATGTTACTAGAAGGTGAGGTCTTTGGGAAGTAATTTGGTTTAGATGAAGTCATGAGGGTAGGGGCCCCATGATGGGATTAGAGTCATTGTAAGAAGAGGTAGCAGAAAGTTTTTTCTCTCTCCTCACCTCCACCTCCAACATGTGAGGAAACCAGAAGAATGTCCTTACCAAAACCCAATCATGCTGGCACCCTGATCTTGGACTTCTCAACCTCTAGTACTGTGAGAAATAAATGTCTGTTTAAGGCACCTAGTTTATGGTATTTTGTTACAGCAGCCCAAATGGACTAAGAGGGGAAATGTCTTTTTCCCAGTGTCTGATGTCAAACATTCCCTGCAAACACTGGAAAAACTAGATGTAATACAAAATATATTCAAAAGTGCCATCTCCTCCCAACAAAGAGCTGCATGCCTGGGGATCTTGATTATGCTCTGGGGGTGTCTCCTTACAGTCCCAGAGCCCCTCTGCCGTTGGCCTCAAGCAGGTGTATGATGGAAGGAGAGGGACGGGTGCAATAGGGTTTTGACCCATTCACCACATCAATTGTCAAAATGTGGGTCAAAGGTGCTAACACACTCACTCTCAAGCACTCCTCAACTTTGGTCTCAACAACACAAAATCTGGTTGTCAAAAGATTTCTGGAAGAGGCTTTTCTTCTTTTCCTGAATTCCTTACATATGGTGACTTTTCTGTTACACTGGAGCAACGGGAAACTTATGGGTTTTGGCATTCCTGGGCTTGGTATCGCCATATTTACCTCCGAGTTCCCTCAATTATAAAGGGAATGTGATGAGAGTCCTCTTGCACAAGTGTTGTGATAAACCGGAGTAAACCAGCCTGATACATGGTCGCTAACTAAAAAATAGTGGCTTTTCTCTTTACCCAAAGAAATGTATCATTTAAGTAACTCAGAAGAAGAGATAAATGCTTGGATTTAAGTACTGAAGTCATGCACCCAGAAACCTGTCCAGAAGCAAGCACATAGGTTGGCTTGGGCAGATTATTAGAACAGAACAGAGTTCATAGCAGGACCAAAAGTTCCTATGGATTCACTTTGGTCCTTTGGGGAGCCTAGAATCAACTCAGATTACAAGGACTCCCAAGAACCCTGTTCCATTTCCTCAGACTTTTGCTGCCTTTGAAAGCAGGTCATCCCATCTCTCCTCCTTTTGACATTCCTTTGGGAATAATCCCTGAAACAGTCAGAGATAAAGCTCTTATGTACTTTCTTGTCCCCTGTATTAACCTGTTTAAGACAAAAGTGCATTAATAATGTGCCATCCTCTCAAAAGTTTGCTTCTAGCAAGCAAATTTGTGAGCTCACACACATGGGGATTCTTTTGCATTTGAGGCATTTAGCATGGGTTTTTCCCCCCTCTGAAATGCAGTAAACTGCAAGTATAAGAAAAAGTAGTAGCATTTGACAAAAAAAAAATTGTTCCAAGGACCAGTTTCCCTCTTAAACTGATAAGGGAATAAACTCCCCCTCAAAACAAACAAAAAAACACACATCTCTAACAAATGGTAGTGGTGGTCGCAGTAATTATGACAGGAAGGCAGCAAGAGAAAGAAGAAAACAAAACTCAAGTTCCAGCTCTAACGCTTATGAACTCTTTCATCTCACAAAATGGGGTCACAGCTCTTTTCCTTACCTACTTTCACAGGGTTTTGTGAAGATTAAAGAATGTATGTCAAGCATAAAAGAACTGTAAAGTGCTATGCCTCATTACAGGTGCCACATAGGAATTAAATATGCATTATGCAGACACATAGTAGTCCATAATCCATTTCTATTCTAATTTACATTAGTGAGTGATCCAGTGATCTGGATCCAGTGATCCAGTGATTCTGCTTCTGATATTCTCATCTATTAGAAGAAAAGGAAACATTAGACATCAAGGTCTACAGAGGATTGCATCAGTTTCTTGTGTACTGCATTCTAGATGAGGGCAGTTTTCAAGTCTGTGGACAATGAAACCGATAGGCCAATGTTTCATGCAGGAGAATGGAATCATCAGTGAAATGAGCTTTCCATCCAAGGTTTGGGTGCAGGTAGCAGAAAGACTATTCTGATCTATCAAGTACCCTATCACGTCCAGATCATTCTAAAGAAAAAACCTGAACTATAACCGACAACTTAACCTTGGAACCATGTTATCTTACTTCCCGTGCCCCACTGAACTGCTTTTACTAAATTTGTCTTCGGGGGTCATGCCTTCATCTTTCCTCAGGGGTCCAAAAACAACTTGCTACAATCTACGGAAGCACTGACTGTTGAAGACTAAGAGACGACATTCCCTCCCACCCTCTCAACCCTGTTAGTGAAGGGAGAAGGATGACATTTCTTGCAGAACTGAGTCCAAGAAAGGACTCTGCTCTTCTTGAAGAATTAAAGATGTTGTCTTTTGTGAGCAAAGGAAATCAGAATCACGGAGTATGTAGCTGGCTTTTTTTTTTTTTTTTTACTTCCCCATGAATGACCTTTTACTATTCTTATTTTTCACCTTACATCCAAGGGTAGGAAAAACACCACATTCCAGTTCTATTAATTGAAGGTTATCAGCTTATTTCAAAAATAGTGGTTGGAGAACATAATCCTCTTGTGGTTTTAAGTACTTAAAACCAAACAAAAATTTAAAACCTTAAAGAAAACACATTTTTTTTTAAATCAAAAGAAACAGTAATACTAATTTTGAAAAGACTGTTGATGTCACTGTGGTTTATTGGTAAATACAAAGTATAGGCTCTTGCTTTTTTTTTTTCTTTGCTATTTTTTTAAAGCAAAGCCAAGGAGATTAGAAACCAAGTACACATATCTTCTTTAGAGTAGAAACATAAATTAGTTTTAAAAATTAGGCACTTAAAATGTAAATGTAAAATGGCATTTTTAGAAGTATAAACTATCATTCCACTCCTAAATTCCTCCTGAAATGTTTTTACAAACACAAACGCAAAAGCACGGAAAACATTTCTAAACAAAGATAATTTCCTCTTTAAAAAACAACAACAAACCTGAACACAAATTCTATATGATAGACCAATGATTAAGGTACTGGGGGTAGGAGAAAAGAGCTTCTGAAATTTACATGTTTGATTAAAATATAAGCATTTAATAAAACTATTACAATAGCATACAGTAATATATCATAATGAAAAATATGTCAGGAAAATAATGAATTCTAGACTTAAAATTTTACTTTACAACAAGGCACTTAACACATTGAAACAGTACGGTAAATTTCCGAAAGAATGCAATTGGCTACCTCTCAAACCTTGTAATGCTTTTTCTTTTATGAATATACTATAACATAACCATACATTTTGCAGCATTAATCATTGCATAGGAGGTAAATTAAATAATGAATTCCAACTTGGCAACTAGATTAGCTTATGTTTACAGTTTCTTCTTTTTCTTTTAAAGGACAGTTTTAAATAATTCCATAATAAAAGAACTATTCTCATTCATGATTCATTTAGAACACAGCATAGTTAGATTAATGAGTAATAAAATAAATCAGAACTTATAAGGTGTGTATCTGTATAAAAACTTATCTTTGGGTACCTTTGACATGATTTTCAGTGTTTAGGTATTGAAGTCAAGAGCACTTCTTAATAGAAGAAATATTTTTAGCAAGTAAGTCAAAGGAGTTAAATTATTGCAACACAAGGACATTAAAAAATACCAGAAATATTTATACATACAAATAGAAAAGCCTTCAACACAGAGTATATTACTTATAATATGCTCCATTTAAAACTTGTAAACTCATTTATCAAGAAATTCCTTCTCACACTTCCTTGCACTACAGAAGTGAATATGTTAAGACCGGCTTAAATTTTTAAATAGTTTTACAGTGCAAAACAAAAACAACAAAGAAATAAAAAGGAAATGTTTAAAATATTGAAGAAACAAGATGTGAACTTTAAAAGAAACTTGCATGAGCTCTAGCATGTAAAAAAATAAAAATAAAAAATAAGAAAGACTGCCAACCTGGTGTTTCAAAGTAAACAAAGTATAGGTAGTTATAAAGGGAGACATTAATGATTGTGATAATGAGAGGTAAAATGGTCTGCAAATTTTCTTTGATCAAATGGACAAGAGATCAGAATTGCAACTCCCTGGGATCTAAGCACATCTTCCCTTCAGGAAAGGTTTAAAATACCTTTAAAGTAATCCCTTTTGCATGATGCTTTCAAGTTATTGGCAAAAAAAACCAAAACAAAACCCCAAATAAACGTCTTTTAAAAACTTGAAAATATACTCTATAAAGTGTCAAGTTTGCGTTCCGAGTCACATAATGTATTTCCACGAGGGGGCACTGGTATACAGCAAAGAACCTTCTGCAAGGTCATCATTACACTAGACCAGGGGCCTGGGCTCGTCTGCCCAAAACAGCCTTCCTTCCTCAGCAAACCTCGTTTTCCAAGATGCCAGTAAATTAAACAACAAATTTAAAATACTTTGGGTGGAACCAGGAGCAATGTTGTATTTTCAGAGCTGCAGAGGAGCTCAAAAAATAGAATCTGAGAGGAACCCATTTTCCATTTAAAAGAATTTGGAACAAATATGCCATAATTTATGGGAGTCATACATTATATTGTGCAGAAGGGCTAATTACAAGAAAAGCTTCAAACGGGAGCACTGGTCTACAAACACAAGAATAATGGGTAAAATCTTGTATGGTAATTAGCAAAGAAAAGGAGCTCCAAAATTTGACCATTTCAAAGGCAAGACAGTAATGTTTAAGTTTTATATCCCAAAGTAGCATGTGAGGTGAAGACTCAAGTTTGCTTTGCTAAATGTAAAGGAGTTTCTCTATTTCTTTTATTTTCCCATCTTGAAACTTTGGTGTTTTTCCTCCTTCTCTTCAAATCACATGCTTCCTCAGTGTCTATTAGACATCTATGACACATACATGTAAGGAACATGTGAGCAATAGTGTCTCCACACATGAGGTCAGAGCGGTTTTTAAAGTTCTTTAAAAGGTGATGGTATATTTTTTTTAAAAAACCGCATCACTTGACCAAAATGCAAGGTTTACTGTTTAGAGGGTCTCCAATAATTAACATATCATGATTCTTCAATCTTAAATACTCTTCCTTATTTAAGCTGAAGAAAAGTAGGTTATCTAGGACACTCCTGAATAAGGCTCTTGGGTCAATCAGGTTATGATGCTCAAGGAATATACCAATGTCAAGAGCACAAAACCCAGGCTTCGGTGTCAGATGCTTTTTCTAATAATCAGACAGCAGGAATTGAAACTCTGTGTTTTCGAGCACAACGCCTTAAGTATCACAAGTGTCAATATTTAACAAATGAGAGAATTCTGCCCAAGCTCATCTGGTAAGCTATAGATATATTTCTTATTGGTTTATTTAATAACAAATACCAGAAAACTCCTCGCGTTTCAAAGCCTGCCAAAGATATTCAGGATTTCAATTCTCGTTTTAAATAACTAGATAAAGAGTATCTTTTTTTCCTGCCTTTGAATTCAACTACCTATCCCCTTCAGTGATTCTTCTATTACCTAGGGAAAGAGCCATACTGCATACATACACAGAATTTTAGCACCAGAAAAATGACCTTTCTGAAAAGATTTATATTTGTGCTTCTCTCAAGCAATCTGAAGGTCAATTTTGTGTACCAAATCAAGGCAAACTAGTTTATAATGACAAATTAAGGGATATTTTTCATTCTCATGTGGAGGGAAATTTTCACCTTCAAAATAAAAGTAACTGTCCATTTCTACTACATTGGCCTGTCTACTGATCTAGTGTGGATGATTCTGTAACCATAAATCTTTTTTAAGAGTTGCTAGAAGTCTCAAGAAATGAACCAAGTGACCACATTAATCTGATCTGATTTTTAAAAATCCACCTTCTTTTTGTATCACCTCAAAGAACTTTAGAAACAGTTGTCCTCCTTTACTGAGTAGCTGTAACTGTCTAGCAGACTGATTCCAACAGTAGATTATAGTGCAGCACCGTGGTGTAATTTCAAGATCAAAGTCAAATTACTCAATTGTGGCATATGTCCTTAGGACCAGTCTATAAGAAGCTGAGTCTTTTGCTAAAAGGCAAGGATACATTACACTTTTGGATTCCATCTTGGCTTTTCCATAAAGTACAATGTAACTAGGAAGAAAGAGCTTTCGGTGAAATGTGACCAACTGCATTTCTGAGTTCCAATTAGCAGCTGTCAAACAGAGCTCACCCAGGGTAGGACGGGAGAGAAACACAGGCTTGTTCCCCAAGTGGCATGAGCATACTTTCACATACATACATGTTTTCGGCCTGTGCTGGAGCAGCAGACTGCTCTGGGGGTGCCAGATGCAAATTTACCAGGCAGATAGCATATAAATGTATACACAAGGACCACTTGTTTAGCAGAAATAGCTCTGTGTTTCATAGAGATTTTAAAGTGAAATATTTACACACATAAAATCTGTGAGATGTGTCAAATACTTCCATATTAGATCACCTTTCCTTTTTTTTTTTTTTTTTATAAAATTATCAGTTTAAAAAAAAGTAAAAGTGATACATAGTGCATTGGGTGGTAGCAGCAGTGCACATTCCCAGACCTGACCCAGACCTTCCCCATCACAAGGTAGAAAACAAAGTTCATCTCAAGTTTACTTACAACCAATAGATTTCCCCCTCATTAATAAACCTAATGCTAAGACCACGCTCACATTAGGTTATTCTATTTACACAGTAGCTGTATATATCCAGATATTTTATTTAAAACATTAACAAATTCTTCTGACCTTGGAGGAAAAAAAAATCCTGAAAAAACTCGGTAGAGGGCTTTAGTGGATAAAGAATAAGGAAAGGAATAGTATGTTCTTTGGCACCTCTTTAACAAGCTCATTAGTAAAATCCCAGTTTGGGGGCTTGTCACCAATGAAGAGCTGCAGGAGAATATACCTTTCTCAGGATGAATAAAAAAACCAGTCAAAGGGTAATACCTCATTCATCTTTCTAATCATTTACACGAAATTTGGTCCACTTCTTCATTTTGCCAGTCAGTTCTTCTAAAATAAAACCCCAAAACTATACCTTTGGTTACAGCGTTAACTCTTTTGGTATAAGAGCTGATGCCTTTGTTTTGCTCCTCAGGTAGATTTCTCATTATCTTCACCTATCTTCTGAACCCGTGAATACTTCTTGCATGAAGATTTAAAGCAGCCAGGGGGCCAGGAGAGTGGCCAGGAGAAGCAGCAAGGAATTGAGCCTTGTACGTTTTTCTCGAAAAAATAAAAGATGGGGAACCACCACGCTCGAGACAAGAAATTAGTCTGTGAAGAGACTTTCAAGTTCTGTAAAAAGTTAAAAAAGAAAAAGAAACAATAAGAAGAAGAAAAGAAAACTAGACCGATTTTCCATGATTTGCATCGTATTTTTTTCTTAATTAAATTGTCATTCATTGTACCATAACAGAGAAAGCAGCAGAATCAGGATCACAAGGCAGTAGTTGTCTTTTTGTCTTTTCCCTGATTCTGACATGTTTCTGGTCCCAGGTCTTCCCCCCTTTCCAGCTCATGCAAATTCCTCTGCCTGCAATCCCAGTAAGAGTAGAGGCTCAGGAATGGATGTGAGAGTTAGCCAGGAGAAATAGTTCTTAGGGTGCGTCAGCAGGTGAATCTGGGCTGAGGACTAAAGGTGAAGGTTTTGGTCTGCTGGTGTCAGGAGATATCCAGATGGAAGTATTAGAAAGAAGGAAGGTGGAAATGAGAGAGTCTACAAAATGGGAAGTAGAGCTACAGAGACAAAATAACCCATAGCATGGGCATCTATCAGTGGATGTCATTAAATGAGAGGTGGTGTTTAGACCTTTCAGGATTAACATTTGTTCACAAGTTATATGCATCGGACAATACGGCAAGACTATCCAGAGATAAGTCATGCCACACAGACTTACTCTTGGACACCAAGCACATATACCTGGACTAGGAAAACACAGAGAAGAGGAGGACTCATCCCAACTTGGGATCACAAGAAGAGAGCAAGAGTTAGGAAGACTTCCTGGAAGATGTGGCATTTGAGTTAACTCTTAAACATAAATAATAGAAGAAAAAAAAAGGTTACCTGGGAACAGAAGGCAGCAGTAACAAATAAGGAAGTATATAACAAGGGAAGCAAGGGCGCACAGTATCACCAAAAGATGTACCAAATCCAGGAATTCATGGACTACTTATTTTGCCTGACGTTTAAAAATAGTTGCTGCCTTTTCCTCAGAATTAAGTTTTTGGAGGGCAGGGAGCATGTCTTACCAAGCTACACTACAATGCTTCTATAGAGAAAGTCCCTGTATTTTATTTTATTTTATTTTTTTATTTTTTTTAAATTTTTATTTATTTATGATAGTCACACAGCGAGAGAGAGAGAGAGAGAGAGAGGCAGAGACACAGGCAGAGGGAGAAGCAGGCTCCATGCACCGGGAGCCCGACGTGGGATTTGATCCCGGGTCTCCAGGATCGCGCCCTGGGCCAAAGGCAGGCGCTAAACCGCTGCGCCACCCAGGGATCCCTATTTTATTTTTTAAAATATTTTATTTATTTATTCATGAAAGACACAGGTAGAGAGAGAGAGGCAGAGACACAGGCAGAGGGAGAAGCAGGCTCCATGCAGGGAGCCTGATGTGGGACTCGATCCTGGGTCTCCAAGATCACACCCTGGGCTGAAGGCGGTGCTAAACCGCTGAGCCACCTGGGCTGCCCAGTCCCTGTATTATAATTTAGCATTTATATTTCTTCAACTCTGGTTTCGATTAATTGAATTAGTAAAACACCATGCTCTATAATCACACAGCACTTTTATCCTTGAATGTCATTTCTATTTGTGACATTATTTGTTTGAAGAGGCAGTAATGGGTAGACGTTTCAGGGAACTGATAGACCACACACATGAGTGGCATTGGTGGTTATTCCCACTAAGCTATCAGAAATCTTACTGTATGAAACAAGGGGCACTACATTTAAAGAAAACAAATCATCCAGGGATAACTTCACTGCTCTCACCTTTTCATTGGCCATTGAGTGGTACCACCAAAATAGCCGTGTTGTAATATAATAAGCAATGATCACATCAACAGTATAGTGTTCGTGTGCTACAAGAATGCAGATGATCCCGGCGGCACTCAGCAGCCAGCAGATTAAATGATACCACCAGAAGTGACGAGGTGAATCTAGACAGTAGAAAAAGTATAGAGTTAATAAGATTTCCAGAGATGAATAATTCCAGTCTACATTAATGATCTTAAGTAGAATAATCTAAGATCAGGAAGTCACTGGAAGGAGAAAACTGATTAACCCCAAGAGTCACTGTCATTAGCCAGGATTTGCTCAGGTAGGAAGGGAGAAGGAGAGGGACCACTGGTAGCAGGTCTGTCTAATAGTCATTCACTGGGGAATAGTCATTCTCTAGACATTCTAGACCTTGCCCACTGCTAAGCTATTCAATAAGGAAGAGAACAGAATTGTTTATTAGGTTGGTTGGAATTGGTATTGTGGCCAGCAACATTTGCTTCTCAGCACTTTTATACTGTTATTGCTGATAGCAACTATAAACACTCCCTATACAAAACTGAGGATTCTGGCCCATTCACTTGTGGATTTTAGCCTTCTAGTGAGTCCACTTCTAGAAGGTCATTATATTGATCGGCTGTAAGAGAGAACTAGAGCACTCATCAGGTGAAATAGGATCGCACACGCCACAGCCTGCCCACACAAGCAGTAATGACACAGGTGTGTATGCAATCTCTGGTTCATCACTAATAATGCTTTTCTTTCTTTTTAATGGCTGTTTTTTTTTCTATTTTAAAGCTTTATTAGCTCATAAAGTAAATAATCTCACAAATTTATTTCATATTTACCTGTGTTTATATTCATAGTGATATTTATTTCTAAGTGCAGAACAATGGTAGAACAGCAAAAGGATCCATATTTCCAGAAATTTTTTTTTTTTAGAGATTTTATTTATTTATTCATGAGAGATACAGAGAAAGAGAGATAGAGGCAGAGACACAGGCAGAGGGAGAAACAGGCTCCACGCAGGGAGCCCGACATGGGACTCGATCCCGGTCTCCAGGATCACGCCCTGGGCTGAAGGCGGCGCTAAACCGCTGAGCCACTCGGGCTGTCCATATTTCCAGAAATTTAGATGAAATACCAAATCAGGTATCATTCAAATGAAAAATATTTTTTGGTGAAAAAGCTGTTGCTCTTTTGGTCCCAATTGAAACAGAGAGATAATAAACCTGTACTTGCACTGGAAAGTCTGACTTTTACATTCTGAATGTGTTCCTTTATTTCTTTTCAGTTGGTTTATCCTGCCACTAAGTTCTAGCAGATAACTGATAGACTTCCAGAATTTTACAGCTGGAAGACGCCTTACCCTTTATAGCCAGATGGCCAGATCCAAGCCCCATAACTGTTCTGTTAGGCTAAGAATATTAAAAATTGAACCAACATTTAGAAATCGGAATGTTTCACTAAATATGCATTCTGCAGACCTACAGTCTCCACCCTTCCCACACCAACCAGCTTCCTTTGCTTATAAGTTACCCGATATTTATTACCTTAGAAGTTAAAACTGTTTAACTCCTGATTGCGGGCAAACCCAAACCATTTTGTATTCGTTTATCCACAAGAAGCAAAGCTGAAGTAGTAAGGAGTAAAGAGGTGGGCTGAACGACCACTTTACTACTTGTGGAGTTGAAAATGAAGTTTTAGGAGTGGCTGGAAATACTAATACTGCTCTTCCACAAAAATATACTCCCAGTTATGCTACCACTTTGGGACCACTGCTCACTAACTGAGAACACTGGCTGACTCAGAGAAAACATTTAATTTAAATTATTTTGAAATGGAAATGGGAAAATGGTAATCCCTTTCTGCTTTTCCATTTTACCATAGGGATAACGTTGAGTTGAAAGATGATGATACAAATATTAATTCACTCCGCTTGTCTGTGTGAGATCCTAGTCCTAGGTGTCATTGAATAATCTTACAGACAATGGACTTTCTGTTCCTTTATAAGGAACCTAGGTCCCAGGGATAATATTTGCACAACTGTGTAAAGCCCCCCTCTGTAAAGCCCATAAAATGGTCCTGTTCCTATGTTTTCATCTGTTCTCTTGATGACATTCAAATCTATTCATGACAACTGAAGAAAATAGGAAAGAGACCAAACAGATCAAAAGGCAGGAAAACAAAAAATATATGAAAGATACATTTAATTCTAGAAGCAGACTGCTCAAAGAAACCACTGGAACCACTGCTTACTCAGAACAATAACACATGGTATAATTTAGAAAGTGATGTTTTTTCCTAATTGCATAGGAAACAAGCACAAACATGGAATGCTCCATTTATGTACAGAACTGACTCTAGAGTTGGGTTTCTATTAAGCATTAGAGATTTGCTGTTTCATTTCTCACCAAAAACTAGAAAAATCAGAATATAGTTCTTTCACTGCTGTATATAAACTTAGAAAGTTTTAAAGACCTCAAGCCAAAATCATGTCGTGAGAAGAAAATCTCTCTACATACTGCATAGCCTTCATTAAAACATAAAAATAATCACAAGTTGCTTTGCTATTACTCTCAAGGAGAAAAACAATAATGAGCAATATACTCAAACTGTTCCTTAGCAATTTTATGAGATCAGACTACTTGGTTGGGTTCCCAAATATTCTAAAGAGAGCCAAGAAATTAACAGCATAACCTCTAGAGTCAGCCTGCTTGAGTCTGAATACCCTATCTTCTAATTACCAACTGGGGACTGTGGGAATACTTCACTATTTCTATGTTTACATTTCTTCTTTGAAAAATGGGGAAAACAGTGCTTCCCTTATGGGGTGGCTACAGGATTAAATGAGTTTTTTTGCATCAGGGGCTTATAATAGTGTCTGGCACAGAGCATTATGTCCCTTTGCCATTATTGTTAACATCGCTTGGTCTTTGGTTATTTAAAAAAATTGACCTTCAGTTTCCTGGGGTGGTACTCTTCATTACTTTGAACCCATGACAGCTTTACTCTAGCATGCAACTCCTCCTCACCCTCATCCTCATCTTTTTTCTATAAGTTTCTTATGATTTTCATATTAGAGAGAAGCAACTATAGGCACCTGGGTGGCTCAGTTGGTTGGGCTTTTGCCTTTGGCTCAGGTCATGATCCCTGGACCCTGGGATCAAGCCCTGTGTTGGGCTCCCTGCTTGGTGGGAGTCTGTTTCTCCCTCTCCTTCTGCTGCTCCTCCTGCTTGTGCTCTCTCTCTCAAATAACTAAAATTTTAAAAGAGAGAGAGAGAGAGAGAGAGAGAGAGGGAGGGAGAGAGAAGGTCCTACAACTTAAGGACACCTCTGGACTGGAAAATAATTGATCTTACACATAGGGGAAACTTTTCCCAACAAAAGCTAGAGTTAGAATCATAACACAGATCACTCTATTGGCTCATCATAACCAACAACTAGGTATTAGATATGTAGACAATGACATTGGAAGAGATAACCCCTTGATACTGGTGCAGAAACAGACTCAGGGGGCAGCCCGGGTGGCTCAGTGGTTTAGTGACGTCTTCAGCCCAGGGCCTGATCCTGGAGACTGGGGATTGAGTCCCACGTCAGGCTCCCTGCATGGAGCCAGCTTCTCCCTCTGCCTCTCTCTCTCTCTCTCTCAATAAACAAACAAACAAACAAACAAGCAAATAAATAAAAATCTTAAAAAAAAAAAAAAAAAACAGACTCAGGTTTCTTCCTATTACTACCTCCCACAGTGTAAAGGTGAGGGTAGAAATAAGGGGAAAGGTCCAGAACACCCTCCACCATAAAAAAGTCAGGTATAATGAAGGCTGTGCACTTGACATGCTACTCTCTGTACCCTAAGAGTGTAGGTAGCATTTATGAAGGAAACAACTCAGAAGTGACACAATTTTTACCAAAAAAGGACTCCATCTTTTTGGTAGAGAATCTCAACTCTTTGTAGAGAATCTCAACTCTTTGTCATGATACTCTCAAAGTAGAACTTAAACCTAAAACCCTGAGAAATTTATGGGACAAGATCTAACTTACGCACCACTGACAGATAAACTAATGTCCATACTGCTATTAGGAGAGGCTAAACATGTTTGGATTAATGATAGGCCAAGAGAGGGTGGGAAAAGCAGGACAACAGAGCAGGAGGCCTAATATGTCCTTCTGCTGGGCCTCACCAAAATAAAATCACACTTCAGCCTAATATATCCTTCTGCTGGGCCTCACCAAAAGACCTCTTTCCAATGTTGAGTAAGCAAAGAAAGTTGAGATAAAGCTTTATAAAACACTGTGGAGTATACTGGAACTAAAGGCTAAAGGGGAAGGTTAACCAGATTTGCAAAAATAAAGGAAAAAGTATCACTCACTTTGAAAGGACTTTGACATAATGGATCTCAGAAATCCACATTAATTGGATCTGCCAGGCAACTAAAATACAGACCTCATGATGAAGGAGACATTATAACAGCCATGAAAGTTGATGGGATACACAAGGATTTTGTATAATGGGGATTAAGCATATAAATATGGAAAGATACTTCACATTCTTGCCTCCATGTTGTTTTGTACAAAAAAAAAAAAAAAAAAGATCGATATTGGCAAAATGTTCCTTGAAGATGCCTATTAAATCATAGGAGTCAGCTAGTAAATGATGAAATTGGAATGGGACAAGAAAATATCTAAAAAAAAGGGGAAAACAGTAAATTATTTAGAAGGATGGAATGGAAGTTCATTACAATGGAAGTTTTGCTCCTAAGTCATTTACATTTGGCTTTCCAGTACACTGATCCTGTTTGCAATAAACAACACTGTGTTCTTCTTAGCTGCAACACTAAAATAGCTTTTCAGACCTTGAGAAGTTCTAACCAAGGAGGGAGATATTGTGGAGGCATGCTAAATCTCAGAGGATCCAAGGGTCAAGTCTTAAGCCTCCAGTGTCCAAATCACATAGAACTAGCGGAAATCATTTAAATACACACACACATACACACACGCAGGCACACACCTGTCTGTTTCACAGCTATCAATCCCAAAGGAATAAGGGTTCCCATCAGTTTCCAGGCCTAGGGATCCCTCCCATTGGTCAACAGAATGGGAAGGAGTTAGTACTCACATTCTTTGATGAACAAATAAGTAAGTGTCAGCACAACAGTGTGACCACTGAAGAGGAAGTCTCCACACAAGATATGGGATCCAGTTATGGACAATCCACCACCAGAAATCAATCGTAGAATCCGTTGTATTTTTGCCTGAGAGTCTCCGTTGAGCTGAATGACAAAAATATCAGGAAGAAACTTTACAAGCCAATAAAATCACACTTCAGCCTAATTTGTATGGTACTTAGGCTACCAGGCTGTGTTTTTATTTTTTTTTCTTTTTAACCTAAAAAGCCAAAAAGAGTCCAAGGGGGAAGCTCCTCAAATTAGGGTTTATTTGTTGCACTGGCAAGTTTTAGTGACACATTTTAAATTATTCAGGATGTTACTATTAATATGTTATGGTGGTGGTGTGTCCTTGGGCAAAGCTTTTAAAAATATTAATAACCAATGACCTCACCACAGCTATGCACTAAAAAGATCAAAGCTACTTTCTTTCCTCTTTGTAGGGGGAAGTCAGGGTTTTGGATGGTTAATATTTGATTCAGCTGAGTGCCACATTACTAATATTCTAAAGTGTATTCGGGGACCTTGTGTTAAGTGGGCAGCCTAAAGTGTGCATACAGCTGTATTAATATCTGATCAAGACATTTACACTTAAGAAGGGGAGTTGCAACACATTACATAATTTAAATAGGTTTGAAAGTGATAGACTAGAGATGTATCGACAGCTTTAAAAAGGAATAGCTTTGCTCAGGAAAAACATCCTCCAAGGAAATAATCTGTGTGCTGTTGCAAAGTGTCAGAAGAGAGAGCTCCCTTGGACAACAGCGTAGAAGCCCCTAGAGGCTACAATGATGACAGGAAAAAATGATGGGCTAGGACAGGAGTTTGGCCCAATAGTCAAAAGTTTATATCTCATTAAAACTTAAGTATATAAGCAACAGTAGCAGACTGAGTTGGTCAAAATGGCAGGCATGGAGGGACGCCTGGGTGGCTCAGCAGTTGGGCACCTGCCTTCGGCTCAGGTTGTGATCCTGGGATTCCGGATTGAGTCCCGCATTGGGCTACCTGTAGGGAGCCTGCTTCTCCCTCTGCCTGTGTCTCTGCCTCTCTCTCTCTCTCTCTGAATAAATAAATAAATAAATCTTTTTTTTAAAAAGATTTATTTATTCATGAGATATACAGAGAGAGAGAGGCAGAGACACAGGTAGAGGGAGAAGCAGGCTCCACGCAGGGAGCCCGACGTGGGACTTCATCCCGGGTCCCCAGGATCATGCCCTGGGCTGAAGGAGATGCTAAACCGCTGAGCCACCCGGGCTGCCCTAAATAAATAAATCTTAAAAAAAAAAAATGTTAGGCATGGAAAATTGAAATACTGAAACACTTGGGACCCAGATAGAGGGTTTCAGATCAATCTAGTATCAGGTGAATAGACTTAGAAAATAAAAAAAAAATGATAGAAATATAGTTAGGTA
This sequence comes from Vulpes vulpes, assembly GCF_048418805.1. Classification (NCBI taxonomy): domain Eukaryota; kingdom Metazoa; phylum Chordata; class Mammalia; order Carnivora; family Canidae; genus Vulpes; species Vulpes vulpes. The sequence goes on from NC_132783.1 coordinate 37,217,824, forward strand.
ATAGTACACATAAGAAGAGAAATACAGAAAGACCACTAGGGACTATTCATTTGGGACCTAGGGGGACAGTTCTATGACATGCTGCCTTTTATACAGAATGATGATTCTTTTGGGCAACTGGCCCCTGAAGCATGGCCAGTTTAGCCATGATGGTCGTTAAACAGGTGGTAAAGACAGGCAGTATCCTGCCTAAGTGGATGCAAAGGGTTGAAGGTGGATAGGATGCTTACAGATAGATGGGAGGAGAGTCTGGGAGATTCAGTTAGCCTCTAAAGGAAGTGGAAAATCATCCTATCCATTACAATAGGAATCGGGACAGGATTCCTTGCCTAAAACATCACTATTGGGGAGCCTAGAACCTTCCTGATTTTTTTTTAAATTTTATTTATTTATGATAGTCACAGAGAGAGAGAGAGAGAGAGAGAGAGAGGCAGAGGGAGAAGCAGGCTCCATGCACCGGGAGCCCGATGTGGGATTCGATCCCGGGTCTCCAGGATCGCGCCCTGGGCCAAAGGCAGGCGCCAAACCGCTGCGCCACCCAAGGATCCCCAACCTTCCTGATTTAAAAAAAAAAATCATCTGAATCTGGAAAGCTTTCTGGTATTCAGATGACCCATGTAAAAAGGCAAACACACCATGACTGGTTGATAGCTGAGAATAAGACTCTGCAAGAGAAAATGGCATACCACAATTAGAGGGTAAGGTGAGATCTCATTTTCTCCAAAAGTTTACTTAGGGCAAGCCCAGGTGGCAAAACCAGAACATAGTCCTCAAACCAACATGCCAAGTAACAGGTGATCCTACCTTGAAAAGACAGGATCTAGAAGATTAAGTACTGACAGAGTCATAGGACTCATTTCAGGTGTACCTCAGGAAAGGTATACTGCAAACTACATAATGTGATATGCCCTTGATATGGAAGATAGGCTCTAACCCTGTGCTTTATCATATCAATCATAGTCCTTCAGGAATTTCTCATCACATGGTTGGTACAAACAACTGTCAACACTGAGATCAAATTAAAAAGTACATATGCTGCCCAACTGCTGTGTTTCCAGTTTAAAAGGACACATTATTCTTCATTTCAAGACTCTAATACATTTTTTAAAATCTGCTCACATATCCCAACTTTCTAAGGGCAGAAACACTTGAAGCCATCAGTCCCTTTACCTGGGATCAGATGGGCCCAAAGGTCTAAGCAGAAACTATTGCCACACATGCTGTCTTCTCCCCTCTTCCTTTCAGCAGAGAGGGTGAATGGAGATTTCTGATAGCATGGGATTCATTATCGATCCTATCATTGTTATCCTGTCAGTTCACATTCAGTATAAATGCTAAATAGCCCCTCAAGAAAGTAAAAGAAAAAAAAAAGAGGATAGAAAGAAAACTGGGGAGGGTTCGAGATGCTCATGGTGGGAATTGGGATTAATGATGTCTTTTTCTAATTCTGTTCTGGTTCACTGGGACCTCTATACCTCATCACTTAAGACTCTAGTTCCTATTAATTTCATTTTTTGGACACCATTTCTGTGCCATGACAGGCTATGGAACTGAAGTTGTAGACAGCTAAGAAGAGAGGCCTCAATCACAAGAGCCAGAGCAGACAGGTGCTCCATGTTTTTAAGTCCTTACGCTGTCACTTCTGCACACCATGTCCACAGCAATAGAGTACAAGACAGTGCAACTTGGCTGCTGCTGAACCAGCAAACTCACCCTGCAGACTGTGCCTTCAGTTCAGAAGAAAAGTCCTCTGGGCACCTATGGCCAGGGTGAGGATATGTGAGCTTTCTCAGGGAAGGGACAATAGCTATCCCAGCCCAACATTCTTGTACATGGCAAAATGGCTTTGAGAACCTAAATCATTTCAGGCAAGTCCCAATAACTGGGCCCAAATTTATTTAAGCACTCTTCTCAGAACACAGATTTTATGACTTGGATTGGTAGGTTGAAGCAAACTGTAAGCAAAAAGATTTAAAGTGAGCCCTGAGGAATAGATAAGGGAGGAGCAGCTGGGAAACCAAAAGCCAAGGATTTCACCAATCTTGTGAAATCACTTGTGGTGATTGTATCTACGGAGTAACAAGCTGGATTAGGCATCGAGGACTATGTCGGACACCCTCCCACAGTGAGCAGTTTCAGCATACATGGTTCCAGCATTTCTCATAGCCACGAAGGGCATTCTATGAAGTCAGCAGCAGAGGAGGCAGGTAGATTACCTAATAGCCTTGTAACCACAAAAATCTAAGGAGCACTCAAAGCCCGTGGCTGAACCACATTTAGAACACAATTCTGACTCCTGTTTTGTAACACCACATCACCTCCAGTCAAAATGATTTGTGTGTTTGTTTTACCGAACCATTACTCAGGCACCTATAGCCTGCTTCTACTGCAGGAAGAGGTCTTGACAACTGAACATGGGGGCTGATTAGCTAGGATGCCACCAGAGCTTCCATTGTGAGTATTTGTAGCTTGGTTATCCAGTGGTACGTTTACTGATGTGGCTTCTGAAAATTGCAACTCTTCCCGGGAGGATAATCTTTAATTTACTTTCTTTCTATAATCATAGCAATTCATCTCCGCAAACCTCATCCATTCCTAGGATGGGCTTGCCTTCTTTTCTGTGCCCATTTCTTCATTTAACACATAGCTTTGACCCCTTAGAAGTGTTTATTATGTTTCTGAACTTCTCCCATGCCTTAAATTAGTTTCACTAAAAATCGGCCAATGTTTAAATTCAATATGTACACTGTTTTAATTACAGATACTTTCTGCTTTGATGGCTTTGGAAAATTATAGCTTCTCCAAACCACACCTATATTTGGTGAGGGAGACTGTTGATTTCCTTAGAACAACTCTATTATTCCTTCCACCTTGGACATCTGCTTAGTGTTCAGTAAAATATGATGTTAGGCTTCATTCCTGTGTCCAGAAAGCACATGATTTGTAAGTTTCTTTTTTTATAAACCAGGGCATCCTGGGGTTTAAGATGATTAACAGCTCTCTCAAGAAATGACTCTACCTGGAGAGACTGTAAATCCTGCTTAAGACAGTTTCAGTACTCATTCCCACAATGTATCCAGCAAAAGGCCATTCTATCTTTCCATTTGCTAAAAACTTTGGGGGTCATCCTTGACTTCTTTCTCTTATGCTCATATCCAACTTATTAGCACATCTTGTTGGCCTTACCTTCAAAACGCATCCTGAATCAAATGACTTTTCTTCACTTCAGTGAGCCACGAGGGCTTAGAGGACCCACGGCCTGTACCACTTCCACCCTTCCCACCTCTCCTTAGCCAAGGGATGGGCCTCCTGCCATCCCTTGAATCCACTGTGACTAAGCTATTTCCTTGTCCTAGTGCTCCCCCCCATCCACAGGGCTCACTTCCTCATTTCCTGCCCAAATGCTTTCTTACTATAGAAGCCTTTCTGATTTCTCTATAAAGTTGTCCACCCTCAGCGTCCCATCACCCTTATGCAGCTTTTCTGTTCTTTATCTGATAGCGACCTGACTCATCATCATGTTACAAGTTATGCATTTAATTTTCAGTTATCATCCCTCAATAGACTATAAGGTTTTTATTTTTTTAATTTAAATTCAATTTGCCAGCATATAGTATAACACCCAGTGCTCATCCCATCAAGTGCCCTCCTCAGTGCCTGTCACCCACTCCACCCACTCCATCTCCCCACCCACCTCCCCTTCTGCAACCCTTTGTTTGTTTCCCAGAGTTAGAAGTCTCTCATGGTTTGTCTCCCTCTCTAATTTTGCAAACTCAGTTCCTCTCCTTTCCCTTATAATCCCTTTCACTATTTCTTAAATTCCACGTGAGAGTGAAACCATATGATGAGTGTCCTTCTCCGATTGACTTATTTCACTCAGCATGATACCCTCTAGTTCCGTACACATTGCAGGAATATAAGCTCTTGAGGAAGAACTTTGCTTTGGTCATTGCTGTTGTTATAGAGCCTGGCCTGGTACATAACAGGAGCTTAACACTTGCAGCCTGAATGAGTGCATGAATGAATAAGTGAGAAGGCAAAAAAAGCAGAGTTGAACACCCCACTGTAACTTTTAGTTAGCAGAAAATGAATTTCTGATGCACAAAGATACATATTTTATGAACACATTTGAACTTCTTCCCCCCAAATCCAAAAAGAAACAAAAAGTATAGGTTAATACCTATAAAAGGGTCTAACATATCATACAGCAAGCAGGTGTTCAATAACAGCTTTCTTCATCTCTACATGCTAACTCTGAGGTGCTTACCTTTGGGGCACACTGAAAATGCATTCCAGGCACAGGAAGAGTAGTAACGTACATTGTGATACAGCGATACAGGTATAAAGTTCCAATGATAAAAAAGAATCTACGTCCTACTATTGACCTAAAGGAAAAATAGGGTTAGGGAAAAACAGGTTTACTCCTTGTTTCTCCTCCTAATGTAATATAAAACAACGTTTAACATAATAAAGAATAATCAATACAGAGTAGCATTAATAGACCACAGTTTCATAGCTCAAAAGACTTACATGTGAACGGCCCACACCTACAATTCCATGGAGAGGTCACACTGCAGTTTTCAGAAACAAAGGTTCACCTATTATAATAAATCTAGGTGGGTTAGGACCCAAAAGGAAGATCTGTAGAGGGAGGACGTTATAGTAGATTAAGGCTTCTAGACAACCACCTATCCTTAAAAAGTCACTCTCTGCCAAAGAATTCAATGAACTGCTCTATGTTTTCAGTCAACTTACCGCATTAATAAAACCTTCTCTTGAGAGCATAGCAAAGGTATAAATGAGCCACAGTCACAGAGGAATTAACTAATGAACTAAGGTGATATTACATAATTGGACACATAGGGAAATGGGACAACTAATTTAACCTAGGTTATATAAGCAAGTTTTATTTGGAGACCATCCAAAAGTATCTTCACAACTTGGGCACGAACTATTTTGTCTATGACTATATAGATTTTCAGAGAATTATATTTTGAAAATGTCCAAAGCACCCTGTGCATTTATGGACATTTAATGGTAAAGCTGTAAACTGATCAGTTTACCCATGTTTTGTTCAACCTTGATCAAAAAAGGTAAAAAAAAAAAAAAAAAATCCCTTAAGTCCTTTTATACTTTATATTGGTAGGGACAGTGGTCTTGATTAACACCAGTCCCTGTCCTGTACCACTGAGTCCTAACTCCAAGGCAGTGGTTCCCAGTGGTTTTGACTTTGTGCACATTGTCCTCTGAGATGGGAAAGGCTCTCCCTGTTTGCACCACTGCCTCATGTGTATTTGAATGGGCTTCAAGGGTTCTGAGTGTCCTTATGTCCAGCTGAAGAGGACAACTCATTTTCTTCTGTGTAATTAGGGGTGGGTCTATAAACTGGGTTCTGGGGATTCTGAGATGGGTGGGGTCCAGAAAGCCCCTAGAATTGATACTTGTAACTTCCCTAGCACATAAACTATATTACTACAGCTCTCTCATTTTTGGAGCTCTCAAACTTTCAAAACTAATATTGATAAAAGACTTCTGGAAAACTAGGCAGTTTCAGGCATGTGGCATATTTTTAGTTTTCTCTAAAGATTGTGGTCTGATGTGAATCAAAGTCTAATTCAGGTAACCACTGGGAATTCTAATTTACAGAATTATGTACGAATATAATTTTAGTTGCCTGTTTCCAGTAGCTATTTTAAGAATATTCCAGGATTTCTGGGGTCAAAATATAGAGAAGAAAACTACCTAGACTATTAGATGAGGGGCACCTGGGTGGCTCAGTTGGTTAAGCGTCTGCCTTTGGTTCAGGTCATGATCCTGAGGTCCTGGGATGGAGCCCGCATTGGGCTCCCTGCTCAGGAGGGAGTCTGTTTCTCTGTCTGCCTCTGCCCCTCCCCTGCTCATGCACGTGCTCACTCTCTCTTAAATAAATAAGTAAATCCTTAAAAAATAGACTATTAGATGAAGGTATTTTAGTGCAAGGCCATTTCTTTCAAAGGCTTGCCATACTATCTCTGTCGTTTCTAGTACTGAAAAGGAGTAAGTGATAATCAGTGCTGAGTTTCTCCATTTGGTTAAGTGAAAAACAATTCACCCTTTGCTTCAACCTCAGACCCAGAAAGAGCGCTAAACTGTGTGCTCCTTGCTGTTAGACAAGGTGAAGTAATAAGTAAGAATTATTATGAGTCAATTATATTCATTCTGGCATTTTGAGTTCAGCTGTATTCAGAATTGAAAATTAACTTAGAAGGTAAAATGTGCACTCTGCAACCTTATTTAGAAAAATAACCATTGCTAATTATTTTTCCCCCACAGCTTTGAAGGTGCTTTTACAAGAGAGAGTAAGTAGGATTTCTCATTTAGCTAGGATTGTTCAAAACAGGTTATAAAAATTATTCTACTAGTTGCTAAAACATGATACAATTCTACCTCAAAACTTAAAAAAAAAAAATAAAAAGGTATGTTTTCCCCAACAAACCAACCTGATGATGGGTTGTGATCAAAACAGTATAGATCATTAAAATGTGTAGCCAGCTATGTGACCAGAAGTTTGTTTGTTTCAAGGAGGTAGGGGTGGAAGGAAAGGGAGGGAGAGAGAATCTTAAGCAGACTCCATGCCCAGCACAGAACTGGATGGGGCTCGGTCTTAAGACTCTGAGATCATAACCTGATCAAGAATTGGATGCTTAACTGACTGAGCCCCCCAGGTGCCCCCACAAGTTTTGACATGTGGCGCCCACACATGTTTTGACAGGGTAGTCAGGGAGAGGCAGCTCATAATAACTCTCTAGATGAAGGTTCAAATTGAGACTGTGATTCTAGATAGAAGCCCATTACTTACCAGACCCTGGAAAATGTCTCTTTTCACATATAGATGAAGAAAACATTGGTCTCAGTTAAGGGAGAAAGCAAACATGTTTGGCCTAAGTAGGCTCTTTTATTTTCAGTGTCAGTTGTAGACACCAAAAAGAGAAACACTAATGTTCAACAAATCTTGTTTGTTTTTGGCATACCATAACTTAACAACTTTGGCAGTAAAAAGTTCTAGGGAAAGACAGTTGAGAGGTGCCTTTAACTTATACATACTAAGGAAAATGTTTAGGAACAACTTCAGTTTGTGGAACAAGGTTTTCAAAACTGCCAACGTGAGTTTGGGGAGTTCTTGGGCAAAGAGAGACTGAATTCTACTCTCAAAGTAGCTAGCAATTGAAAGAACAACATAGCATGAGTTCTCTCTTCTATAAATAATTTTGTGGCATTCATGCAGAAATCCCATTTGTGAGTTTTTGAACAGTATCGACTAAGTACACATAACATTTTCAAAAGCATTAGTTTATGGGCAATGTTTTGATCAAACTTATATTTTAGGGACTTAATTGCTAGAATCTTAGTAGAGAACAAAACATCTGAATGATAAATGAGATGGAAAGGGAATTGAGGGGCCTTGTTTTTATAGACTAGCTGCCAGATTTCATAGGGAAGCAAAAATAACCACTTCAGAGCTATGTCCTATTTTTAAGTGCCTTTAAAGCAAAAGTACGTGGCTTTCCTACTTCCTGATTGCCCCTATTCCAAAACAGGGAGACTGAAACCAGTGAACTAAGGGCTCTATTATAGTGCCATGGGGAAACTGGACAGCACATTTACTTCGGAAATCTCAAACCCAAACCGCATGGACCCACGTCTAAATTCAGTTTTTTACATTCTTGTGACTGGATTGCTAATAGGTAAAATAAAAAGAAATGTAAAATTTGAGAACTCCTGAATAGAAGCAAACCTCAAGGAATGCTATTGACTACAGACCGATATAGTCATCACACTATGAGTAAGAGAGGCAAGTTCGCAGGCAACTCCATTCCCCACCTGTTAAAGGCCTAAAATAACAAAAGCATGATGAAGTGAATGTTATTCCTCTCTAAGCCTCTTGATTTATCATGCAGATACCACAGCACTGAGTTACTTGAAATCAGGAACTGCACCTTGAATTCATCAACTCTGAATCACTGACCATGATATATCCATAGCATCCTCATGGTTACCTCTCATACACAGTTGCTTTTTAAATGCTTATTTATTCAACGAGGTAGATCCTTCCATTGCTTCCTGTCATCAAATGCCTGGATAGGACTGAATTTATCAGACAAAACTGAGGAAGACCATTTCAATTACACATCTACCCCCTTAAATACAGACTTATGGCAAGCCCCATAATTAGTAGACCTACTTACTTGTATCTCAGGAACAGCCACTGGGTGATCCATAGTCCAACTAATATAATCCCATTTATTTCTGATACAGAAAATGCCCATTTTACCCGATCAATGTAATCAAAAAACTTGTCTGGTAGTGGAGGGCTGAGCTCCTTGGGAGGCACTCTTTCGTGTACAACTGTGATCATAACGGTTGTTAAGACGAGGTTGAAAAGAGCATACACGAAGGCAATACCTGTTTTCCACCACTCCAGGGGAAATTTGTTCCTTGATTCAGTGGGCATAGCAATTTGGATATAGTCTGGGTACTTTTTGGTGCCCTTTCGCAACCCATTGGATAAGGTCTTAGGTTTACTGTTGCCATTTTTGTTTTCTTCTTCGGGAGGCTCAGCAGGTCTCGTGTAAGTATTTGCAGGATCATTGGTTTGATTTTCCATATGTTCTTCAAGTTTTGCTGTCTCTATAATATCCATTGTTCTCCAGTCTTTGGATCAAAAAGGAGATGGTAAAGTTCTTGTTCTTTGTGCAAACTTAATGGTTTTAAATCTTTCTATTTCTGAGATCAACATGGATTCCTATAACTGATTTTGTTTCCTAGCACAAAAGGTAGAAGGTAGCCATCTGATTACTGTTCCCTCCATGCAGCTACCTGCTGTACACTCGCCACTTTCAAGAGGGGAAACCAATTTTCTTTCTCCCAAAGGTGTCACTATCCCACCTGCAAAAATAAAACAAAAATTATGTTCAGAAACCGTGCTTGTCCACTTGTCGACCATCCAAACAAAAAGATTGTCAAAATAAGGAAATACCAAAGCCATTTCTTTATATAAATATATTGTCAGAACATGGTTAAAGCTGTTGAGACGGAGTTTATTTATAAAATATTGCATTGTTTTATCTTGGAATTCTTGTCTCTTTTTGAGGTGATATCAGTATAAATAGGAACATTTTAATAATCAATTCCTTTAAAATTTCTTTAAATAGAAATAAGGATCCAACTTTGCAAACACTTCATCAGACACTATTACTTGTTGCTAACCATGAAGTCACAATAAGCTAGAACCTCTCTGGAGATCACATCACTCTTTCCTAAGACTGCAGCTTTTCTATGAACCTGGAAGAACCAAAACTGTGATGAGTTGCTCACATGCACTGAATAACTGTTACTCTTTCCACTGGTCAATGAGCCCATTTTTTACATTCTCCTTAAAAAACTGGAGTCTCTTCAGGTGACCACTTTTCAGAACAGATTTGAGGACCACACATTCAAGATAGTTGAAATGGCACTGCCTAGGTTTATCCGTTTATATGTAGAGATGCACACCATATACCAGGAAAGCTGACAGTCTTCAAAATAATACAGTGAAAAGATACACAAAACCTTAGCTATCTGTGTCTTACTGAGGGAACGCATTCTATCTGTAACTTGAAAGATAAAATATCACAACTGGCATGGCAAATCAGTAAGGAACATTTTGAGACAACCACCACATCATCTACCAGACAACAGAAACTGACACCCAGAGACGAGCTCCAGGCACTCACCACCATGACACGGATGAGGAAAGGGTGCCTTCGGCTTAAGCTCCGCGAGCTCCAGAGAGCAAAGACTTCTTCCCAACACAGAGCACCGGCACCAACTCTTTTATACTTGTTGGCAACACAGCCCCAGCTGTTCTCAATTTAGGAAAGCAGTATTTTAGTCATGCTGCCGAACCCGGCCACCTGAAGAGGTTTTCAAACCTCATAATTAGTCCCCGCCCTGAGTACACTGCACAACTCAAGCATAATTCTTCACATTTTAAAGACCTCCCTTTCAGGGGAACTTCGGGAAAAAAATAGGGAGATTAAAAACTCAAAGTGGGACAGCTAAGCCTTTATTTAATGAAAGAAAAAGGGGAAAAGTTAAAATGGCATAGTAAGTACAGGGAATATTTGTTGACAGTATAGATAGCAAATAGAGCTACCACAAGTGTCTACTGTGCACCTGAAAATGCTAGTGCTGAAGGAGCAACGGGGCAGGAATTAAAAGTTTAAAAACCACGGTGGACGTTCATCCAAAGAGCTTGCAGTCTGATTGGAGAGACAGAACTCATGTGACAAAAAAACTCCTGGAGTAGACAGAAAGGCATATTATAAAAGAAAGGGTGAGGGGATCACTAGATAAAAATGTAGCTTTAGGGGCGCCTGGATGGCACAGTCAGTTAAGCATCCGACTCTTGGTTTTGGCTCAGAATGGTGATCTCAGGGTCATGAGATGGAACTGTACATCAGGGTCTGTGCAGAGTCGACTTGAGATTCTCTCTCAGGCCCCTCCACTTGCCCCTCCTGTTCATTCTCTCTCTTCCAAATAAATCTTTTAGCAAAAGAAAACAAAACAAACATAGTTTTAGTTCTATCCCTACTCCCCGGACCGATGTGTCTACAGAGAGGCACTGTCCTTCTCCGGGGAAGTGAGAGCATGAGGAAAGTTGAATTGGAGAGAGATGGAGGGTCACTGGAGGATGGAGAGGGGCTAGAGTTATCGCTGAGCAGCAGATATCTGATCCCTGTGAAAAACCACAGCCACTAACACACGAGAGCAGGATGTGAAAGGACCAGTGCCCCTCTCTGGAAACGAGAATTGACAGATACTCTTTGTAGAACCCTAGCACAGTGTTGTGGGAAGCATTAGTGAAGATATTTGCAAAAACAAACTTCTGACACCATGGATCACCACTTCTAACAGAGACGCCAAAACACTAACTCAGCCATTGCCCTTCCTCACCAAGTCTAGGCTAACCCACACACAGCATCTTACCAAACTCATCAAAATTCCCTCCCAACTTTACTATTCCACATCTGCTCCTAGCCTGGTGTTCGTATGTGAAAGAAGCCTGTGATTTTTTGAAGCCCTGGTCCAATGGTGAACATACTGACAGGCTTTATAAGGTAGGTATCCCGTTCTAGAACATAGAATGTAGAACAGAAGAAAATCCAATGAGTTACCTTTTTTTTTTTTTTTTCTCTTCCCTAAGAGGAAGCACTCAGCCACCCACCTCATGGGACAACTGTGAGGATGACTGAAATAATTAATCATGAAGAGCTTTGTGCTCCTGGGAGTGAGAGCACTTTGTGAGTGCAAAGCCCATTTATTGTCATTAGTAGCAGGACTGATATTTTCCTTGGGATTTCATTAAGAAGATTGAATATACAGAGCACATTCATCCTGTGTCAACCAATCTTGGGACAGTGATTGCCATCAAGATGATAATTACAACATCTTCATTCCTATGGTGATCTTTTCCTACAGTAAGTATCTGGGAAAGTGACAAAAGCCACAATAGTTTCTCTGGATGGAGAGTAATCCCATTAGTTAATTTGTTTTGGGTACTATGCCAGAGCACAAGGCAAATGAAAAGCTTTCCAAGTCCTCTTACATTGCAAAATACCAGAAGCTAACCTAGAGAATATTTTAAAAGTTAAAGACCTCTATAGACTAATTTTCCTTTAAAGGCAAGGGCAAAACTCTGAAACTCTTGATACACTGACACTGTTAGGTTTTTGGGCGGACAAAGCATGATGTATTCTAGAAATTCAAGGAAGGTTTCAAATTAGGAAAGGGCTGTAATAAAACACAAAAATACAAATAAAAAAGATACGATTATCTTGAATGAAGTAAAAAAGGCATTTTTTTTTTTTTTAAAAAAGGCATTTGATACAAATCAATATTTACTTGGTTTTGGTGGGGGAGAAAATATTCAATAAAGGAAATAGAAGTACCTATACAGAGCCACATTCTTCAATGCCAGTAGCATGTGATACGCGTGCCAATATGTAGTAGAAAGTCTTCCACTCTTTTCTGCCCTAAATGAACTTTGGAATCTTTTTGTCAAATTACCAGAAAACACATTATTAACTTGTTTTATTTCTATCACCTCAATTTTGTAAAGGTTTTGATATTACCATATTCCTACATTAGTCATTTCCCCTTAATTATCTCAGGATGATTTTACGTAATTTGACAAAATGATTCCATGGTTCACACTGGTAGGTATAAGGCTATATATTACAGTCACTAATACTGGTGTAATGGCACCCAGTTATTCTATTTTGAGTTTATTCAAAGGAAATAAGAATGTACACAAAATATTTCTACAAGTATGTTTCCAACAGTCATTTATAAGAGAAAATTGAAAATAATCTACTATCCAACAAGAGGGGATTAGTTAAATGAATTCTGTTTAATATTATAAAGTACTATGTTTTTATATAGTAACTATAAAAGTATGAGGCAAATATATAAATATTACCTAAGAAGGATGCAGTATCCAATTAAATATAAACTTAGATCTGGGAGATCCCTGGGTGGCTCAGCGGTTTAGTGCCTGCCTTTGGCCCAGTGCGTGATCCTCGAGTCCCGGGATCGAGTCCCACATCGGGCTCCTGGCATGGAGCCTGCTTCTCCCTCCTCCTGTGTCTCTGCCTCTCTCTCTCTCTATCTAAATAAATCTTTAAAAAATAAAAATAAAAACAAAACAAGGAATGCCTGGGTGGCTCAGCGGTTGAGCATTTGCCTTTGGCTCAGGGTGTGATCCCACTGTCCCGGGATCGAGTCCCACATTGGGCTCCTTGCATGGAGCCTGCTTCTCCCTCTGCCTTTCTCTCTGTGTCTCTCATAAATAAATAAAATATTTTAAAAAATAAAATAAAATAAAATAAAATAATAAACTTAGATCTGAAAAGGAGATGTAGAATCTTAATAATTTATATCAGAGGTTATGGTTTTTAAAAAATGGGAAAGGGGCATGTGACAGATACTCAAGACTATTAGAAAAGGTCCAAGTTTGAAACTCATGACATATGCATCTCCTCAGTAGTCCTAACCCAAAGCTTGCTGATGGCTTCCCAGAGTGGAGACACGGGCTCCACTCAAAACTCAAAAATGGTTTGCTTGCTAGATTTGTACGCCAGCCTCATTGTGCATTTGCAGTGGTTAAGACAAATGTGTAAATGTAGTTTAAAAATTAAGGAAGCTTATCTAAGTTTATGTTTGGATTTTAATGTTTAAAAAGAGGTTATCTGTTGAAAAAGGAAGTTAAACACTGAAGAAAGAAAATGTGTTTTTAACATTTGCAAGTTGGAATTATGAATAAAAGAAATTTATACATAGACCTTAAAGGCTTAGGAAAAACCAGGTCTTGAAACAATTACAGTGAATTGAAAAATCAATGGAAACAAACACCTGGTAAGTAAGTTTTTTAACAGACATAAAAGCTTCCTCAGACTTACAAAAGAAAAAAAAAAACAAAACCAGAAAACCTCAAAAATCAATTGTCACCATAAAGCCATTAAAAAGTGAAGTTGTAGAATAGTTCTCAGAAAATACTACTTACATAACTAATTCTCATTATAACCCTAGGAAGTATTGTAAAGAAACTGAGATAAAGTGAGATGCTCAGGGCCAGACAGATAGAAGGCTGGACTGGAACCAGGAATCGGACCTCAGGGGCCCCTATTCTTACTGGCACACCACCACCTCCAGTGCCATTACATGTAGAGGTCAACAATACAATCAGCAAATAAATAAATAAGTGACTATCAATTAATAGCTTTCTTTTTTTAAGAAGAGATATGTAAATACATAGGAAAGTCCTCTAGGTAACATCAGACACATTTTTAAATCTTTGTAATTTTGCAAAAATTTGTATACACTTAGAAAAAGTTTAATATATAACTCACTCTTCTTGTGGGAGGAGGAGAAAAGGGAAGAGCCAATTAAGTATTTCCCATCTCTATACCTACCATTTAACTATAGTTATTGTTACTAATTAACTACCATTTAAGTTTAAAATATATCACTTTATGTTAACAAGATCCATTTTAGCTAAGATATTTTATGCCCAGAAACTTTTTTCAGAAACAAAGACATCTTAGCTTTCCTTTCTTAACAATTTTAGAGTTTAGCTTGCTTACAAAACTCTTCTCACCTAAAATGGATAAGTACTAAAAATGTTTACAGATAACGAGGATATCATGTCAGTCATGGGATTCTATTTCAGAAGCACTCACAAAATTTGCTAAGTATTTTTACTAATGAGTTCTTGAAAACTTAATAGAGGATCAGTTTACTAATTATCATGTATTTTTGTGAAATACTTTCCCAGCAAAAGTAACATGAGTCTTTGTCAGACCTTTATAATAAGTTTTTATACTGCCACTAGGTCCCACAGCTGTATAGGTATGATGACAAGGAAATGGGCAGGCTTTGTAGGGTGACAACACTCTGGGAACGGATCTGAAAAAGAATTTTTTAAATTTAAAAATTAAAAGATACAACCGAACTTCTGAATTTGGGGAGAGATATGCTTAGGTAGAGGAGTTGTTTTGATTTCTGGTACTGATTTACTATCCCTTATTTGAGAAGGTTGGACATTAGCTCCATATCCAGTTGCCATAAGAGAAAGATCCAGCCTACTGGTTGCCTGGGGCTGCTGGTGGGAATGCAGAGTGACTCCAAATGGGTTGGAAGTTTCTTTTGGGGGGATGGAAAGGTCCTAAATTAAGGATGATGGTTGCACAATTCAGCAAATTTACTAAAAATCATTTTAGTTGTGCCCTTACATGAATTTTATACTATGTGAGTAATAACCCCATTAAGCTTTAAATATGTGTGTGTGTGTGTGTGTGTGTGTGTGTGTAGCCTGTTGAAATAAGTTGTTTCTAAGGGACCAGAAAACCAAGGGCTACTCCACATGCTGTTATTATGTTCCAGGCTCACGTATTCCTGTCAAGTGTAGTACTCACCAGTTGAGCATTTCTTTAGCAGTGATTCTGCAATATACATTTCTAAGTTTTCTACAGACAAAATCAAACCACTTAAGAAAATTTGCATAAACTATCCTCCAGAAAAACCCTTGTAACTAAATAATATGAAAAGACAAAAAAAGATGGATTTCCTCTAACAGATTTAAAATTCACCGAGTTGTATTCAAAGAAAAAAAGAGATGGTTCATTTTCTTTCTCACTAACAACAACAACAAAAAAAACGGTCACTTTAACTGGTAAGGTAGACAATTTAATACTTGTTGAAAGGAATACTTATTCACACAGAGCAAATATTAGCTGTGTAAATTGGAAAACAATAAATCGTGGGACTGGGAGTGTTTCACAAGAAGGGATCATCTCCAGGCCATAGTGCAGCATGAGAGGGAGAGCAGTACTCAGCCTGTGTTGTTTCTGACTTAAGTTTGATATAATAATAAGTACCTTCCCTAAGATTTGACTTGTAAAATGTTTCATAGGATGTTTTAAAATCTGGCTTCTACTTCCTAACTGCTTTTTTTCTTAAGATTCATTTACTTATTTGAGAGACAGAGTGCGAGTGAGCACAAGGGGAGGGGCAGAGGAAGAGAGAATCTCAACAGACTCTGCAGTGAGGCACTGAGCTCATAGCCTGACGCAGGGCTAGATCATGACCCTGAGATCATGACCTGAGCCAAAACCAAGAATCAGATGCTCAACCAACTGAGCCACTCAGGAACCCTAAGCTGCCTTTATTATTGCAATGACTTTTATTATTTTTAAATTTATTTTTATTAATAAAAATTATTTTTGCTGTTTATATTATTGCAATTCTTTTTTATTGCAATGGCTGCAGAATTCCGATGATCAGATCTGATTCCAGTGTATTTTGGAAAGACAAAATCACCATCCTAGGGTTGAGGGACTGAGGTTTTCTCACAGGAGCAGGGTGGTGGTGGGGTGGACCCAAGAGAGCTAAAATCACAGGGAAAGACAAGGTGACAATCTGCGGTACAATGTGTAATATGTGGTGTGGAGAACAAATGAATCAATGAACGAGTGAATGAGCGTGTAGACGGGTTAGACAGACCCACCAGACAGATAGGAACACAGACAGACAGAGTGATCAGGAACCAGCAGATAGAAGAGGGCTGTAAAACGAGGTCAAAGACTAGGAAATATTTTTAAAATTCTTTAAGTTCCTTTAAATATACTCTAAATCAGACATTCTCAGAGTTAAGGGGTATAGTCAGGGACACACCAAGCACTTTCCCCAAAGGCTGCCTTGTGCTTGCCTTAAACCCTTCTCCTGACCTCCACTTTGGACACCTAGGAAAGCTCAGAGAGTTTCCAGAGGGTGGGGTGATAGAGAGTACTCCTGGTGTTGTCTTCTTCCTTTATCTGCTGTTTTCAGCCTTCAGTAGAAGTAGGCTAGAATTTTCTACTTCCCATTCCTCTTTTCTAAAGTCACTGCAAGTGAAGTGTGATAGACCCAAGGCCTCAGAAAATTAGCTGGTTGAAGTCTTACCTTTGTGCCAATGATGCTTGTCTACTTCAGCACATGAGCAAAAGAAGGCTCCTCTGGTTTAAACAGACATGAGTACTCTTGAGAACTTAAACTGTATTAGAGAATAGATGTTTGGTCACTAGAAGCATGCCCACTGCCCCTTTCCCCCCATGACTGGCACTACCTCCTCCGTGTTTTATGGTCAAACAAAAGCCACGAGCTCTTGTTCAGCATAAACACCCAGGGTGTTTAGCAGAAAGGTTAAGTCTACAGCCTAACTAAACAGCAGTGATAATGATCTGCTTCTACATTCCTATTCTTCCTTATATACCCAAAGATTTATATACACAGAAATGGATTCCTTTGGGTTTTTATATTTACTACTCTGGAATAGGAGCACAGATTACCTATTGCAATGAGGACTTTTCCAGAAACTGTAAAAAAACTCCATTTTTAATATAGTTAAGCCTAATATTAGAGTCTATGGTTTCTCCTAAGAGCAGTGGCTGGTCCAAAAGAAAAGCAGAAGCTGGGTCGAACAGTTTCACAGTCTCCAAACCACACAACATATTCTGAATGATATTAGAAGACCTCCTTTGGAGTAAGTAGATCAGAGTCAAGTTAACGGTGTATTTCCTCAACAAAAACAAAAATGTTTCTAGATTTGGATGCATATCATTATTACTGGAAAACCATGATAAAAAATGAGAGAAGGAAAAAAAGAATAGTTCCTTAAGGATAATTTCATAATTCTCTACTATAATAAAGCTCCTTTATTTCACGTCCTTCAGATTACTTAGAAATATGCTTAACTGATTTCTCCCTCTACCATGTGGTGACCAAACTGTGGAGATATTTTATACAATTTTATAGCCTATTTAAATGGGTATTTAAAAATGACATCTTGAAACTCTGCTTGCTGTTTACCAGCTTGCTGTTTACCAGGCTACTACCACTTTGAGATGTGAGTGAAATCACCTGTAAGCAAGAACTCTGCAAGGGGGTTAAAAGATCTTGCAGTAGTGTGGAGGCAAAGGTGAGGCTTTAGGAGAAGCATTTAACCAGGCGCTGGCAGTTAAGACATACTGTGGTTACAGCAGAGGGCAGATGCCAAAGAACAGGAAGTTTACTCAATCCCCAGTGCTGTTGTAGGAATGACACCCAGACACACTACAATACAATTTCCTTGTTAGAGGTCTAAAGTCTGCAATTAGACATTTTAATATATATTTAAAATATAATGGTTAGGGACGCCTGGGTGGCTCAGTGGTTTAGGGCTTGCCTTTGGCCTAGGGTGTCATCCTGGAGTCCCAGGATTGAGTCCCGAGTCCCATATGGGGCTCCCTGCATGGAGCCTGCTTCTCCCTCTGCCTATGTCTCTGCCTCTCTCCATGTGTCTCTCATGAATAAATAAATAAAATCTTAATATATATATATATATATAATGGTTATTGTATTTCTGCTTAGTGCTGTGGCAACAGCCACGTTCAAGTAACAGTTTAATACAATCCAAGAGATTTTTAGGGGGAGCACTTCCTTGTAGCAAGAATTAAAACACTCAAAGATTAAGGAGAAGGAAGCACCTAGAATCTGTACCTTCAGGAGGTTTGCCCCATTTGCTTGTTGGGATTTGGGTGTGGTGTTATACAGGACTGGGTAGAGGGTAAAGGTGCTTGGGGAGCATGAAGGCGAGGTATTTCTCTGTGTTTTGAAGTCCTGTGCTCCAGCGCACCTGGGTTCCTTAAGGCAGAGCATGGTTTTCACTATAAGGCAAGGAAAAAAATAGGAAAAAAGAGACCATGGAAGACCCAGAAAAGTCTGTATAAAGCCTACATTTCTCATTTTCTGATGCCAACCACAAAAATGTTCTTTTGCATGACTGGCCGAACAAGCCACTGCTTTCAAATGTTATGAGGCTATAAAAAGCAATACTTTCTCCAAAGCCATTAAGGTCACTATATTTGGCTCTAGTTTCTCAGAATTTAAGCTGCCATGTTGTATTTTAAATACATTATTTGTTTCTCAAAAGCTCTTATTTGACCAATGCTTCTAATCTAGGATTTTGTTTTTGCAAAAAACCTGATAATGATGATTTATGTTTCCTAATTTCGGGTCTCCAAAGAGACCCGGATTTTCAAACTTGATCCAATACAAGCATTAGCATACGCTGGGGAAAGGCAGCAAAAAGTAATTTAAAAGATTAAAATCCTGAGTCTAACAATGCCATTTTATTTTATTTTTAAAAAAGATTTATTTATTCATGAGAGACACACAGAGAGAGGCAGAGACATAGTCAGAGGGAGAAACAGGCTCCATGCAGGTAGCCGGATGCGGGACTCAATCCCAGGACTCCAGGATCACGCCCTGGGCCGAAGGCAGGCGCTAAATCGCTGAGCCACCCAGGGATCCCCTACCAATGCCATTTTAACACTTTCAAGGAATGCAACAATTTCAGTGTTATATTGGTATCTGAAATATATCTATAAAATATTTGCCTACTGAATTTTCATTTATCCTAATGACTTAAAAAGAAACCATCACAAAGCATACATTTCTATAATTATTACTAGAAAGTTGGCATATTAAAAAAATTTTTCAGGAGCACCTGGGTGGCTCAGTGGTTGAATGTCTGCCTTTGGCTCAGGGTGTGATCCTGGGATACTGGGGATCAAGTCCCACATCAGGCTCCCTGTGGGAAGCCTGCTTCTCCCTCTATGTTTCTGCCTCTGTGTTTCTCTCATGAATAAATAAATATCTTTTTAAAAATTAAAAATTTTCATTTGGAGGAAATAAATCTGGTTTATATACCATCATATTTAAATATCGTCTTAGTAAATATTAGGCCTAAGTATCTGAATACTCAAAATGATTGCCAACAGACATGGTCATGGTTTGCTATAGAAAATGAGATTCTTTAAGACTAAATCCCAATGTCTTCAGCAAGAGCAAATGATCCAGGAATCTCTGAGCATTAAAACATTTGGATACATTTCTCTCTCAAGACAGGAGACAGCTCACTCAAGACTTTTATTTGTCTATTTGACTAAAGACCCCCTGTATGGAGCTTGACCACTCCACCACAAAGCCTAGGGACTGCTGGTACAGTAAGGATCACAAGAGTGGATGTATATACACCATCGGTTACATAATGATCCTTAGCCACTGGCCTGTTTCCCTTCAGCAAAAATCTAGAACAGGATACACAGCTCTTATTTTGTATTTCTTTTAGGTATACCATAACATGAGACATTTAGTTCCAATATACCTAAGCTGTCCCTCCAGGAGATAATTAGAGAAAGAGGGAAGAGTTTTGGAAGAGAAAAGAGGTAGCAGAAAAAGAGTAAGAGTTCTTACAATGAAGCCTTAAAAGAGAAAAAAAAAAATATGGAAAAGTATAGACATCAGAGCTACACTTAGATGGCTTGTAGGGGCCCAAAGTAAGCTCTGTTCTCTGTAAGGGCAGTTTATACCTTGGGGAGTGCAAAGAGGCACAGGAAGGGAGCATCAATCCTTGGTATCAAAGGCAGGAGAGCCGGGAGTACTTGGATGGGAAGTATTTGGATGGGAAGCCAAACCAGTAGGGACAGGGGGTAGGCTCTGTGACTCAGCAACACAGTATTGGAAATATGGGGACTACCCACACTGGCACATTTCTACCATAGCAATATAAACATAACCATAATTAAAACTTAGCATATGAAAAAGGTCAGATACTCATTGAGTAGAAACTATGATATGTAAACAAATATAACATAAATATGAATAGCTTCTATATAAATAATATAGTTACTATTCTTTAATCCAGGCTTCCATGTGGGGCCTTGGCTCTCTGCTTTCTTTGTACATTAAGTCAGTGTTTCATTCTCATATTCTTTATGTCCAAGCCAGGTGATTTCAGGACCCTAACTAGGAAAGCCCACCCTCAAATGGAATTGGGAGAGCATGGAAAGAGACAGGGGGAACAGAGAGGAATTTTTACGTTGGCTATCCACAGGGCAAGTGGAAAGTGGGCAGGAAAGGAAACATAAGGAAGGGATAAAGTTGTCAGGGCCTGTCTCATAGCCAGAACCCCTTTCCTTACTTACTATTTGAAGCTGATTTCCCCCACCCCTCTGACATATCATAGGCAAAAGAGTTCCTGTGATTAAATATCTCCCAGTTACTGAAACAAAAACTTCCTACAGAATGTCTCATTGACAGATTAACACACCAACCTCTACCCTGTTGTCATCCCTGGATAAGAACACTAGAAAGTTATCTTGAAACAAAGACCATTAAATTATAATTTAAGATGCAATTGAAAAGGAGCATAAAAACTGCAATGAGGGGTGCCTGTGTGGCTCAGTCAGTTAGGCATCCAACTCTTGATTTTGGCCTCATGTCATGATCTCAGGGTGAAATCGAGCCCCATCTGGGGTTCTGCGGTGTGGTGAGCATGGAGCCTGCTTGGATTCTCTCTATTCCTCTCCGTTGCACACCCCCCTGCCCTGGCTTTCACACGTGCTCACTCTCTCTCAAAACAAAACAAAAACAAACAAACAAACAAAAAACCTGCAACAAATTGCAAGTTTAGGATAAAAAAATTGGTATAATCGTTTTTAAATTCTGTCTCTTTTTAAACATGTCAAGAACTTTACAAATGCTTATACCTCTTGACATAGTAACTACTACTGAGAATTTATTTTAGAACAAGTCTTAAAGAATATAGAAAAAACAGTATCCAAAAATATATTCAGTGAAACAACAATCTAAATGTCTACAGGAGACATTTAGAAGCATCTGTGAAGTACATTAAAATATATATAATACATTAAATACATCTAAATGTCTGCAGTAGACATTTTGAAGCATCCATGAAATACATTCCATTTATTGTTTAAAAAACAGCACCTAGGGTGCCTGGGTGGCTAAGTCTGTTAAGCCTCTGACTCTTAGTCTGGCTCAGGTCATGACCTCAGGGGGTCATGAGATGGAGTCCTGCAATAAGCTTTGCACTC
The DNA here is from genome assembly GCF_048418805.1 of Vulpes vulpes. Taxonomy (NCBI): domain Eukaryota; kingdom Metazoa; phylum Chordata; class Mammalia; order Carnivora; family Canidae; genus Vulpes; species Vulpes vulpes. The sequence goes on from NC_132783.1 coordinate 37,239,318, forward strand.
AACAGGGAGTCTGCTTGAGATTATCTCCCTCTGCCCCTGCCTCACCACCCCTCACTCTCTCTAAAATAAATACATCTTTTTTTTTAAAAGCACCATATTATTTTGATAAAAATGTAAATGTATGAATTTTTAAAAACCAAGTCAATAAACCAAAAGAATATCAGATGTAATGCTAGTGGTGGGATTTACCAATTATTTTTATTTTCTTCTGTACTTTCTTATTTTCTTTAAATTTTCTGAAATAAAAGTGTTCACTCGTATTTGAAAAATTATTTTCAGTTTATGAAGATTATGTTTATGATTTTAGTGAGTAAATATAGTATAATTTCAGCAATATAAGATGTATATTACATAGAGAAAAAATCTGAAAATATACTAAATATTAACACTGCTTGATGAATTTAAGATGATTTTAATTTTGTCCTTACTCTATGTTGTATTTTCTAATTTTCCACATTAATCATTCTTATAAACAAGAAAGCTGATGGGAAAAAAAAAAAAGCTGACGGCTATTTTAACTATAATAGTATCGACAGAGTTAAAAGAGAATGTGGGGCGCCTGAGTGGCTCAGTGGGTTAAGCATCTGTCTTTGGCTCAGGTCATGATCCAGGAGTCCAGGATGGAGTCCTGCATAGGGTTCCCTGCTCAGTAGGAAGTCTGCTTCTTCCTCTGCCCCTTACCCCACTCTTTCTCTGTCAAATAAATAAAGGAAGCCTTTTTAAAAAAGGAGAATTTGTATTTTGTTTTGTACAATTTTAAGTATGTAAAGAACGCACTTACAGAAAAGTCAGAACACAAGTATTAAGAATGGTTGTAAGTGGCAGGAGTATGAGATTTTTTTCCCTCCTACATTTGTGTACAGTCCACATTTAAAAATATTTTCATTATAAATGTATTATTTTATAGCTAAAAGTATCCAAAACTATGCCTACTTGTTATTACTGCTTTCAGGGAAACACTTATCAACTGAAATCTCTTGATTTCCTATCTTCCCTCAGCCTCAATTAGGTGTAATAAAAAATATATGTCTAAAATGTGTTTTTAGACCTGTCTGCATTATTGCTGCTGCTAGGGAAAGTCTGGTAAACTAACAGTTATGAAGTGTTACAGCCCTAACTTGACATACACGTACAATTAAATTAGTCTTAGTGTCAACTTTCAAAAAAAGACTTAATTATATTGCAGTGTGGTTATCTTCTGCAAGGTTTATTTGCAATAAAGGAGTGAGGGCTGTTTTATAAATTTCCACATAATGGATGTGACTCAATATTTCACAAAACAAAACCTGTCACCGATTCAGTATAATTTCACCTGAATAAAACCAGGGGCCAAAAGCAGAGAAATCAGGCCAAACCAGATTTGACAGAGGAGACAATTCAGTCAAAAATGCAAATCCCCAAGCCCTCTTTTCAAATATTGGTAATTTTTGCACACTGTGGATATTTTATAAGCTTGTGTACTTGAGCATTTTAATACCCTTTTTTCCTGACAGTTGGTGGATTTTTGCTTTATTGTACTCATCATTAGTTCATAGTTTTTAGCCTCTATTCTTTATGATAATAAAACTTCAGAAATAACCTGAAAATGCCTGATCAGTTAAATAAATTATGGTCTTCAAAACAGCATGTATTCCATATATAAAACTTATTTTTAAAAATTGAAAGAATGATTAGGCGTGCCTGAGTGGTGCAAAGTTGGTTTTGGCTCAGATCTGATCTCAGGGGTGTAAGACTGAGTCCAGGCACAGGCTCCATGCAGAGTCTGCTTGGATTTCTCTCTCCTTTTCCCTCTGACCCTCTCCCCCCACTAAAATAAATAAATCTTTAAAAAAAGTTTTTTGGTTTTTTTTTTAAATTGAATGATTGGAAACAGTCATTTAAGCCAGTTTGCAAAAATCTGTAAGTATTACTAACAATCCCAAGTACTATAAAATTCTAATCCTATATTTTCTTTTTTTAAAAAGTTACATTAGTGCTTTTTCCCCCTAATTCCAAAAGCTATATATTACACACTTTGGAATTACTTCTAGGAACTTGTCTAAAGATACCTGCACACGCGTGAAAAGATTGTTTTCCAAATCTACTCATCAGAATTTTTGGGCAATAGATGCATTTTGAAATTCAGAGCTTTGACTTTCAGAAAACCTGTATACAGGTATAGCATATATTAGGTCCCACAGCTCACCACTACCCCCTTGCTGGATCTGGGAAACATTAGATACTCAAACACTGATACATCTGAATCAGACATATGAAAATATTCACACCACTTTAGGTAAATAAAGACTATAAAGAGCTTTGGTCAGTTCAAGAAGTATTTAGGCACCAAGGGTTATTGAGGGGAGGAGGGGAGGGAGCACAGGCGAAAAGGAGGAGGGGAGGAGGAACAGACAGGATGGGAGGGCCTTTAGTTTTTGGAAGTTTAGTTTTTGAAAATACAGATGCGATTCCAGACTTGTAAGACTGTCCATCAAGATGGGACTAGTTACATTATAAACACATTTTAGTTGTACAATAAAATACTATTGTACCATCTTACCATGTTAGGTGAAAAAATTGCAAAATGGTGTTACATATATAGCATAATTCTTTGCTGTGGGGGAAAAACTATGCTGTGTATGTAAATAAATTACATACTTACTGGAAAGGTGATACTACATGGAACATTTACTTTCTACTTTTTTGTATTGAAAAAATAAGAGCATGTTTTGATTTTACTGCTAAAAAGACAAAGACAATTATTCATTCAAGGGTATTTAATGTTTATTCTAGGAAATACTGTAGGGATACCACAGTTTAAAAAATGTCACTTCCCTCACAGAGGTTCCATTCGGCTAACTATGTAAAACAACAATAATAAAAAGATTAAAGTTATTATGAAGAAAAATAAAACAGGATGGGGTAACAGGAGGATTATTCAAACTAGATCTCTAGGCTTATGAGATAACAGTCTATTTAAACATTTCACATTGAATACTCTTCATCAGAAAAAAAAATCACTGTGTCATCAAGTCAAAGGTATATCAAGAACATCTATGTTCCAACCTGCTGAGACCCAATTAATGTAAATAGCTTCTAGAAATCTGTACAAATAGAACTTCTAAAAACTTTAAAAAAGAAATTCCACTGGAAATGCTCCAATAAATAATGGATTTTTGCCTTTGAGATTTTTTACATTTTTAATAGACCAAAAATAATGCATGTTTAATATTCTAATTATAATCATTGTAATGGACTTTAATTGATCACACTAGTGCTATCTTCTAAGATGTTTAACCCACATGAGACTTTTAAGAAAAGGTTAAAGACACAATATTATAATCATAGGAAGAATAAAAACAAAGGCATTATGTGGGAACAAAAAGGTTGAAGGTAGCAAATAACTAACAAGGATTTAGAATTCAATTAGACTTTCAACGCAGGAATTTTATCATTGAATCCTAATAGGTAGAATAGAAACTATGGATATAGAAAATTTCAAAAACTGTACCCCAAGGTTAATGACAACCAAGTGACCAAACTCAAGCAATACTCCAAGGTTAAATACATAGTAACTGCTATGCTGAAAGCCTGGAAGGTAAGGCAAATACATGGACGGCCAACATAGAAGACAGAATTATTTCTGGTCTTCCGTTCTGTGCAGAATTTGGCTCGGAAATGCTAAGGAAGGTAGCAGAAGAGAAAACTGGCTCCTATTCTCAAGGGATTTTTTGGTTAAGTAACTGCCCCCCCCCCCCCACATCTTTCCAACCAGAAGTGACTTAAAAAAGACCAAAGAACAATGAAAACAACTTTCATAAATTAGATTAGAGCCTGAAACAACATTTGAAGTTTAATAAAACCATATACCTGAAAGAAGTAAAACTGAAAAGAAAATTTGAATAATGAACATAAAATGGGAGGAAAAACTAGAGAGAGATATATATAGAAATAGATGTATATTAAAACATACGTAACAGGACTTTTAAAAGTCTAGATAAATAGATGAAAACTGAAAACGATTTTAAAAATTAAAAAAAAAAGATTTTTAAATAGTCTTTAAAAATGCCAAGCTCTCCTGGGTGTTGTTTGGAAGTGCTGAATCACTATACTGTACACCTGAAACTAATATTACACTGTATGTTAACAAAACTGGAATTTAAATATTTTTAAAGAATAAAAATGCCAAGCTTCACATATCGGTAGTGGATAGAAAATCAGTGAAGTAGTTATCCTATTCAGTATAGCACTGGTCTATCCTTGGGAGTAAACTATGGTCAGAATTATTTTCTACAGAGTGAAGCAGATTTAGAAAGGCACAGGATGATTAAAAGCACTGTCTCTAAACCTGAACATGATGCCACGAAGTAGCCAGGAAACACTATAAACTCAATGCTCAATTAGCATCAGGAAGCTGAAAGATGTAATTCCAAACTTAATCTTATTTCCATTAAATCTAATTTTCATTGATGAGCCCTCACAAAAGTATTTGACTATAAATAATTTTTGAAACTGTTTTTTTTAAATAAATTTATGTTATCAAAAACCTATATTTAAAAAATTGAAACAAAGTAACAGGCTGGAAAAAATCTTTTTCCCACTTTGGGTTTTTTTTTTTTTTTTTTAAGATTTTATTTATTTATTCATGAGAGACACAAGGAGAGAGAGAGAGAGAAAGAGGCAGAGACACAGGCAGAGGGAGAAGCAGGCTCCATTCAGGGAGCCCGATGCGGGACTGGTCTTGATCCCGGGTCTCCAGGATCAGGCCCCGGGGGCTGAAGGGGCAGGCACTAAACCGCTGAGCCACCCAGGGATCCCCCCACTTTGGTTTGTTTTATGTTTTTGCTTTTAACATCTCCTGTTGTAGCATAATCTGCAGCAATATTAGGAGATTAGGAGCCCATTTCCAAAGCTTAAACTGAGTAAGACCAAAAATCACATTCTGGTTAGTATGTATCTATACTTCAGAGGCACATTTTAAGAATGTCAAAAAGGATTATGGGTTGATGAGGAGCATCTAAAAGAGTGAATTCCATCTAAGGGTTTCACCGGATAAATAAAATCTTAGTTATTATCTCAGCTTCCAACTCCCTCCTCTGCTCACTGACAATCACACCAGGTCCTATCCATTTTAATTCTCCACCCATCTACTTAGGTCTGCTCTCTCCAGCTTAGTTCAGGTCATGAATATCCTGACTTACAAAGGCGGGATACCAATAGCCACAATAAACTGTAAATGGATTATATCCATCCACCAAAAAGATACATAAAAAATCATGTTTCAAATACAAAGCAGGCTGATATAGTGCTAGAAATATGGGGCACCGCTAGTATTTTGTACTATCAGAGCACGAAGTGAAAATATTGAGACAACGGTTCACTAAGAAGATATAAAGTCACAAACAATCTTGCCCAAGAGAAAGTGAGACACCACCATCCCTGCAGGGGAAGGATTCACCACCACTGGCTATTTGGTGCAGCCCTCCCTCCCTCTCTGGTTTTGTTCCAGGTCTACTTCCTGTTTTACTGGTTTTCTTGAAAGCCCTTAAATGGCTATCTATGGCCAAAATCCATTGCTTATTTTGACTTAAAAAAAAAAGTACAACAGAACATTTCAAACATGTTCTACTGAAAGTGGAGAGAACAGTGTAGGGAACCTTATCAGTTACAACAAATGTCACAGGAAATCTTTTTCATCATCCCCCAACCCTGGATTTTTTTGAAGCAATCCCAGATATCTCTTCATCTCATCCGTACAAATTTCAGTCTGCCTCTTTTAAGATAAAGGTTCTCTTTAAAACAAACAAAACAGCTTACTGCCATTCCCAGGGCTAAACAAGATTAACATAATTTCCATAATAACAAATACCCAGTCAGGTGACCTTTCTCCTGTTATCTACGTTTTTTTTCCCCCAGACTGCTTCTCAGAGGGTGCCATTTGACATTGCTCACAAGGACCTTTATAATCTGGCCTCTGCCTTCCTTTACAGGCTCAGCTTTTGAGATTTTTTTTTTTTTTCCTTTCCTTAAATCTTGTGCTTCTAAGTGACTTTTACTTACCTTCTGTTCCCTTCACACACCATATCCTCTCTTATCAGGCCCTTTATATAGTTTTTGTTTCGTTTTTTTTTTTTTTTTTTTTTTTTTTTAGTAACCTAAACCTCCTTTTCACCTCTACCCTCTTGCTTACCTACCTGCCTCTCCTGTGCCATGTCTCAGAGCTTTGATGGCATTTCCTCCAAGAAACCTTTCTTGCTATAATTCCTGGACTCAGAAATGAACTGTCAAATACAACACCGTGGCCCAGTGAGGTTACAAAGCCATCTCTCCTCTCCCCAAGTCCCCATTTAAAAACAAATGCCAATTTATAACTTCTGGCTTGTTTAGCAATTAACCTTTCCCCTGTGGTCCTTTGGGTCTAATATTTCCACAGTTTGGCTACTATTCTTCACATAGGCCTTTTGACTTATGTGTTCATGCACAATTATTATGCAAATTCATCATAAATGGTGTTCTATAGAAACATCAGATTTTAGTTCAAAGTTTGTCAATGATAAGAAAACCCACAGCATTTTATTTAAACATTATATGTAATAACCATAAAGCCTTTCAAATGTTAATTATTTATTTAGCAAATATCTGGGTGTAATAAAGACAGAGACAAAGGTGCTAGTAGGTAAAGAAGACCTTAACTCTAAAGAAAAGGCTCTGGAATCCTGGCTGTTACAGGAGCTGAAAACTGCTCCACTTTATTCTGAAAGTGGCACCAACTCCTAAAAACAAAAATGCACTTATCAGGGACATTGCTGTTCTTCAGCAGATAATTGCCTAAGTAAACAGACTTTCTCTGCAGAGATTTTCACCAAAGTGCAAGCAGAAAACTGTATTTAATTATCGATGGTTAAGGAGTTTTCTAGGAAATGTTGTCTGACCACTTGGTGCAGCTTTTCTTACCTATGAAAATAAGATCATACATAATGATTAGGTAAAAGTGAACATTTCTCTAGGGCCTTAACAATCAAACTTGTACTATGTTTTTGGCTTTGTATTATTTTAAGAAAGCTTTTTTGGGGGGGGAAAGTTTTACAAATATACACTTTAAACAATGTTATCAACATTACGATCAAGCAACGCTAGCTAGCTGGGATTTACCACTATTAGGCTTGATTCTCTCTGCCAATAAAATTAGTTAATTCATATTTTAGCTAACACTAGGTTGGAATATTTAAGTGTTTAAAATTTTTTGAATCGGTATCCTATTAATGATTAAAATTTATATGACCTACATTTAAGAATAAGAGCTGCAGCTAACATTCATAATAGTATTTACTATCAGCCAAACACTATTGCAAATGCTTTACTTATATTATGTAATCTTCATCACAACTTTGAGATAGATATTATTACTACCCATATTTTATAAGCAAACACAGTAAAGTGAAGTGAATTGCCCAAAGTCACCAGCTACTAAGCACTTGGTGGATACTTAGCATTTGGTACTTTGATGGTTCTAATTCCATAGGTCACTTTACCACTTTTTGAGGAAAGAAAACATCTACAAATGAGCACTTGGCTTCAGGATGAATTCTTGCAGCAAATTAAAGGAAATGTGACAGCACACTCCCACTCAATCCAAGGAGTCAACCTCAAGATCAGTGGACTCTCATAGGCAGATCTGCTGTGCTGCTTCCTCTTGACACAGAGTGAGAATGTTCCAGAGTCAACAGGGAAGACCTGAGGTTAACTTTACTGTTATGACTCCCAGACTGGATCAACTCACCTCCCCCAACTTTTTTTTTTTTTTTTTAAGATTTTATTTATTCATTCATGAGAGACACACATGGGGAGAGGCAGGGAGAGACAGAGGCAGAGAGAGAAGCAGGCTCCATGCTGGGAGCCCAATGTGGGACTCGATCCCAGGACTCCAGGACTCACCCTGAGCCGAAGGCAGATGCTCAGCCACTGAGCCACCCAGGCATCCCCCAACTTTTCCATTTATATTTTCTTTCAGATATAGGGCACAGAAATGCTCTGGAAAAGTAGAACCAGACCAGGGTTACTTTGTTGTGCTAATAAGGACATGGCTGGGAATGAGAAAGGGGCCCGCCACACATTTTATCTGTGTTGTGAACTATACTGAGAAGAAGTACATTCCAGTGCAGAATCTCAGGGAGTCTATGTAGACATGTCTCCATGCCCCCATCTCTAATAAAAGGAGCTTTGCTTTTCTTTCTGCTTTGGAGGGGTTACCCGAAATCTCATCTGAAATCTGTGTTCCATGGCTAAAAAGTTTATAAAGTAATGTGATGGTGACATGCTGAGGCCCTGGATCAGAACACACCAGAATCCTTATCTCTGCATTTGGCCACAAATAAGCCATGACTAACCCTGGGTACATAATGTATGAACCCTGGGTTTCAGTTTCATTTAATACAAACTCATTATTTTATTTCTAAGACCTTTTGCCATATTTAAAAAAATATATCCTATAAAAAGAAAGTAAAGATGCATAGTAATCTCAACAAAGACATCTTTAAAAAGGCAAAAAAGAAAAAAATCAATCCTATTTCTTTCTTTTTTTTTTTTTTAATTTTTATTTATTTACGATAGTCACACAGAGAGAGAGAGAGAGAGAGAGAGAGAGGGGCAGAGAGAGAAGCAGGCTCCATGCACCTGGAGCCCGACGTGGGACTCGATCCCGGGTCTCCAGGATCGCGCCCTGGGCCAAAGGCAGGCGCCAAACCGCTGCGCCACCCAGGGATCCCAATCCTATCTCTCACATAAAGTAGGGTAAGGTAACTTACTGCTAAAGAATGAATTAACCATCACTGCTCTAGGTATTTCTCCTTAGAGGTCAGAACACCACCATGAGACTGGTCCTATGGGTGAGAAATTCATTCTGTCAAAGACATAAAAATGTCTGGTATTTTAATTTAGTTTGGTGTAGATAATTTATGGGTAACAGGTCCATGGGGGTTTATTAAGATAATGAATGACAAAAGTTTACTCAGCAACCACAGTCCCTACATGTCCTTGATAATATCAAAAGCAAATTAAATACAGGTTGAATCTACATGGTAGTATCTTTTTTTTCCTTTTAAGATTTTATTTATTTATTCATGAGATACAGAGGGAGAGAGAGAGAGAGAGAGAGAGAGAGAGAGAGAGGCAGAGACACAGGCAGAGGGAGAAGCAGGCTCCACGCAGGGAGCCCAACATGGGACTCGATCCCCAGACTGCCTGGGCCGAAGGCCGGCGCTTAACCGCTGAGCCACCCAGGAATCCCCTACATGGTAGTATCTTAGAACCCTAAAACCACCACTTGATAAGAAGTGAAGCAATCTCTTTGGTCCTCAGTTCCTTCTGCCTACCTCTCACATTCTCAAGTAAGGGACTATGTCAAATTATTGGCCATTGGCATATTACAATAAAAAATATGGTTTATCTTATATCTTTGTTTCTTATGGTCAGAAATCACATTTGTCAAAATATGCCACATGAACAGGGAAATAAATTCATGGAAGAAATATCCAGGGGCGCCTGGGTGGCTCAGTTGGTTAAGCATCTGCCTTCAGCTCAGATCATGATCCCAGAGTCCTGGGATGGAACACCACATCAGGTTCCCTAGTGGGGAGGCTGCTTCTCCCTCTGCTGCTCCCCTGCTTGAGCTTGCTCTCTCTCTCAAGTAAATAAATAAGAAATCTTAAAAGAAAAAAAGCAGAAAATGATTCATTTTAAAAAAGAGAAAGGAAGGAAGGAAGAAACAAACAAGCACACAAACATCATTAGGTTCCATTCACTATTTAGCTGGTCTAAATGGAGTAAGAAGACTATTGGGGAGCAGGGGAGGGCTGAGGCTGAACCTTTTCCCTGCCAGGACTGAAGCCAGTTAAATAAGATCTTAACAAAGAGATGCTAATCTCAGTTTAATTAAAGAATAAATAAGACATTAAAACTGAAGAACAGGGATCCCTGGGTGGCGCAGCGGTTTGGCGCCTGCCTTTGGCCCAGGGCGCGATCCTGGAGACCCGGGATCGAATCCCACGTCAGGCTCCCGGTGCCTGGAGCCTGCTTCTCCCTCTGCCTGTGTCTCTGCCTCTCTCTCTCTCTCTGTGACTATCATAAATAAATAAAAATTTAGAAAAAAAATAAAATAAAATAAAACTGAAGAACATAATTTTATAAGGTTGAAGTGAAAGCTCACATCACATAGAACAAGTAATGGTTAATTTAGATGCAAGGTAAACAACAAAAAACTACTGGGCAAGTTCAGAGGCCAATACCAAAAGATACAAGAGAATCAAGCATTATCTTTTATTATACTAATTGACCATTATATGGATACAGATCCAAAATTAAGAAATGTTATACAAGTTAGTATAAACTATATTTAAAGTAGTGTTTAAAAAAGAACTTTTCTAAAATATTTAAAATTGAGAAGTAAAAATATCTAAGTAACTTGAAATTGTATAATTTGATTTAAAGAGCATAACTATCCATATTCTATTAGCATTAATGTTTAATAGTACACAACTTAAAATATCAAAAAAGATTAGACTTCTCTGGTAACGGATTAGCAATCCTTGATTTGATTTTTTCTGGGTAGCAGACTATTCCACTTTTAACCTCAGACATCACACATACACACACACACACACCCCAACATTCATACATTCATATACACACATAGAAACACACATGTGTGCGCATGTGCACACACCCAGATAAGTAATTTTGGAAAAGCAGAGGATCAAGTATTAAAGCTTTGTAAAATAACAAATTCCTCCCTCAAATTTTTAGAATAAATGGAGTTAAGTGAACTCCATCAAAGTTTATTTGAACTATTTAAGTATTATTTATGGCTTCTTTTTTTTTTTAATTATTTATTTATTTATTTATTTATTTATTTATTTATTTATGATAGTCACACACACACACACACACACAGAGAGGCAGAGACATAGGCAGAGGGAGAAGCAGGCTCCAGGCACCGGAGCCCGATGTGGGATTCGATCCCGGGTCTCCAGGATCGCGCCCTGGGCCAAAGGCAGGGGCTAAACCGCTGCGCCACCCAGGGATCCCTGGCTTCTTCTGTTTTTGAAAATAAGTTATATATGTTCAGTAATCTAGGAATGATTAATACAGTTTTCCATCAAGTAACAAAGATTTCTGATAAAACATTGAAAACCTAAATTAATAGAAAGACTCTAGGTTCTTTATGAATCCCCAAATCAACATTTTACACTCAAAGTTATTCAAGGTATGAGACTGCATATAAAACAAGGATCCTACCCTCAATACTAAATTCAGTGAGCACTACTGTGGTTTCAAGAAAAGTCAGAAAATTTTAGAGCTAAATGAGCTTTTCTCTTACTTTTTATAGAGATCCAAAAGTTAACCTTAAGGCACTAGGCTATTATTTTGGTAATACATCTTTATAGCTGCTGAATAAAATGGTGTCAGTTACTTAGGTTGTGTCACTAACCTGAGTTTCTAAATGATTTTATCTTATTTATTTTTCTAAATAACTTTACATGAACTAATGTTGTTAGCTTTTGAGATAACCTGGAGAGCCACTCCCCTAACCCCTTTCTTCCTGTTGATTTTATAGCAGCTCCTTCCTTGGGAAACACTCCCACCTGACAAAACCAGAGGGAGACTCTCTACAAGTTCAGGAAGAAGTTAAGGTTCCTCATCTTACAACTCTTCTCATGGCACTGCTGAATCACTACAGAACATCGAACATAGTCCAGGAACGGCTGTTCCATTAGCCCAAACGGCAGTAACACTCTGTTTTCCTTCAAGAAATAAATTCAGGGGAAGTTAGGCCTCTCAAAAGATCAAGTTGGAATTAATCCCATGGCTTCCTCCCCTTGCCTAACCTTTTTCCATTTCTTTGGTACAGCTCAGCTCAGGAGGATATGCAGGTGGTGGTAGCCTACGTGGGTTACCTCTTCTGCTGGGGTGCAAGGTGCAAGGGCAGCCCACATCTGACTTGTGTCAATGTCGCTGGCCACCAGCCAAGTGCCTGGCTTCTAGGGCACTAGAGTGGCTGTGAATGAACATGTCAGCTCGCACTCTCAAAGACACCAGATCTATCTCACCCCTCTCCCAAGAACCTCAGGTGTCTTTTCTTTTCTAAAGGAGTCAATAATGTAGCTGCATAATTAGGATTTCCATATGTGCTACAAAGCCCAAAAGTTTCACCTGACTTGAGATGCTTTACTTAGTGTGACTACATTCTTTATTATAATGTATCTTACATAAGAAGGGCAATCTAGCATAAGGTGTAAGAAATAGTAAAGCAAAAACTCGTATGTTGCTTCAGAACATTATAGATGCCTCAGAAGCCCACAAGCAACCTCTGATTATATCCCTCTCCCTCTGCATAATTCTAATGTAGTTTTTGAACATATAAATAACTTACAAAGTACATAGTAATTGTTTCTTAAGGATGCTATAATTATAATTTCTTAAGGATGCTATAATTATAATTTCTATTAACTGCAGTTCTCAAAGTGATAAAAGAATAAATGAATTCTTAGAGTTCCCCTCTTTTGGTTTTCCTTCATTCCCTCCCCATTCTGCTCCTACCACTTAGGGAGTTGTCTGGAGGGCAGGAGGCATGGTAACACTCTGCAGAGCTTATGATAACAGACATTAGTGCTCCCCAAATATTAGTATGTTAATATGCACAACCACTCTGTGGAGTAGGCACCACCGTCACCTCCATCTGAGGCATGAGGAAGTGAAATTTAGAATACTAGTGAATGGGCAGAGGCTATGAACCCAGGCAATCTAGCTCTAAAGTTCATGCTCTTAGCCACCATGCTATGCTGTGATTCTCTGAGATCTTGGCCTATTTTTACAATTACGAATGTGCTATTTTTTCCCAAAGAGAAATGGATTTCCTTCCTCATGAATCCTTCTGGGGAGAGAGTTCGTCTTTTCTTCTTCCACCCTTCCTCCCCAGTTACCATGCAGGTAACCATCTGTTTGCCCTGTGAGGTGACCTCTTTTCAAATATTAGTCCCACCTCCTAACACCCAGCTATTCGCCCTGGGTCATCTGATGCCTTCAGTGCCTGCATGGATGATTATCCCACTCCCCAGTGACTTATAAGAGGGACATTTCCTGGAAATATTGTGGATGGACATGTCACTGTGGTGAAGTGTTCAGAGCGTCTGAATCATTCCTGTTGCCTAGTAACTTGTTTGTGTTTGGCAGGAGGAAGGTGACTCAGACACAGGTACACTCAGACACAGGAGAGATATTTATTTAGCACGACCTCCTCCAAGCCCTATACTGCTGATTTCATGCTTAACCTCGACACTGTTCTTTCACATGTCACTGTTAGTAGAGGCTCCTTCAGTTCTTTCCAAGTCAGAAAATTCAAAATATAGTATGCTGTGCATAGCATCAGTAAATCCCTTATAAATCTCTGAAATACAGGCTACATTATTTTCCCTGTGGAGTTCTGTAGAAAAACTTTAATAAGACAAAAGTAATTAGAAGATTCTTACATATAAAAGTGAATTGAAATTATAGGCTGTCATGGAAGTTACCTTCCAGCCCTCTGAGAATTAGTTCATGAATTCCGTTAATATAACATATTACTAAACAGCAATGAGTCACTTATTTTCATCTCATGCTTAACAATTTTTTTCAAACAAACAGGGTTGATGCATTTGGCACAGCACATTCTAGGCCAGAAAACCTTTTTCACTTATAAACATACCTGTCTTTTTACCTAAAAGAATTGATGATCAGATATAAGTAGCTTCAGAATTGAAGGGATTTACTTTCAAATACCAACATGAATAGAGATGTCACAATGGGCTTGAGATCACCTCACTGATCTTTGTCTTCCAATTTAAGTTAGCATGCATGCCTACATCACTCCAGAAACCAAACTCTCCAACAGTCATTTTGATTCCCCTGATATTTTATGGATCCACCATTTTTCCTAGTGATATCTATTTTTTAAATATTCAAAGGAAGAAAAGTGGTTTTGAAACAGCCACACACATATACACATACCAACAGTGGGTTTTTTGTTCTTCTTTTCAGCCATGCCTGCTCTAGACACAGGAAGTAAAACCCAAGAATGTACCTAAATGGTACCCATAATCTTGGTGGGGAAGTCCTGAATCCTAAATTTATTTAATGCTTATGGACTGAAGGATACAAATGTAGTTTAGGAAGTTGTCTTTTTCTTCCCGGCATGATATAATATTCATCCTAATGGAGGGGTTCCAGTATGAATGTTTTCTGTAAGACTATTGAGTCTACTATGTGGGGGCATCTGAGTGGCTCAGTCGGGTAAGCATCTATCTTCAACTCAGGTTGTGATCTCAGGGTCCTAGACTTGAACCCTGCGTTGGCTCTCTGCTTAGCAGGGAGTCTGTTTCTCCCTCCCCCTTTGTGCTCTCTTCTCTCTCAAATAAATAAAACCTTTTTAAAAAGTCTAATACATGATATAAATTTTACTTTGTTCTTGACAGCTATAAAAGGGGTATGTAAGTGTACTTACCAAAGATTTTTATCTTAAACATATGTTAAAACTTTATTTTCTTCAACATTTTTTTGAAGGGCATATTTTAGGGAAAAAAACTTTCCATGTCTAAAAACTTCTTGAAGTCTGCCAGACAAATTCCATAGCAGACTTAAGAAAAAGTTGCTCTCGTTATCTAGAATTGGCTAATTGGTTACAATTACTATTGGCAAGCAATATGGGGGTGAATTCCTCTCCAAAGTATTAAGTCCTTAACCCTGCCTGAAGTAGGTTCTCCCAATTTGGGGTTCATAGTTGATAAGTGAACCTGCTGAGCACTATAACATATTTGGGCTTGTGGATATAACTGAGGATAGTAGGCTCTGTTCCTAGGATTCCCAAAATAGTTATTCTTGGGAATGAAACTGCCAGCAGAAAGCTCAGGATTTAAGTTCATGAATTTGTTGCTGACCATCTGCTTCATGCAAGTTTCAGTCACAAAAGAAGAACATTCAGGGTGCCTGGGTGGTTCAGCAGTTGAGAGCCTGCCTTTTGACTCAGGGAATGATCCTGGGGTCCTGGGATTGAGTTCCCACATAGGGCTCCCCACAGGAGAGCCTATGTCTCTGCCTCTCTGTGTCTCTCATAAATAAATAAATAAAATCTTAAAAGAAGAACATTTGTTGTGGTCAGGTGAACCAAGACAGACCTTGTCCCTGTCCCCCCAGAGCTTGGGATTTAGTTTACTATAACACAGGGAGATAAATGTTTGGAGAGTTAAAAATCAAGATTCTAGAAACATACTGTAAAGGTATACCCCTTAGTTCGGGAAGGTCAGGTGAAACTTTCTAGAAGAAAGGGCCTCTCAAGTCCTATCTGAAAAGTGAAGAGGAGTCAGGCAAGGTAGGAGGTGGGACGGGGTGGGGTTATTTAAGCCAGAGAAATAGTATGTGCATAGGTTTTAAGCAACAAAGGAGAATGTGGTTTGTATGTATGGGAACAGAAGGAAAGTCAGCTTGGCTGAAATGGAGAAAGGTAGGCTCTTAAAGAACCTACCTTTTTATTATATTTGGATTTTGCCCCCAAGATAATGGGATCAGGGAGTGACATGCTCAGTTTCGTATTTTGTAAGGATTCCACTGAAGACTCCGGACACTTAGAAACCAAGGAGATGAGCATTTCTTACACTCAGCAGAAAATGATCATGTCATCCCTATACACAAGGGTAAATGTACAAGGTTCTTTATGTAACCTATGTCGTGTAGCACCAATGAGATGTTACTATGTGACCCAGGAGAGCAGAGTGGTTAAAGCAGTCAGCCGGTGAACACAGAGGATTCAAATTCACTCTATCAAGTTCTACCCAATACTTAACTTTGGGCAAGTCCTGAAACCCCCTACATCTCAAAATGGATTGAACAGTAGTTACTTCATAAGGTTGCTATATAAATGAGTGAGACTCTATATATGAACCAGTAAGAACAGCAGCTGCCATAATGTTATTCAATCTTAGTCATTATCATCACAAATATGCCAGTCAACCAACTGCAAGCATTAAGAACCATTGCTTTAGACTACATTTTATATTTTTAAACCATATAAACACTTTTCTTTAGAAGCCATCTGATTTCTTTAGGGAAAGTAGCTTACACAAATCTTTGTGTTTAACATTTAATCCAGTTTTCCATTTGAATACTTAAACATTTAAAATGGGATGCTAACATAATACATTGATTTAAAAATAAGCTTTATTTCAATAGTGGGGTCTTATGTCCCATTTCGACAAACATCTGCTGTCCTAAGTGAAGTTCCTAGGACTATTTGCAGGTAAGCTTCAGAATCAGGGCATAGCTGAAATCAGACTGCCTAACTAAACTTCTATGGCCATGAGTCTAAAGGAATTTCAGTAAGTCCACTTATCTAATACTCAGATTATAGGCTCAAAAAGCATTTGAGCCTAAATAGAGACATAGAGAGGACCAAAGAACCAGTTGTGGATTCACAATTAAACATAAAGCTCTGGGATCCCTGGGTGGCGCAGCGGTTTAGCGCCTGCCTTTGGCCCAGGGCGCGCGATCCTGGAGACGTGGGATCGAATCCCACGTCGGGCTCCCGGTGCATGGAGCCTGCTTCTCCCTCTGCCTGTGTCTCTGCCTCTCTCTCTCTCTCTCTCTCTCATATGACTATCATAAATAAATAAATAAAAATTAAAAAATAAATAAATAAACATAAAGCCCTCCACTATCCAGCAGCCTTCTTGCCGCCTCTATTTGTTAGATGTAAACGCTAAATCACTGTCCAGAAATCTGAGGAATTATATATTTTACAACAGAACACAGACTACAAGTCAAAATATAATGCCAAAAGGTTAATTAACTGCATTCTAAAAATATGTCACTTACCACTAATACTTGTTGAGTTAGAATATTAAAATCTTTGCAAAGCTAATTGAATCAGGGTCCAAGGCCACTCACTCCCGGTTCAATGATTCACTAGGAGGACTCGTAGGACCCTGCCTATAGTCCTACTCATGGCTATAACTGGTTACAGCAAGAGGATACAAAATCAGCAAAGCAAAAGGCACATGGGATAAATTTGAGAGGCGATCAGGAACAAGCTTCCAAAGGTCTTCTCCCACGGAAATCACATAAGTTGTGCTTCATTTCCTAGCACTGAGTTGTGACAGCACCTGTGAAATACTGTCTACCAGGGAAGCACATTAGTGACTCAGCGTCTAAAGATTCTTTGGGGCTGGTCACACAGAAACCTGCTGTTGGGCATGTACTCAAATTCCATACTCCTGGAATGCAAGCAGGTATTCAACAGAAACTGTCTTGTTTGCACAGTTTAGGCACAGCAAGCCATGCCAACAAGTGAATGGTGGGAACTCCCCTCAAATCTAAGTTCCCAGAGGCCAGCCAGGACCCCAGGTTGCAAGCAGGCCTTTCTAAGGAGAGCAGTCTCAGGCCTGCTTTGTTAACTCATATGTATATGCTGTCCTATTTCAATTAGCAATATGAAGCCAAATTATAGAAGAAAGGTCTTACTTTTAGCAGGTCACCTAGGTACATCATGAGCCTGAGAAGCACTCTTATTATATATATATATATATATCAGTATTTAACATGCAGCATTTTTAATGTGGGCAGCAACCATGGTCTTCAATCACATAATAGAAGGTTTAAGATGGCCTATTGTACAATAAAAAACAAAAAACAAAAAACAAACCTGAATTCTAGTCCTATTTACTTTTCTGAACATTGTCTTTTATAAAATACCACTGAAAATTCTGAACAAATAGTGTTCCTAAATTGAAACTACTCTCAGAACCACTTAGCCTACCAGATTGGTGATAAAATTCAGATCCAGATAACAGCTACCCTCACAAGTTTCCAGCAGAGATGCAAATAAGAAAAACTCCCTCTGGGAGGCAATTTGACAAGATATCTTACCAAAAGTATACATACATGTTATGACCTGCCATTCTGCTCTGCAAATTTATACACATATAATTGTGTACATGCAGAATGACATATATATAAAGTTATTTATTGCGGCATTGTTTAAGAGCAAAGGACTGGCTACAACCCAAATATCCATCAATAGGTCACTATTTAAATTGTGGTACATCCATACAATGGACTACTCTGTAACTGTTGAGGGGAAAAAAAAAAAAAAAGAATGAGGAAGCTCTCTTAGCACTGATTTGTTAAACCCTCCTACATAAGTTAGGAGAAAAACATACATTGTACAGAAGTATAGTTCACTATATTCTACTTTATGAAAAGAGCAAATATGAATATAAATTGTATACAGAGAAACTCTGGAAGGATGCATCAGACACTGATAACAGGCTGGGAGAGGGTGGTGTGGAGGCAGAATTTGGGCAGTATCTGTGAACCTGAATGACATGCTTGAAAAGTGATGCTTGTTACTTTACTAAGTCTAGGTTATATCAACCTGCCACCTTTTTGCATGTGTTTCATTTTAATAGGCTTCTGTATTTCTGCAGTGGTTACACTAGAGCGTAAGATTGCTTTATCTTACTTTCCAGATCGGATTTCCACTCTTTCCTTTTCATCCTGTCTGCCTGTCATCTTGAAGGGGGTTTCCCCCGGACACCTGGCAGTGAATAAAGTTCTCTATGCCTCCCTTTCCCCATTCATCTGCTGAGGAAATTTGGGAGCTTCTTAAAAGCTCCATTTCTGAAAGCAGGGATTTTGTTTTGTTCACTGCCTTATTCACAACACTGAACAGAGCGCCTGGCACGAAGAAATTGCTCAGTAAGTATTTGTTGAATAAATGAGTTCTTTTCTTCATCCAGTTTCAATGGAACAGACACTACCAGACAAAGAGGTAGATATCATGGGGGTCAAATATTCAGAAATTGTTGTCATTCCTAGTATCGGCTCTATATAGGCATTTTAATCCTAGCAACATTCCTAGAATTATTTTGAATTTTATAGAAGACAAACAAGTCTATAGAATGTTGTGCTGAACAATGACTCTTAAATATTCATAAAAAATTATTTTTAATTAACTTGGGATTACAAGACCCTGGAGTCCATCTTAGGGCTGAAGTCTTTTTAGGCAAACACCACACTTTCATAAGGTGCCCATAAGCTGTATAGAAGAAAAAATATTTTACATTAAAAATGTAACTGCTGGGGTGCCTGGGTGGTGAGGTTGGTTAAGGCTCAGAACCTTGGTTTCGGCTCAGGTCATGATCTCAGAATCGTGAGACAGAGTTCCGTATGGAGCTCCACACTCAGCACAGAGTCTGCTTAAGTTTCTCTTTCCCTCTGTTACTCCCCCACCTTCCAAAATAAATGAATAAATCTTAAAAAAAAAAGTAACATCTCTTTTTATTTAAGAATAAAATTATCCTTCAAATTAAATTCAAACTAGTCTAGGCAATGAAATGAATTGCACAATATCAATCCTAAAAGAGAAAACTTCCTCCTCAGTGGGCACGGAATGGGTTTAACTACCACAACCTTTTAACCTTGGTTTAAATAACTAAAAACCAAGTAACTTTGCTAGTAACCATTCCAGTAATGTGGCCAAAGAGGTGCATAGTGGACAGATGTTTCTTTGAAGATTTGTAGTGCCACCAACTTTTCTTAATGCCTGGGTGAGGCAGTTCCCAGGACTGCCTTTTGGCAGTAATGTGAAGAGGTTAGGAGGTTTTGGTATCACTTCTAGTTCTTAGTCATTTAAGGCAACAATCCAATGAGTGAGGAAACATCCACTCACCTGGATCAACATGAAATCTAAGACTCGCCTAAGGAAATTCTCAGTTAAAAGATTAATTGAATGTCTTAACTGGAAAGGGAAGATAGCAGAGAAGTTGCAGGACAACTGGTAGGTAACCAGTTAGCTGATGCAAATCATGCTTATGACCTAGCACCAGGAAGCAGTGAACCTACTGTTTGCAGATGGCAGCTTGCCGAACCCCACCTTGGTTCTCGTAGCAGTTGACACCCCGTCTTGAAGCAGATCTTTTCTGTGAAGTCAGATGGGGCAGAGGATGACAGCTCTAAAAAATGAAAAAAAGCAAGAGGTTCAATAAGAAAGATGCTTTGTTGTTATGTTTTGTTGGTTTTCTGGGGATAGAGGTGAAATGAAGAGCTAATACTGTCCTCCTGGAGGAGTCACCAGGAAAACACTGACTCTACCAGGTACTGGCATTTGGAGAGAAGAAAAGCAACTCAGCCATTCATTCCACTGCCATTTACTTAATATTCACCAGACCCCGTTCAGAGGTGGAGCAGATCCCCCTCCCTCATGATGCTCACATTCTATTTTTTTAAAATATTTTATTTATTTATTCATGAGAGATACACACAGAGAGACAGAGGCAGAGACACAGGCAAAGGGAGAAGCAGGTTCCATGCAAGTAGCCTGATGTGGGACTTGATCCCGGGTCTCCAGGATCACACCCTGAGCTGCAGGCGGCACTAAACCACTGCACCACCGAGGCTGCCCCGATGCTCACATTCTAATGTGGAAACAAACAGGCAGATAAACATGAAGACTATGAGAAATGCCACCCAGAGAGGTCAATCAGAATCTGAGCAAGGCTGGTGTGGCTCATGTAGCGCAAGTGGTCAGGGATGCTGAGGGGATGCTATTTAGGACAATAATAGTAGGGGATATGGGGGGTTGGGGTGGGAAACCAGGGAAGAAGAACATCGTAGGCCAAAGGGGCAGCTGGTTCAAAAGTCCTGAGGCAGGAATGAACCAGGCAGGTTTGAAGAATGGAAAGGCAGGCACTGCTAAAAGCACTCTGATCAGGGATCCCTGGGTTTTGGCGCCTGCCTTTGGCCCAGGGCGTGATCCTGGAGACCCGGGATCGAATCCCACATCAGGCTCCCGGTGCATGGAGCCTGCTTCTCCCTCCGCCTGTGTCTCTGCCTCTCTCTCTCTGTGACTATCATAAATAAATAAAATTAAAAAAAAAAATTTAAAAGCACTCTGATCAGAGGAGCAGAGAAGCTAAGCAGAGGAGAGAGGCTGGGGTGCTGAGAGCTTTGCAGGCCAGGTAGAGGGACTGCCCACATATAGCGCAGAGGACCCCCATGCTGCTAGGAGGTGTACACTCTGTTGGTTCCTAAGACAATGCTGGAGGATTCTCTTTGAAATACATACAGCTGCTGCAATTTTTTAATAGATTTTTTCAGACTTTAACTATTTATAACTTGCTATTAATGATAGTATAATAATATATTCAGCTTATATATATTTTTTAAAAAGATTTTAATTATTTGAGAGAGAGCAAGTGAGAAAGAGAGAGCATGAGCTCGGGGAGGAAGGGGCAGAGGGAGAAGGAGAAGCATACTCCCCACTGAGCAGGGAGCCTGATGTAGGACTTGATCCCAGGACTCCGGAATCATAACCTGAGCCGAAGGCAGATGCTTAACTACCTGAGCCCTCCAGGCGCCCCAGTTTACAGATTTTTTTTTTTCAATAGCTAACATGGTACCTTTCTAGTCAAACTTAGAATGTGTCCCCTCGTCAAAAAGAAGAATGGGAAAGGGGGGGATGGTAGAATGTAAATTCATCCTAACTACTCCAAAAGCTCTATGCACACATCCTTGTGGGTCATGTTAAGAAAAGACCCATTAAAAAAAATATCACAGAAGTTCATGATTGATTTTAATTTGAAATATATGTACCCTGCATAACTTCATGTAAATGATATAACTTACAAAATAAAATTGTCCCGCCTGCTCTGGTTAGGGAATCACTGCTAAGGCAGCATAGCTGGGAGGTGGGGGTGGTTTATGAACAAGGGCTCTGAAACCGAACTTCACTCTCAGCACGTGTGTGACTCCAGCCATGATACCCAACTTCTCTGTGCCTCAGTCTCTTCATCTAGATATGAGGATAACAATAGTACTAACTCTGTGGGCTCTTGAAGGGGATTGAAGAGATTAATATGTACAAAGAGTTCAGTAACAGCACCTGGCATATTGTGCACTACTGTTAAATAACAAAAACAGAGAAAGACAAGGGGTAATAGAATGTCCTAAGGCTTACAATGTGACAAAAACTGGCACTGAGCTGGCTGCATATTTAGCTCACTTACTTTATACAAGGTAAAGCAAAAGAAGAAACAAGATTTTCTAAACTTAGCGAGAGACAGGTATCTCCATATCCCTACATGTTGGGAGAAAGAAGAGTGGGGAACTATATTTTGTTCCCCAGGGGAAAAAAGCTTTTCTTGACACTTAGCTCTAGAAATACGCTTGCAGCAAGTCTGTGCACAGGAGGCGGGCCATAAGCAACAGCTCAGACCAGGTGGTCCATCTTGCGATGTCATAGGCTGGTTTTTCAGCGCGTCCCTCAATAGATTCCAAAGCATAACTCTCTAGAGTTTCTTTGGTAGGAAGCCAAGGCAATATGATACAAATAAGCAACTATGATTGTCTGGCTCATTTCAGGGATACAACTGCACCAGAAATTTTTCCTGTATTTGCATTTCCTTCAGCCATGCTTCTGATAAGAGCTGAGGAGGAGACAGCTCCAGATTTGTAAGACAAATTCTCCAGCATCAGGAGATGGACCTGAGTAACCTGATGCATTGAAAGCGACTCTCCCTAGAAGCATCTATGTCTAATGGACTTTAGAGTCATTGTCTGGCAAAGAACAGCCATAATCATCTCAGGGGATTAAACAATTTAAAAGAATATTCCTTCTGTCATAGTCATCTCAGGCTCTACCTGGCAGTAAAACATGGAGATTTTCCAAATGACAAAAGCCAGTATGGTTAAGGCATGTTTTATCGTGATGTAAGTTGGAATGTAGAATATAGGGCAGCCCGGGTGGCCCAGCGATTTAGCGCCGCCTGAAGCCCAGGGTGTGATCCTGGGGTCCTTGCATGGAGCCTGCTTCTCCCTCTGCCTGTGTCTCTGCCTCTCTCTCTCTCTCTCCCTCGAATAAATAAACAAAATATTTTAAAAAATATAAATTGGAAAAGAGATGGATTTTTATTTTAAAGACTAGTTATTGGGTAGCCCCGGTGGCATAGCGGTTTAGCGCCGCCTGCAGCCCAGGGTGTGATCCTGGAGACCCTGGATCGGGTCCCATGTCGGGCTCCCTGCATGGCGCCTGCTTCTCCCTCTGCCTGTGTCTTTGCCTCTCTCTCTCTCTCTCTCTCTCTCTCTGTGTCTCTATGAATAAACAAATAAAATCTTAAAAAAAAAAAAAAAGACTAGTTATTAGCGAACAGACCTTAGCTAGAAAAGGACCTTTTGTTGCTTCAGATATTCCTGTCCTATACTTAGAATACAGGGTGCCACTGAACTTCCCTGGCTATTCCACAAGTCCTATGAATAAGATGACGTCCCAGAGACTTGTCAACTTTTTCATTCCATCAGGCAAAGTATGTTGTTCTTAAGGCTAATTATTTAAGAATTTATCTTCAATGTTAGTCTTTGAATTGTTAGTCAAATATTGCCATATATTTTCATTTTAATACTTGTGAAATGTTGTTAAAGCCAGACATACTACTGTTTTATACTCTTGGGGGTATAATGAATCTCTTATCACTCCCCACTAAACAGAGTAAGGAAGTATTTCAGTATTCCATTGTATCCATCTACCACAGTGTATTTAAGCAATCTAAAGGATTAGATCCTGTTAGACACCTAGTTATTTCCAGCTTTTTACTGTTACCGGCAGTGTTAGAGGCTCAGAGCTGAATCTTTGTTTACGTTCTTAGGGTGTTTATAAAATATAAGAAATGTATTTTAAGATAGTCCTGGAGAGGAGCATGAGGATTTTTTTTTTAATTTATTTATTCATGAGAGACACAGAGAGAGAGAGAGAGTAAGAGAGAGAGAGAGAGAGAGAGAGAGAGAGAGACAGGCAGAGGGAGAAGCAGGCTCCATGCAGGGAGCCTAATGTGAGACTCGATCCCAGGTCTCCAGGATCAGGCCCTGGGCTGAAGGCGGCGTAAACCGCTGAGCCATCCGGGCTGCCCCTGGTTTTTGTTTTTATAGCCAATTTAATATGTGAAAGGATGACATCTCACTTTGATTTGGGTTTCTTTGCTTACTAATAAGGTTAAACAGTTTCTCACTTTCAGTATTAAAGTACAAAGGGGTTATTTTCTTTTATTGCAGAAGATCTGAAAGCATTTCATAAAGTTAAGTAATTATATATTTCACTATTGTGATACCCAGTGTGATCTTCTTATTTCTTATGACTTTTACTCTAAGGAGTTTAGGAGTTTGGATTTAACAGTAATACCTTTGTATCACGAAGGAAAGGACTAGATTGCCAGTCATTTCTTTGTGGAAGACCTAACAGAAAAACTATCAAAAGCAGAGGTTGCAAGACATGGGTTTTTTTAATCTGTTGTTCAACTTTTCTCTCTAGCCTTAAAAAAAAAAAAAAAAAATTGACTCCTATTTCTGGGATATTTTGAATGCAGTCTGTATTAGGCAGAGGGAGGTACAGAGTGACCTTTCAAGATATTTTAAATTTAAGAGTCTATAATTAGAAAACACTATTTGAGTTCTCATAACAATTTTTCTCTTAAGGTACCCATCTAAATGGGTGGGTCATTCTTACCCCTCCTTTTCTCTTTCCCTCTCTCATTCATATCTGCCATAGGTACATCCAAGGACTCTGCTTCTGAAAATATTCAAGGCGTCAAATTTGTCGATTTTATGTTATTAAAGTGCTTTCCCTCTTCCTTGCCCTTTATAGGATTACTTCAGTGACTTCCTTATCTGACTTGCAAGGAGCTTACACAGGACTCTTCAGGAACACAGCTGACTACTATCTTACAACGAAGGAGTTAGACTATGAACAAATAACCATTGGCTGTATGCCCTGGAGATAGTAGAAAACCTGACCGAATCAGTCCCTTCCCTCATGGAGTTTACAGAAAAGAGACAAGTAAATCTTTACTAACAATCGACTACATAGCTATACTTACCAAACTGGTACGATGGAGAGAGAGGAAAATGTGGAGTTGGTGGAGGGGGCCCTAATCCATTCTGGAAGACTGAGCAAAGAAAGCCTTCTTGAAGGAAATGATGCAAATATAATGCAAAATAGTAACAGGTGATAGATTTATATGTGACTTAAACTTTCCTTATCCAGGTATAAATGTTTCTAAGATAAATATAAGTAGTTATTATAATTAAAAAGTTAAAGAGAAAAGATGAGGCTAAAATCCCAATACAAATTTCCAAATATTATTTACCATATTTACAATCCAAAAAAACACCATAAGCACAAAGTCTAATAATGATATCATTATGTACCGAGGATAAAAATAATAAACTCTATTTTTCATTTTGGTCACTGTGTGTGGGGTAAGCAAATAAAAATACTCTGTCCTAGAAACTTAAAAGTTTTCTTTTTAGCAAGATACCATTTGTGGTAATGTACCACCAAACAGCAAAGAGGTCAGCCCCTCTGGTTAAATATGGCATAATTATATAGCTCATAAAATTAAAGCAAACTGTACATATGCACTATGATGACTCTGGCTCAAATAAAATCTTGTCTTTTAAAATAAAAATGAAGCTAGAAGTAAAAATGAGACATGGATAAATATGAACTAAGATGGAAACAAATTTGGGAGGAGGCTGTTATTAGTAAGAGGCTGCCAGAGAGAGTTCACCTCTGGTCAAGTAGAGACTGTATCTGTTGGAGGCAGTGTAGCTCCTCAGGACACACATTAAGTGTTACAACCAAAACCACTGGGATCCTACAGTACCCTGTACATACCCGGTAAGTTAACAGAAGACGCAGACAAGCTACACCTAAGGCATTTATCCAGAGCTAAACCATGCAAACCTTCCATCTCTCCCTCAGCCATCTCCTTCAGATTCCCAGCCATGCCAGTCTCTTGGATCTGGGACCATTTCTTCCAGTTTGTCTCTTTCTCTCCTACTCTTTTGTTGTCCTTGCTCTTAAGATTTCTAAGAGGTGGCTGACTCTGGCTTCCTTACTAGTTATCAGCAGTTTGCTTCTCTGATAAGAAACCTGGTTTTAAAAATGAATAATTTACACTTCCTCTTTTAACTCTTTTATAGTTTACCTGGTTTACCTTGTGCCCACCCATCTCTTGGTCTCATCCAACAGGCTTCCAACACTCCTTCCAAACAATGCCAGGGCAAAATTACATACTGGTATAGTGACATAATCCTTATTTCACCGAGCCAACATCTTTTAAGATTGATCTCTCTTTCTCTCTCCCTCCCTCCCTTTTTTTTTAAAGAGAGAGAGACAGAGAGAATCTCACACAGACTCTGTGTTTAGGGGTCCCTGGACCCTGAGATCACAACCTGAGCTGAAGCCAACAGCCAGACACTTAACCAACT
Source organism: Vulpes vulpes (assembly GCF_048418805.1). Classification (NCBI taxonomy): domain Eukaryota; kingdom Metazoa; phylum Chordata; class Mammalia; order Carnivora; family Canidae; genus Vulpes; species Vulpes vulpes. The sequence continues at coordinate 37,265,637 of NC_132783.1, forward strand.
GAGCTACCCAGGTGCCCCAAGGTCTCCTTGTAAGTATTAGATTAAGGATGATGTGTAGGGAACAAAATGAGAGTCGAGGAAGTAAACTCTCAGGAATTATTTAGTGTCCAAATAGAAGAACAATGAAAGAACCAGGAATAACTAGAAAAGAGGAAGAAAAAAGAAGGAAGTGAAATGAGGGGCTCACTGATAGAACTTTTTGTAACTGAGTCTTGAGCAAGATAAAGGAAGATGAAGCAAAGCACCCAGAGATCTGGGATGATGAACACATGTTGGGGGTAGGGGCCACAGCTGAGCATTTAGATGTAAACCAGAAGTCCTGATGATGGAACCTGAGGCTCTAATGAGCTGCCACAAAATGGGATGGTGATGCTGAGCAAATAAGTAAGTCAGCCACATGCTTTTTCCTTGAGCTTCTAAGTTACGTGTGGTCAGAGGTTATGCCTCAAGCACAAAAAGTTAAAGTTTAAGGAGTAAACACTATGAATGTCAGTATTAAAGACCATGCTTCTTCTCTCTTGCTTTCAGGGCACTCTCTATAGGCTTGGACACCTTGGTTGCCACCTTGACCTTCGAATATGCCACCTTCAGGAGAAGGATGAGGTTCAGCACATAGAAAGAACTCCCAATTCACTCCACCCCCATCTCCCTGAAGTGTCTAGAGCTTGCTACAGGGAAAAGTCAAGAATAATTCTTAACTTACACTTGCAGAAATGTTTACAGATAGTATATAATCCCAGTTCTCCATCACATCTCTAAACAAACAAAATGTGTAAAAGAAATGCATGCATGTGTCCTCTTGCCAGTCAGGGTATACACATTCACTTTTCACGGTACCCTGGTTAAACTGTAATAGTGTATTAGTGGGTGTGCTATTCTTTGTCAGCAGCAAAAAATATGAAAATAAGAAGCAAAGGGGCTTCCTGGGAGAAACATCATGGGCAAAGAATAATTCATTAAATTAGGAGACCTGGCTTTGGGATGCCTGGGTGGCTCAGTGGTTGAGCATCTGCCTTTGGCTCAGGTCGTGATCCCAGGGTCCTGGGATCGAGTCCCACATCACGCTCCCTGTGGGGAACCGGCTTCTCCCTCTGCCTATGTCTCTGCCTCTGTGTGTCTCTCATAAATAAATAAATAAAATCTAAAAAAAAAAAAAAAAGGAGACCTGGCTTTAATATGGATTCTCATATTGCTAATTGTGATCTTTAAAAAGTCACTTTAACAGGTCCAGCAGGCAGAAAATCAGTAGGGATATAGTCTAACCCAACAATAAAAATCAGTTAACGTAGGGGGGGGGGGGTTTGCCTGGGTGGCTCAGTCGGTTAAGCGTCCAACTCTTGATTTCAGCTCAGATCATGATCTCAGGATCATGAAATTGAGCCCTGCATCCTCTTTAAGATCCTTTCTCTCCCTCTGACCCCCTCCTCCTACTCCTGCACACACATGCTCTCTCAAAAGAAAAAAAAAAAATCAGTCAACTGCATCCATTGACATAAGTAGAGGATTTCATCTAATAAAAGCAGACTACACATTTTTTTTTCAAGCTCACATGTACATTCACCAAGATAGACCACATTCCAGGCCATAAAACACACCTTAATAAATTTAAGAGACAGAAATCAGTGTCTCCTTTCTCAGGCCACAGAATTCAATTAGAAATCAGTAACAAAGAGTTGGAAAATCCCAAAATAGTGGGGAGATTAAATAACACTTTTAATTAACACACAGGTCAATGAAAAATAGGAGAAATTTTAAAATATTTTAAACTAAATCAAAATAAAAATCACAACTTATCAAAATTTGTGGGATGCAGCAAAAATCATACTTGAGGGAAATCTATAGTAGCAAATGTATATATTAGAAAGGAAGCTATAAATCAATAAGCTAAGCTTATACCTTAAGAAACAAGCAAAAGAAGAGCAAATTAAAAAGAAAATCATAAAAATTACAGCATAAATCAATGCAAATGAAAAGAAATTAACAGAGAAAAATCAATTGAACCAAAAGCTGATTCTCTGAAAACTGTAAAGATCACTAAACTTAGGAAGTCTCTAGGCAGATTAAGAAAAAAAGGGACAACACAAATCACTAACATCAGAAATAAAAGATGGGACATCACTGCAGATTTTAAAGGGATAATAATGTAAACCTATTAACAATTCCATGCTCTCAAATGTGATACCTTAGGTGTACTGGGCCAATTACTTAAAAGATACAATCTGAGAAAACTCATACAAGAAACAGATCGTCCAAATAAGCCTATATTATTAAAGAAACTGAATCAATAATATTCCAAAATACAAAGCACCTGGCTCAGATGGCATCATGGGTAAATTCCACCAAACATTTCAGGAAGAAATGATACCAATTCTTTACAATCTCTTTTGAAAGACAGAAGCAAAGGGAGTCCTTCCTAAATCACACTATGAGGCATTACTATAACACCAAAACCAGACAAAAACATTAAAAAAGAAAAGACCACCAATATCTCTCATCATGAACAAAGATGAAAAAAATCCCCAACAGAATATTAGCAAATTTAATCCAACAATATATACAATTATACACTATAGCTACAATTTGTACCAGGCATGCAAAGCTAATTAAACATTCAAAAATCAATAATGTAATCCATCACATCAAGAGGCTAAAGAAAAATCACATGATCATATCAATAGATCCAGAAAAAGTATTTGACAAAATCCAGCACTCATTCATGATAAAAACTCTCAGTTAATTAAGACTACAGGAAAACTTCCTCAACTTGATAAAATATATCTACAAAGGGGCACCTGGGTAGCTCAGTTGGTTAAATGTCCAACTCTTGATTTTGGCTCAGGTCATGACCTCAGCGTTGTTTAATTGAGCCCCATGTTGGGTTTTGTGCTTAGCATGAAGTCTTTGGGATTCCTTTTCCCCTCACTCTCTGCCCACCCCCCTCCTCGCACTCTGTAAAATAAATGTTTTTTTTAAAAAAAAAGATCAGTTAGTGCTAGGAGTTAGGGCTGGTGAATGTAAAGGTAAAGTACTGGGAATTTTTAGGGCAGAATAAGTATTTTATAAGATACTGTAATGGTGGATACATGTCATTGCACATTTTTCAAAACACATAGAATATATAACACAAAGAGTGAACCTGAATGTAGACTATGGACTTTAGTTAATAATAATGTATCAATATTGGCTCATCAATGATAACAAATGTAGGATATTGAAGCAAGACGTTAATGATAGGGAAAACTGGGAGTAGGGGGAGGGGCAGCACGTGGGAACTCTGTACTTTCTGCTCAATTTTTCTGTAAACCTAAAACTGCTCCAAAAAATTAAACCTATTGATTAAAAAAAAAATACTTCAATTTACCTATAAACTCACTCATATTTAAGATAGTGATAAGTTTTTCAAAATTAAAAATATTCCAAATATTGGGATTTAAGCTATAAAGCAATATTCCAACGTTAATTTCAAAAACAGCCTTGATATATCCTTCAAGAACAAAGACAATTTGCTTTATAATTCAAAAGCACTTAAGCCTTCTAAATGTAGAGAGCATTCTAAATACTACTTAATGTTGATGAAGCAACCTCTGTGGTCAGGGCAGCACTCCATTTTGTGGTATAATATGTTTAGATCTATAACTCCATCATGGCCCCCATAGGTTTTCATATTCCACATACATGTTCATTCCAACAAACACGAAGGCCATGCTCTGTATACCAAATGTCAGGGCACATCTCATCACTGCTGAAGTTAAGGGCCTCATTCAGTACAGCCTACGCACACAGAGGGAGTCGCTTAGCACAGATCCATAACGTGCGATTTGCAAAACTGTATCGGGATGAAACCATACCTAAGAGAAGACTTAATGGGGCTTCCAACATGACACCTAAGACATTCCTTAAGAACATTCTTGTAGGCAAACACATTAATGAAGCCCCTTCACTGAAGAGTTCTCAAGGTGCTTTTGCCTCAAGAACTTTCTACCAAGAACCTTGCCATCAATTCAAATGCAGCCAACATGAAGCATATCAGCTGATAAGACAGAAATTTGACTAAAGAAATAGTGGCCAGGTCCAAAAGATATTTTTCTGCCATTTGCAAAATTCCATGTAAGTGGTATACAGTGATTTTAAATTAATACATCTCAGTTTCTTTTTTTTTTAATTTTTACTTATTTATGATAGTCACAGAGAGAGAGAGAGAGGCAGAGACACAGGCAGAGGGAGAAGCAGGCTCCATGCACCAGGAGCCTGACATGGGATTCAATCCCAGGTCTCCAGGATCGTGCCCTGGGCCAAAGGCAGGCACCAAACCGCTGCGCCACCCAGGGATCCCTACATCTCAGTTTCAATTGAGCCTTCTTAAGGCTCCTATGAATTACATCTTCAGTTCACAGTTGTTCATAGAACCTAATTACCCTGAAAGCCTTTTATAAAGTAGAACCCTCCTACACAATGATTTTCCTCTTTAGTCCTAACCCAAAGGGTGTAAGACCTTAAAACTGCTTCCTGTGAAAGCAGCCTCAGGATGGAGGCTGACCCCCAGGAGTCTGGGCCTCATAGTTCTGTTTCCAGTGTCCTGTAGTTGGCACACCCTCAGCTTATTCTGTTTCTCACTGACAACTGTGTCCACGGCAATTCACAGCTGACACCACATCACTTCCACTACTTCCGTTTCCAGACATAATATTTAAAAACTGTTAGTAACATGATTTAAAAACAAATATTTAATAATAAAGGTGGCTCATCAGACAGCTGTCTTTGTTAAATTCTGACTAGGTTTAAAGAGTCAACCCAAATTCTTCATAGAAGATAACCAAATCTCATTTAAATGAATAAAAATGTCTTTGAAGACAAAGGATTCAAAAAAGCATTTTGTCAACATCTCCTGTTTTTGGTTTCATGTTGGAAGGAGTCGAAGGATTCTCAGAATTCAAAAATAGGTAGTTAAGTACTTGTATAAAAAAAGTATATATCAAAAAAAAAAGTATATATCCAACCCTGATTGTTTCACAAATAGCACTTTAGAAGTGCAGTGCAAGGACATCATTTCAACCAACCAACCAACCCAATTCAGCTTCATTTTCTTCATGATGGCTGAGTAGGGCTAGGGCTCCACTGCTTGTGCAAATGAAGCACAAAGAATATAAGTGAGGTTTAGGGACTGATACTGTGCATTATCTTTACTTTTTGTCTTTTCCACTTTACTCTTTGGAGGGATTTTTATAAATTACGTCCACCTGGCTGTAGTTTCATAACTTTCTTGCTTCTTGCTCACCTACTATGGAGGTGATGAACTTGTCAAGAAGATAAACAAAACAACCAAAAAGAAAGATTAGAAAGGGCTGGGAGAAGTGGGCAGTAGACTTGGGTTACACCACTGAATAGAGATCTTGAAGAAAAATTAAAATCTGTATGTGACTGGGGGGGGGGGGGGATGAAGATACAGTAAAAGTAAATAATCACTGCAAAGTTTAGAAGTCTGTGTCATCCACTGAGCCTACCTCCAAAATTCAGAGGCACAGAAGGACATTACAAGACCTGGTCATTTAGACAGGTGCCCTTTTCTCCAATTTCCATGACTGTTGGCCAGAAAACTAGAACAAGCTTGATGTTCACATATGTGAACACACAAAGGCTGATACAGAAAAAGAGGCCAACCAATTCTATAACCCAATTTCAGATATATTCCCTGAATTTCTCCCAACCTTATATATTACATGAATTATCCTTGATAAACTCACATCCTTTAGACGTGTATAATTGCAATCTTAATGACAAAAGAATCTCAGTGGTAAAAAAACAGTGATATCACTCCCTTAATTTCCTTCTCTTAAAAAGGTTACTAGTATCCTGTATCTTTAGTTTGCTTTTCTCCTTAATTCCTATAGAGCTGCCTTTTAGATGTGCTGCCTCTGAAACATAGAAGTGACCTTTTTTTTTTATTTTTTTTTAGAAGTGATCATTTAATCATACTTTCCTTTTTATGCTTCTATACAGCACTGTTTTCACAATCTTCATCATGTCTTAGAAAAGTATTGGAAGAATCTGCCAACTTAATCTCCCTAGGTAGGATCGCAACTTGATGCACATGCAATCTTCAGGCTGGCTATACAATAAAAGCTGGATTACTCCTGACGATCCACATCTTCCAGAATTTGGTCCTGACCAAGAGTGTCCTGAAAATGGTGCCAAAATGAATTAAAGAGCGTTCCTAGTAGTCTTAGTTTCTTCATCTAAATATAAAATTAAACTAGATAAATTAGGATTTTTCATACTCTACTTCAGACACTTTTATTTCACTCTTCCCAATCTCAAGGAAGATATTAAAAAGTGTCACAGTAAGTGCCATCCATTCTTACTGTTGTTGCTCCTGGAGATGGTCTCTGCCTCAAGAAACTTCAAATCCAGTTGGAGATCCAAGGATACTATGTGAACTCAATAGAAGCCTATTTCTGACTGTCCTAAAATGAACCCAACAGACAATTACTACCAGAATGGCCATTCTCATTGGTTAAAACTGGTGCTCTCAGGGTGGAGAAATTGTTTGTGATCCTCCAAAGGGCATTAAAATTTCACAGGGGGAAGGGAGTCATTAGGAAAAAACTATCTAAAAAGGCAATAATGAAAAAAAAAAAAAAAAGAATCCAAAGGGCCCCCTCATTTGCTACTAATTGGCTAAATGATCCAAAACAAATTACTTAACCCGAGTCCCACCTTGATAGAGCAACATCACCATTGGTTTTTTGCTTGCACAAACAGCTGCAAACGGCCAGCATCTTCTCAGCCTTCGCTTCTCAACTTCCATGTTCCTTCCTCAAGGGGTGCTTTCCCAAACTTAGAAAGGTCTCCCCTCTTGTTCTTTCTCAGCACCACTGACCCACTTTCACAACTTGTGATTATATACTTGTTTTCTTGTTTTATTCGGGTGGCTGGCTCCCTGACTAGGCCGTAGGCTCCTGAGGGGGAAAGACCATGTCTGTCTGTTCACAACTGCACACCCAGCCTGGCACAGAAGGGTGCTCTCTACTTCTTGCCAAGCCCTCCTCCTTCAACTGACTTGTTTTCTCCTGATGTACTTAAGGATGTGCCAGCACCCTTCTCTGGAGATAAACCCCGAGAGACAGCCTTCCACACTGGCAACTCTTCCTTTCTTTTCAAGCCACCTCAAGGTCCCCCAGAACATCAACTGCCAGAAATTTTCCCAAGGATCTTCAATCAATGATGAAAATCTTAATACAATTTTCAGAGTGTTTACAATAATAAACTTGACACTAAAGGGGGTGGATTAGGGAAGGAATGTGCATATTTTTTTTTAAATGCAAGTTTGAATATCTAAAGGGTACATTTTACTCTCAAGGTGTCCAAGATTTTGGGTGCCTGGATGGCTCAGTGGGTTAAGTGTCTTGCCTTTGGCTCAGCTCATGATCCCAGGGTCCCGGATGGAGCATGATGTTGGGCTCTCTGCTCAACAGGCAATCTGCCTCTCCCTCTCCCTCTGCTTTTTCCCCTGCTCATGCTGTCCTCTCTCTCTCAAATAAGTAAATAAAATCTTTTAAAAAAAAAGTATCCAAGATTTTAAAAGACTTTTCTTATTCTAGTGGCTGTTGTCCTACCTTTGGGTGTATCAATAATTGAGCTGCTAATAGATGATACAATGGAATAGTCTAGGGTACACACCCAATCCTACTACATGCAGGGAAAAAAAATCTCATGTGAACTACAGGTGAGCATTTGTATTGGACAGAGGGAAATCAAATGAGATATGAGAAGTCATTTCAAATCAGAATAGCTAACATTTGGACATTAGTCCCTGAAAATAGGTCCTGTCTGTTTAGGAAGAGCCAGGTCAGGCATTATTACAGTAAAATGAATTTTAGTGAAAGGGAATCATTAAGATGAGAAATGTTTGTGTGTGTGTGTGTGTGTGTGTGTGTATACATGTGTGTATAAGTATACATGTGTCTTTCAAGATACCTCATGACATTTGGCAAGTTTTAAACTATTATTGGAGGAAGTAAAAGAAAAACACATTCATTTTTGTGTATATATGGATGTATATAATCCACATATGTATATCCATCTATAGCTATCTAAAAATATGTACATATATGTTATCTGGATTAAAACAAAAAAATACATAAAGTACTTCATTCCCTTAGTTTTCTTAGTTAAATGTGATCTTTAGGGCACCTGGGTGGTTCAATCTGTTAAAAGTCTGGCTCTTAGCTTCAGCTCACGTCATGATCTAGGGTGCTGGGATCGACCCCACATCAGGCTCTGTGCTCGGTGGGTAATTTGCTTGAGGATTCTCTCCCTTGTCCTCTTCCCCTTCCTCTCACTCTCTCAAATCTTTAAAAATTAAAAAATTAAATGTGGCCTCTTCTAGGGTAACCATAATTTAACATCCTAACCAGGCCAGTTCTGAGAGTGCAAGATAGCCTTACTAATAATTACACCAGGACAACAGTTATACACCAGGGCTATCCTGAGCAAACCAGGACACATGATCACTTTAATTCTAATAAAGTCCATGGAGGGGCCTTTGGGTGGCACAGTTGGTTAAGCATCTGTCTTTTGGTTTCAGCTTAGGTCATGATCTCAGGGCCATGAGATCAAGCCCCACATCAGCCTCCAAGCTCAGCGAGGAGTCCACTAAAAGTTTCTCTCTCCCTCTCCTTCTGCCCCACCCCGTGCTCAAATGAGCTCTCTCTCCAAAATGAATAAATAAACCTTAAGAAAAAAAAAGGTCCATGGAAAACTAAGATTTCATTAAATAAAAATCAGATGAACAATATTAAGATTTATATCCTCTAGTAAATTTTTTTAAGATAGATTTATTTATTTATTTATTCATTCATTCATTCATTCATTCATTCATTCATTGAGAGCAAGAGAGAGGCAGAGACATGGCAGAGGGAGAAGCAGGTTCCATGCAGGAAGCCCGGCGTGGAACTCGATCCTGGGTCTCCAGGATCACACCCCGGGCTGCAAGCGGCGCTAAACTGCTGCGCCAACGGGGCTGCCCTGGTAAAGTTTTTTTAAAAAGGTTTTAAGAAGTAGGTTTTAAAAGATTTAAAAAATTTAAAAGTCCACAAAAAATTTGGTCTCTATGGGACAACACCTCACTAGACAAAGAATATAAAGAATAGTAAAGTATTAAACTAAGGACTTCATCTCTAAGAGGACCAGAAGCTTAAATTAATATCTTCTTTAGTTAAGAAAGCCAATTCTTTCTAAAAACATAAGCCAAAAAAAAAAAGAAAAAAAGAAAACAAAAACAAAAACAAACATAAGCCAACCCCATATAGATATTTCTGCACCACAGTCTTTAGTACCACTTAGTTATTTTTGTTACTAGGAAACATTTGCACAAAAACAAGACTTATATTCTCCTCTTGCTTCTATTCTTCCACCTAAAGGAATAATCCTCCATTATTAGCAATGCACTTAATATCTCCACAGCAACTAGTATAATTGCGGTGTCGCAACAGGAGGATAATGAAGTGGAAAACAAAGTGATAGAAATACTGTAGAAAAAAATTTTCCACACAGCTCTGATGGGGAAAATAACCACAAGGAAAAAAAAAGAGGAAACTTGCTGAAAAGAACACTTTTGAGGTTGCTATAGTCAGTTGCCTTGAGGCCTATAAGACGCGTAAGTATGCAATGGGGTAAAAGTGGTAAATTGTATGAAGTAATTGCAGATGACTTCACTCAAAGAATGTGATGGTGGGGAAGAGATGTGGTTTCTGAAAGGGGAAATTATTTTCACAGGTGCTTCCAAGAAGGTACTAGGTATGAGTGAAAGAGGTAAGGGGAGAGGACCAGAAGGAGAGAGCGAAGCAAGGCTTCCAAAGCTGCCACTAGTAAGTGGTATGGGGGGGGAGGGAGAGGAGCCGAGGGGTGAGGGTGCAAACCAGGGACCAAAGCTACCCTCAGCCCAGCAAGACCACCACTGTAAAAGGCAGAGGGCAGCAGACAGAATCTGAAAACCTGTGCTCTTCATTGGCCTCTGCCTGCCACAACACATGGGTAAGTAACACAAGCAAAAATGCAGTATTCAAAAATACTCCATGCATTAATTCAGAAAATACATATTGAATGTCTGCCTGGTGCTAGGAAATACAAAAAACAAAAACACAACTTATAAATTTTGTTAAAGTACTCAGTCTTACAGAATCATATTTCAACAGAAATCATGGTATGATTTAGGACATGGTAGCCCAGTGACAGAGAAAAGACCTCAGTACTGTAGAACAGAGAGACAACCCCTAGCCCGCAAAGATGATGTGGAGAAGTAGGGAAAGTCTCCTGCAGGAGATGCTGGAGGCCAATTCATTGGTGCCGTAGTCACATCTCTAAAGAACAAGATCACCTAAAGAAATCCTCCATATTGCTAAACCCAATGAATACTTGTGTTCTCCTCTTCCTCAACTTCTCAAGAACTTACATCAGAACTGATGATGCCAACCTGCTCTAGACACCCCATTTTTTTAAAGATTTTATTTATTTATTCATGAGAGACACACAGAAAGAGAGAGAGAGAGAGAAAGGCAGAGACACAGGCAGAGGAAGAAGCAGGCTTCATGCAGGGAGTCTGATGTGGGACTTGATCCCAGGACTCCAGGAGCACGCCCTGGGCCGAAGGCAGGCGCTAAACTGCTGAGCCACCCAGGGATCCCTAGACACCCGATTCTGCTGGTGTCAGAACACCCCTCTTCTGGTCCTCCTCCTGTCTCATTGGTTACTCCCTGGTCTCCTACTTGAGCTCTCATGTCTGTTACTGCTTGGAGTCTGATCTCCTCCCTTCTCTGCCTATGAAATCTCCCGAGGTGACTGGAGATTCCCTGTAACTTTATATGCCACCACTCCGGTACTGAAACAGCTTTAACCCCGACCTCACACCTGAATGCAGGTCTCTTGGTCATTGCTGGCTATCTGACTCCTGTCTCCATTAGAAATGACTAACAGGCAACTCGAACAAACCCATGGCCAGGACACAACTCTATTTCCTACAATCCTCTCACCCACCACACATCTGGAAGTCCTGCTTGACTTCTACTCACTCGTGTCACTCATCCAAACCTCACAAGTCTTCTCATTTCTCCCTCCATCCCTCTCAAATCCATCCAGGACTCTCCCTCCCCAGCACAGCCACCCTACTGCTGGCCGCATCCTTCCTCATGCAGTAGCTTCACAACTGATCCTGCTTCTACTCTCATCCCATTTTTTGTTCAGCAGCCCGAGGTCTGTTATAAATATAAATCAGATCATGCCTGCTCTTTCTTAGACCACTTCAGGACACCTCCTCACTGCATTTGCAAGAAGGCTCATTCTCCTTACAAAGTCTGCAAGCCCCACCCTGCCAGGTCTGGCCTCACTTCTGGCTCCCCCCTTCTCCTGTGACCAACCACTCTCCTTCCCAGGCTGCCACACACACTCTTCCTCTTTACCCTCCTCATTTACCCCCTACTGCAAGTCTCGCTGTTTCCAACAAACCTTTCCTGATTGATAGTGCAGGCTTTCCCAGTCACTCCACAGTATGACCATGTTGCCTTTGAAGAACAGGTCCAACTCTGAACTTTATTGTTTATTTATTGGTTTGACTTGTTTACATTGCTCAACCTCTCTTTTCAGCCTCTTCTCTCAACACATAAACTCAATCTCCACTAGGGTAGAAACCTTGACTACTGTTCACTGAATCCCTAGAATCAAGAATAAAGTCTAGAGCATGGCAAGTGCGCTAAACATTGTGTTGGATGCGTTAATTTCAGAAGGAATTGAGGAGGGCTTGGGACTATGTCTCAACCATCTGTGTTGTGGAGGTATTTGAATTAGTCAATATGTTTCTGAAACCCAAAGCAAACTTTCTTGAGAATTTCATGAGAACAGTGGCTTGTCCAGTAGCTGGGGAATTTTTTGCTATGAAATCCTCTGCTTTTAGTTATATTCCCTACACAGAATTGCATTCTTCCCTTCCTCCCTCCCCTCCCCTTCTCTCCCTCTCACTCTGTGCCTGTGTCTTCTATTCTAATCTCAAAGTTCCTGGCAGATGATATTTGATATCAAGTAATGACTTCTGTCATCTAGGTTTTATAGTAGTCTCGCTTCTCAAATTGTTACCATCAGCAACTGAGCAAGTGCATATACTAATGAGGAGCATTACGCATATAAATAGGGTAAGAGCAGGATGAAGATGGTGGCAGATAAATAGATCTGACAGTGAGGGGACACCAAGCCAGACACTGCACACACCTTATGGTATCACAGTTCAGACCCCTATTAACAGTCATCTTTTCTTTTTTTTTATTTTTTTATTTTTTATTTTTTTTTTAACAGTCATCTTTTCTGTAAGCTTGAGTCTAATTATCTAAATCTTTCTTTTGTAGGCCCAGGCACACCTCCTGACATCGAAATTCAAAAATTTATGTTACAGATAACTTTAGAGACATGTTCCACCCTACCATTCGGCTTTTTCACTCTTTCTAGCAAAAGGCACCAGAAACAGTTTTCTCTGGTGCTCACTCGGGCGATTCCATGACATCATTCAGTTTTTCTACAACACACCAGGGTCACTGGATGGCAACCATTAAAGAATTATCTTCAGCTTCACGGAGGGTGTTGCTGATTAAGGATAAAGCTAGCCAGAGCTGCACTGCCCAGTGGAGTAGCTGCCAGCCACACGTGGCCACGGAGCACTTGCAGAGTGTCAATCCATGTAGAGATGTGCTGTGAGCACAGAACATATACCAGATTTCAAAGATTTAGAAGAAATGCATAAACATGTCAAGAATTTTTATATTGATCATAATTGATAATATAACATTTTGATGTGAGTTAAAAGGTTGAAATTAATTTCACCTTTTTTTTTAACTTTCTGTAAAAAGAAATGTGGCTGTTGGAAAACTCAAATTGTGAATGTGACTATTATGTGGGGCTCATATATATTTCTATTAGACAACCTTGGGTTCTTAACAGATGGTTACTTCCAGGGGAGGGGGCAGGTCATCACATTGGTCCCAGGTCTGGTCTTTGCCCAGAAACTCTTTCATCAGTTCACCCAGGAAAGAGGTTGGGAACTGATTCATACTAATGGGAGATGCAGCAGAAAACACCAATCTATTAACTTATCAATGATGGCTAGGAAGTAGAATAGATACCTTCTGGGACTAGCAAAGGTTACTAGGCCTCTTACATAACCTAGACAACCTCATTCTGCTATAGAGATATTGACAGGAAAAAGCAAACTATTAACCAGGAATTACTTGATGAGGATAAAATGCAAGCAAATGAGTCAAGAGTTATATAGGAAGATTGCATCCCCGGGCCAGGACTCAAGAAGTTCTTAGAGAACCTAGAAAAAATCTCCTCCCAGAGCATTTTAGAATACAGACTGAAACGCTCTTTCCTCCACATTGTTTTTTCCAAATCTTCATTTATAAGAGGAAATCAATCCTATTTTTTATACATCTATAATTTCCCTCCTAAACTAACAAAGTGACTCCAAATCTAAAAAGGGTATATTTAAAGGAAATACAAATATGAAAATGTCCTATTTCTGTGGTCTTACGAGTTTCTAATTTTTAAAGTATTTTTACATAAGGCAGTCTCTTCCCCTAGAAACTGCCAAATATATATTTATGCCATCCAGGTAATTTTCCACCCATATTTCTTTAAAATTATTTTTAAAAATCTTACATGAGCTTTCATTTTTTAATACAGGGAAATACTCAAGATTTTATTCCTTACACTGCTATTTCTACATTGTACAAAGGAGAGACCCTCAATTAATGGAAGTTGTCTCCCAGCTACAAGGTAAGATTATTGGAGGATTCCTTAAAAAAAAAAAAAAAGTAACCTCATCCATTAAAGTTATTATTTTTAATTTCAATAATTAATGCTCCAACTCCAAGATATCACCACTTGGGAGGCCTATAACCCTCTGGATACTTATTACAGATGATCCAATGAACAAAACCGTCTTTTATTTAATTCATTATAGTTTGGAAAGTCCTTCAATAGATGTGTCCCTGCTCTCAGAGAATTCATATTAACATTGCTATATAAGCAAAGAGTAAATTTTAAAAAACTAAAGGGAATCTGGAATCAAAGCTCAAGTGATAATACCCACCACATCTGGACTATCATCTTACCCCCCAAGCAAATGCAGGGTGATGAGGACCACTATGTGCAATGCAGAGCCACATTTCTGCCCAGCAGCTCTGATGGAAAAAGGCCCAAAGTGGTGCAACTTGCTCCAAAACCCATGGACTTTTTTTTTTTTTTTTGCTGAAACCTTGGTACTTACTGTCGTTTTAAACATCTGCTAGGTGTAAAAAATGATGTCATTTATCAAAATGAATTGTCAAAAGTTAACTCCTCTACCCCTAAAGTGGTTAATTTTGCATGTAAAACAGGATAGCCCCCCAAATGTAAACACTTGCTACACCTGATATGCTCATAACAATAAATCAACAGATTAATAAACAGCTTTCCCAGGGCTGGCCTAAGGAACAGATCCAAATGCAGATTGTTCTGGTAATTCTATTAGTCTCCTTTTGCTACGGTAACAAGTTACCAAAAATTTAGTGGCTTAAACAACACACATTTATTTTCTTACAGTTCTGGAGGTCAGAAGTACAAAATGAGTTGCACTGGGCTAGAATCCAAGTGTCAGCAGGGCTGCATTCCTTTTTGGAGGCCACAGGGAGAATCTTTCCCTGCCTTTCCAGCTCCTAGAAACTGCATACATTCCTTGGCTCGTGGCCCCCCCCCCTTCCATCTTCAAAGCCAGCAATGGTCCTCTGAGTTTTTTCAACTCAAAGTTCTACTAGTTCTGACCCTCTGGTTCTGACTCTTGTGCTTCTCTTTTTCACTGTGTCCAACCTGATAATCCAGGTGAATCTCTGCATAGTAACATCAGCAGATGAGCAACCTTAATTCCCTCTTGCCATATAAGGGATACACAGATTCTGGGGATTAGGATGTGAAACCTTTGAGGGGCCATTTTTCTGCCTTCCACCATCTCCAATACTAATTGGAAAACAGTCAATGAAACCTCACATGTACAAGCTACTCTCCCCCAGAAGGACTCTCAACTATTTTATAATAGGTGAAAGCTCTAAAACTTAAAAAATAAGTATCATTAGAGTAGCAGGTATAAGACTGCAGATCATCTTCTTGCTGAGCTGAGTGCACCAATCAGGGAAATGGAAGAATTCACCTCTTTCCCAGACTCAGCATCAAACCTGACCAAACACTCAGGAATTTTCAGAGAAAAACATTTGAGGGGCGTCTGGGTGGCTCAAGTACATTAAGCATCTGCCTTCAGCTCAGGTCACAATCTCGGGGTTCTGGGATCGAGCCCTGCGTTGGGCTCCCTGCTCAGTGGGAAGTCTGCTTCTCCCTCTCCCTCTGCCCCCCCCCCAATAAATAAAATCTTAAAAAAAGAAGATTGACAATACCACATTGAAAATTAAGCATCGCCATCTTTCAATACTGATACTGAAATATAGGACTTGGTTTAATCCTCCACATGGTAAATCACAGGGATTTGACAGCATGTTTGGACAGGTGTGATGTTTAAGTTGTGAGATACATCCTAGATTCTACAACCAACAGTTTGGTGGTTTGACTCTGCGGCCAAACTGTCTGCTTTCAAAACCCAACTCTGCCTTGTACCAGCTGTGTGACCTTAGGCAAGTGACTTAATCTTTCTGTCTTGAAAGGGCATCTTTAAAATGGGGACAATAAAATGCACCTCAGAGTGTCTGGAGGAGAAGTAAATAAGTTATAAGTGCTCAGAAAAAAATCCTGGCAAATACTGAGTGCTTTAAGTGTTTGGTAAATACAATTTTAAGTGTTCCTTCTTGCTGCTTATAACTGGCCAATTACTATATTCCATTATTAGTGTATTTTTCAGCACTAATCAATCCATCAAAGAGGATATATTCCTATACACACACACATATAATTTAATAAAAACAATACCCTCTCTTACTATTAAAGTTTGGTAGCTACTGGGGTGGTCACAACTGGACCTTAAACAACTTGCAGAACAAATGCAAATATCAGAAAACACTAGCAGCTGTGTGAAATAAACCATCTCAGGGCCTCCTAAAGAAAGACTCACAGCATCGGGGAAGACAGTGGGGTCTGTGATTCTTAATGGCCCCAGGCATTTTCTGGGACAGTGGTGTTCATGGTACAATACCCCTCAGAAGGCTGAGCTCTGTAAGGCACAGTAACAGTTGTGCTACATTAACGCTCGCAGCATCTGCTGAGAGGGCTGGCATATTGTGATTGCTGCTTTGAAAGCTTTTCAGCATTCACAGCTGATGTTATACACTTCTTACGAAAGTTCTTGAATTCAATGGCAGTGTACAAACAACTTCAATGATTTTATTTTAACCCCCATAAGAAGGATGAGGGAAGGGTAAAGGACAGGACCCTACCAATATAGGCATGATGTGACAAATGGCTATTCTATTATAAAAGAAATAAGAAATCATTTGATTTTTGAGATAATCAGATTGAACATTTTGTTTTAAAAGTTAGAGATGTAGCCTGTATGAAATAAATAAATAAATAAATAAATAAATAAATAAATAAATAAATAAATAAATAATGAAAGCTAAGCCATTGAGTAGGTATATGAACCAAGCATTACCCTCAGTGTTTTACTCACAAAGTTCCATAGGTCTTATGGTCACCTTATGAAGTAAATATTTTATTCCCTTTTTACAGCCAGGAAATGGAGGTTCATCTAAGGAAGCTGCCCAAGGTCACGTAGTGGGGAGCAGGGGTGTTGGGACCCACAACATCTCACTTCCTCCCCGATGAGTGTGTCTTTCTTTAGGAAGCCCTGAGACCTTATATTTCATACAGCTGCTACTGTTTTCTCAGATTTGCATTTGCCCAGGTGGGCCTAACCCTATGTGTGTTCATCCCTCTGGCTACTTCATGATCTTAAAGCAGCACAGACCAGATAAGTATCCCAGAAGATGGGGTAGTAAACATACAATCCCATGTAAAAGCATATTATCCGCCCCCAAACTGCCATATCTTCAAGGTCAGTGGGAAGATTACAGAAAGTCTTGAGGGATATCAGGCAGTGCATGGCAATAGAATTATCTGGCCCTCACTTCAAACCCTTGCTCTACTTCCTACCAGCTCTGCAGTCTTGAGTATGTTAACCTTTCTAAAAATGGTTTCCCTACCTCCACAGTGGAGAGCGCACAGTTTCTATTTTGCAGGTCAGTCTGAAGATGAAGAGAGGTTCTGATGTAGATTTTAAAATACTATCTCAGAGTCTCTCCCATTATTTAACCATTACTATTTTACCGGATTACCTCCGGCTTCTGGGTGTGATAAAGCTTGGAGGACCAGTTCTGTTTTAAAGGTTTGTCTTCATGGTCAACTACCGCCACAAGCATTTTCCTGAGAGGTCTCCACTTCTCTTTGGAGATGGACTGCCATCTAAAGGTATGCCTCCAAGGCACCTCAATTAGTTAAGTGGTCCATGATCCAAAACTATGTATTCTTGCTTTGCCCCACTTCTCTACCCCTAAATGAAAACTCATTCCTTTACATTTTATGTAGATGTTAGATCAGAATTACCTATTTAAAGTAATTCTTAACCCTGTCCAGTGGAGTGTGTGTTAAGAGGTGTCTTCCCAGGATGGATCTCATCAGTGGAACAGGCCAAAGAAGGCCTCTGACATACGTTTTCACGCCGGCCAGGCCAGCCCCTCCAGGATCACACAGGACCCCAGTTTCAAGAGGAGGAGCCAATCCCCAGTAGCCTCAGGATTGGGTATGATCCTCCAGAGGGCATAGAGTTGCCTCTGGCACATTCCCATCCTTGCTTCTGCAGTGGTCTTTCCACCTTCAGGGCTCCTCCTCCTTTCAGTTCCTTCCTATTTGTGAAAAAGCTTTTCAAGAGTTTAATTCTTGGGGATCCCTGGGTGGCTCAGCGGTTTAGCACCTGCCTTTGGCCCAGGATGTGATTCTGGAGTCCCAGGATCTAGTCCCCCATCAGGCTCCCTGCATGTAGCCTGCTTCTCCCTCTGCCTGTCTCTGCCTCTCACTCTGTGTCTCTCATGAATAAATAAATAAAATCTTAAAAAAAAAGTTTAATTCTTATCATGTATTTTACATTTCTAATCATCTTAATAAAAAGAGGTAATTAAATTCCAGGGGGTAGACACACATCCCCCAATTCTCCATAAATAGGATACGTCTAGTTCCACAGCTTCAGTTGGATAGCAATTTGCCTTTATTCAGCTACTCATTGAGACTTTCTAGAAGTGAGTACTGCTAGGATAAACATAAGAGTCAAAGATGCTGGAAGGTGGGTATCTCACTTCCTTCTCAAGTCTGCCTAAAGCTAGCCCTGACAACCGGGCAGCTTTTTTTCCACGGGTGAAAGGTATCACATAAATGAACCTCGTCGCAAGCACTACCAGAGAAGTGATATTTACCTGAAGGGGCCCTTCCAGACTCTTTCACCTGATTTGACTTTTAGTAGCTGGCTGTCTTTTCTGCCACTCTTGCTTTGAATTTGTTACCTTTCATTTCCTTTCATCCCTTCCTCTTTAACAATTTCCATATGTGGTTTTATTCTTTTTTTTTTTTTTTTTTTTTTTTACCAGTATGGAGGGGTATATTGAAAGAAATGATGTACATACAGAACACTCAATCCATTTGGTGCTTCTTTTTAAAAAAAAATCTATGTGCCAAGTTTGGTTTGAAAGTCTTAAGTGATGTGATCAAACTAACAAAACTGTACACCTGAATCTTAAATGAGAAGCAAATCATCAAATTAGAGTTTGGTAATAGGGAAAACCAATCCGCAAATAACAGCTTACCCTTTGTACACTTGAGCACAAGTGGGAGACGGGGCAGCGGAGAGGAAGGACAGAGGGAGACAGCAAAGCAGACACCTTGCTGAGCAGAGAGCCTGATGTGTGGCTCAGTCCCAGAACCCAGGGATCATGACCTGAGCCTAAGACAGATGCTTAACTGATTGAACCACCCAGGCACCCTCCCATTTATACTTTCTTTCTATTACCTGTTTCTTTACATTCTGCTTTAAATTACAAATTGTTGTTAGCAATTAATAAATAGAACTAAGTTTCTGTACAAAGAAGGTAAACTGACCACTACTCATAATCCAACATCCTTTATCAAAACCGTGAGGATAAAGCAACCAGCCCTGGAAATGGAAATACAAACCCAAACCAAATTTAAATTTTGACTCAGGGTAGCAAAGAGGGTATGATATTATAATAAAACTTGAGGATCCTTAAATGAAGAAATGCTTTATACCTATAATGGAAATTTATTGCACTTCCATTAAATCAACCCCAAAATGTCTTACCAATGATATGCTTTTCAAGAGATCAAACAACAAACGCATAAGGTTTTTAAAAAGGTGACCTATTTAAAAGTGATGGAGCTTGGTCTAAACCTAGTGTAGTTATAAATCTGCTAAATGCAATGTCTGAAGTTTTTAATTTGTCCATCTTACTAGGTACTCAAGAGGCAAACTGTAGAAGAATTTCTTTTAGAGAGCTACCTGGCAAAATTAGCATTCCTCCATTCTGCTCTATTTGCCCACAAAAGTTTAGATTTATGGCTAAGAACAAAATACAAGGCCAAATATCTCTTTAAGAA